>NC_045694.1:28349452-28652483 GCF_003331165.1 Xiphophorus hellerii
GACCCATACTCAAGGCAACTCAAGGTTTTAGCCTTGATTTAAAGGAACTATGTATTTCAGCTGTGGAGTTTTCTGGAAGTTTATTTCTTCATTTTCTGCTAAAATCTGAATTAGTGAGAAAATATAGATATTGAATCAGAGTTGCCCCATGATTGAACCTTGTGGTACTCCGCATGTGCCTTGTGTCCGTTCCAACCTGTTGACACAAAGAAACTCCAGTTCTTTACATAAGATTCAAGCCAATTGAGTTTTGGACCAGAGAGTCCTGCTCAACTCTTTAGTCGTTTCAGGACTATGCTGTGGTGAAAAGTACCAAACGCTGCGCTGAGGTCCAACAGAACCAGCACTGTGATTCTCCCACAGTCTGCATTTATGGTTCGTCTCACATGAAGCGTACACATCCTTTGCAACGTAAGCAAGGATGGTACAGAATGACAATCGGAGATTAAACGCTAAATTCCTGCTGCAAGACTGACACTCTGGTATGAGAGGGAGAGCAAGTAGAGTCGGAGAAAGAAGCACAGAAACTAATTATATCGCTGAAGAAAAGATTGCTACTGTGCACCAAAAATTTCATTTTGATCAGTGCTTCCCCTACAGAGCAAAATGTGCTTCTTTTATTAGGCCAAAGTGTGATAAAGGCAACTCCAGCTAAAGTAAATGATTATTTTTCAACTAATAAACGCTGCAAATACTTTACAGGCAGCAGATTAAAAGGGTGTAAACTGCAGTTCTCTCTCTCAGATGAATTTTCCATTGATTTGGTTCTAAAAACAGTCCAGCCTTTTTCTCCTTTGGTCTGTTTCTTCCACTGTCACCACTTGGAGCTATAAATCAGAGTTAGCTGTGACTAATGTCTACAGCAGCATCTCCTTTGTGATTTGTGGAATCATTATACATATGCCTCAACGGTCCTGGTAAATGGAGAGGAGGGATTATAGGGTTGTGAATGTGATGCTTTAATGCAAGTCATTTCAGTCAAAAAGCTCTGATGTGGTAGAGAAATCTCCACTTATTCATCATACTCAGGGGTTTCTTCTGCTAAGTCAGGATGAGTTATGTGGCGACATAAATGTGACTGCATAAAGAAATGAAAGTATGGCCCATCCTGCCCAATTATTACATGAATTAACCATGTTTTTCTTAACCTCCTTTTAAAGCTGCAATTGTTTTAACCGTAAAGCAAAAATGATGTTTGTTTCTATAAAGTATTCCCAGCCTCTCACTAGCTGAAACATAAAAAACAGACAGAAATAAAATGCATGGAATTTCAAACATTAGGCATATTTAAATGTTGTGATTTTTTTTTTCTTATATAAATTACTGAATACTCCGAGTCGGACCACACTACAACCACAGCAGTGACGTGCGGTGAGCTTGATAGCTGGTGAGGCGCTGACTTAATCAAAATCAGATTTACCAATAATTTTGCGCTTGCGGTCAACACAGGAGGGCAAAAAGACAATTCTTCAACATGTCATCATATCCTCGCTGCCGCTGTAGAATAACTCCGTTAACTCAATGAAACTTGGACATGTAGATATTATTAATTTTGTGTTGTGCTGCACAGCAAAAGGAAAAAACTGTTGTAGTACAACGCAAAACCACTTCTTTCTCGCTCTCTGTATCAGCGCAGCTACGCGCAGACTTGTTGCCATAGCAACTGACAGCGCCACAAAAACACTCAAATACTGAAATATTTTGCACACAAAGAGCAGAACATTCAGTCTGTTGCAGTAGCATGGTTTTAGGCTTAATGTTTATTTTGTGATTATTAATAAGTGATTGCTGTGGTACAAGGAGAAAACTATAAATATATCGCTGCACTTTACTGTATGACTAGCTCTATGGCTAGCTCGCTGTTACTGTCTCTTACTCTGTAGTTGTGGAGTCACAATGTCTGGGATCATGAGCGCCCCCTGCCATGAGGCAGGAGAACTGCCTGCCTCACCTCGAATCTGTTCTCTGCCGTTTCTGATCGCTCCTCAGAACACGAAACATGTTACACACACAGTTGGTGACAAAAAGCACTGTACGTTATATACATAAGCTAAATTATGGAAAATCAGTTTATATATTAATGTTTTTTAACCATTTTATTGGTGACGTACAGAAAGGAGGAGCATGCTCTCATAGAGTGGCAGCCAGTGCAGTTAGTGAGAGGTTGATCAATCCCAGGTGAGGCTCAGCTTCCTGCTGCCTCACCAGCTGCGCTTCAGAGCATTTGAATGGGAAAATGCAAAAATTCAGCAATTGTGAAGAAAAAATAATCAGAATTGGTTAAGCTAAATTAAAAATAGGTACTTTATAGTACAAACCACAGGATGAAAATAGCAATATAGATTATTTTATCATTATATTTTTTCATGATGGCAGGTGAGGCTCTGCCTCCCCCTGACCGCACGTCACTGAACCAGAGGGAAGACTCAATAAGCAGACCGGATAAAAAATGTAATTATCGTCATTCTAAAATATTATATAAGTATAACTGTGATTCCACTACAAATGTGTGCAAAACTGCTAATGTTGAAAAAACACAATTTCGTTTTCATTAAATAAAAAACACAATTAAAATTAGACGTGAATAAGTTTTTCACACATTAAGTAATTAAGAAATATTGCCCAATGGAAACATCCAGTTGATGATTATGTGACTCCGGTGATGTGTCGAAATTAGCGCGCTTCAACTAAGCAAATTCATTTTTGAAATGTCAAATTGCACAAATATATGGTCAGTGGAAAAGCAGCTACTGTTCCCCTAACGTTAAAAAAACCCAAATTTACAATTGTGTTGTTTCCATGAAATAACAAACAATCAAAACCACACATGAATAAGTTTGTTGCGTCAACAACTACTGACCGAGTAACACAAGGGTGATTTGAGATGGAAGTTTTTGATTGTAGGCTCAGGAGACTCAGAAGGTAAGCCTGGGAAATAATAGTCAGAATTAATTAACGTAACAATGAGTTAAATCAATAGAGAATGAAAACAATCTGAATAGAAGACAAGACCAAGCTAATGTAAAGGAGAACAAAAATAAAATGGTTTTGTTGTAACAAGGATCAGGAGACAAGAAAAGATGACAAAGGTGACTTTCAAATGAGAGCGGACAATTAGGCTTTGTTCCCTGCTGACTGCAACGCTGCTATTAGCTCTGGAAACAAGCTCTAACACATCAACGTGCGCACACTCCCACAAAGACTCGTCCACAGTCTATCTGCTGGCTGACTTGTGCATCCCGCTGTGACAAGCTGCTATTAAATGCCAGCACCGTGTCTCCACTCCGTCATTGCTTCTGTCTTTCCCTTCATCCTCCTCTGTCTGTGTCCATCTGAGCTCTTCAGTCTGCCTCCGTCCCAGAACCACTGCACTTTTTTTCCCTCAAATGGCTTTGATCAGTTCTCTTGTTCCACGTCATATCGTCTGTCACATTTGGTTTGTCTCACTTATTTAAAACAAATATTGTACTGCGGAAAATGTGGTAATGCTAAGAAAAATATGACAATTTTGGCTTTAATGTCTGGTACTTCACTGAACAAGAGCCTTTCAACAATGACACAAAGTTGTCATTGTTGCTAAATTTATTTAAACTCATTCATTTTTTTCTCTGTTCAGCTCAATTGCATTTAGTTTTAGAAAAAAAACATTCTCTCCATTACTCAGCTTGGCTTTTAGCGTATCATGCTAGACTAACTGTTCAGTCTGCTTTGCTTTAGTCCATGAAATTTTTTAATACTGAAATAGACAAAACACTTTAGTGTATTATCTTACAAGTGTGTACTTTACTATAATGCTGTCTGTAAACTCAACCATTCTGTGTAGAATACCATAAACGTACACAAAAAAAACATAGTCGTACTATGTACCGCATACGACTATGTATGTACTATGTACTATGTTTGTACATAGTACATTGTACAATGCTGCGGTTAGCATAATGCTAACCGCTACAGCAAGCTAACATGTAAACCTATGGAAAACTATTTGCCCGGTCTCAGGCACTAGCATGCTAACGCTAATTCCTATGACCCATGTACATCTTCTCCCTACTTTTCTAAACAATAATTTATGAGACACACTCACAAATCACTAGAATCATAGACTCATGTTTCCATCAGAAAATAAACTGAAGATTATTTTGTAACTTACATATTTATGTGAGCCAAATATCAGCATATCTACTGTTCTGGAACTTTCTATTTTCACAAACACCACCAGGGGGTGCCAAACATCGCAAATCAAGAATTAAATTAAGAACAAACTTTAATCAAAATTTAAATTACACCTTTATATTTTCCTGCTATATAGATCTATATGTAGATCTATATAGATATATATGATTGGATACTCAAAACATGTACTCTTATAGATTTGTTAAAATATCATAAAAGTACATTAGTTCCAGCTATGGTATTTTATTAAATCTGTAAAGAAGCATGTGAGTATTTAGAACTGACTTTTTTTTAAAAACTTAATTTACCAAAATAATTGGCCATTTCCAAGTAAGCAAGCTTCATCCTAGGAGGGCCAGCACTCGTTCCTATTTTTATCAGGAAAAACAAACCATGCTATTTTTAACTGCTGCCTTAGTTAGCAAAAGCAAAACACAACAGAGTTCCCCTCACCTTGAAAAGAGTCGCCCGGTGTATCGCTGTCGGCTGTTCACATGATTATTACTGTAACGGGTTGTAATGAACACGATTTCAAGCACAAGTTGATGAAACATGAGAGAATTTCTCATCGTTGGTCACTGTCAGAAGACATTTTACATCCAACTGAAAGCTCGGCTTGCCGCATTATGACTGAACTCGCCTCGTTTTAGCCATTTGCATTTAAGCTAATAGTATTTTTCTCAGGTTGGTAAAATTTATCGGTACTTATTTCATTCCTGCTGGCATTGCAATCCCTCTGAAACCTTACAGAGGGGGAGCATCTTACCTATAGATAGATGTATGTGGCATCATCTTTTCTCTGGAAGGATTATTTCTTTTTCTCCACCTTCTTCTTTCCTGTGAAGGACGGAAGCTTATTCCTTCGTTTTTCAAGGCTGAAACACATTGAAAAGGAGAGGCTTTTAACGCTTGTTTACTTTTGTTAAGTGTCATCTTTAAAAAAAAGATGGGGTCACTAGATAAAGTCACAGATAGATAAAGTCCAAGGTCACCTTTTTCTACTTAAAAGCATCAGAAGATTTAGTCAAGTTGACGGCTACAAGGACTTTACAAGGCAGTCAGCGGAATACGACACCAAACAACATGATGGGTCATCTTTAACAAAGATCTTGTTTTCTCAACTCGACTCAGTTAAAACTAAAGAGCAAAATATGAGCGTTAAAATATTCACTTCAATAATTTTATGCTATGGAGTCAACATGCTTTATAATGTTAAAACTAAAACGATGAAAATCATTGTTATTTTTATAAATGGACACACAGGTCTTGTGATGACATCTTTTGCTGGATGATAAAACTAACAGGGATTATTGTGATGAATGATAATATTATCGTTTTGAGACCATTTTCAATTAATATATAATATACAAGTTCGCATTCTCAAAGACCAATAAACTTTAATTTTGTTAAAAATAAAAAAAACACTTAGCACTGGAATTGGAAGATATTTCAAATATCCAAAATAAAACATGGCGACCAGTAACCATAAACTGAAATAAAAACCAAAGCCATACATAAAACGGATTATGAAGTCACCGTAAACAAAATTGCCCTCCAGAAAAATATTAATCACCTGAATTGAAATGATCAAGCTCATTTTAACTTATTGTTGTTATAACTGCGACAGGCTGCTGCATCACATCTTTCTTTTTTTTTTTTTAAACTGTAAGATTAAAAAACTTTCTTCCATTTATTTCCACCAAGATTACTTGCAGAAACAAAGACCTTCTGGCAATTAATTGCAACTACTAATTAATCTGATGTGTTGAGGCCACGAAACGACTCCACTTCCCCGTCAGCGCATCTCCGCCATCTGTGTGACGATCCCCAGACAATACAAGGAGCAGCCATGTGCTCAGTGCAAGTGGGTTTTGATGTGGTGTGTGTTTGTGTATTTTCTTTTAAGTATCCTTACCCCTACCATTCCCTGAGGTTTACCATTGTTGTTCCTGTGCACTAATTGGATTAATTACAGCCAGTCTGCATGCAGGTCCCTGAAGTACTGTACAGTTTGCTTATATTCAGGTTGTCAGCTATACAGGAAATTTGAACATACATATTACTTTAAAAAAAAACCCACACATTTACACTTGTAGTACACATCTAATTTGATCAACATTCATGTTATAAATGAATGATGTAATTTGTTACATAGTTTAGGCGGTCGTTTTGCTGTCAGTTAGTGTGACAATTAAACATGAAATGTACTGACTGTTGTTGGGGGGGGAGGGTCTCCTGGATGTCCCTGCCATCTCACTACCTCAGATCAATACTAATCCTGGAACATGCTGCATCCTTCACTCAGCACGTCAGCAATATGTAGTCACTGGTGCTTTGATGCAGTGGGGCAGCACATCTAAAGGGTGTGTTAAGCTGCTGGCCCCTGGCAGAAAGAAAGAAAAACTTGTTCGCTTTCAGAAGGAGACGTACGTGTGCCAGCTGACCGTGAAAACGGCACGATGTGAAAAGCAGCAGCCATAAGTCAGACTTATTCAGGTCTATGTAGCGCTAGCACCTAAAAACAACCATTTTATGCCACACAGGAAAAGTGTTGAGGTTTGAAATTAATCTGTCAAAATAGGTTTTAATCCACTAGTATTTTACAATGTTCTATATTAGCTGTAGTGGACACTGCTAACTTGTGCTAATCCTAAAGCACTAATCACTGACATTAGTTCTGATAACACTAAAGTGCTACACCAACAAAGTATTTAGCAGAAGCTAATGCTAAAGCTCAGATTATATCTGCTTTTGAAACTCTACAACTCTAGAGAACCAATTTAATTTTGACATTATAATTTTTTTTATAATGTCCTTAGTTATTGTAATGTTCAAATCTTCTCTACTGTCTATGTTTTATTTTATTACTGTATGTTTGTTTGAAATAATGTTCATAATTGGGGGTGGGGAAACCTCGAGGAGAGGAAATGAAACTGCTGCGTAAACAGTCTTCACCCACTTCAAAATAAAAGCATGAGTATAAACAGCTAACTACAGTCGATAAGCAAAACGTCAACACAGATGTCAAACTTTATTCACCTTAAAGTTTGCAAAGTATATATGTGTGTATATATGTGTGCTTTAGAATTTATCTGGAACAACTGGTTTAGGGGCTAAATGTTTTCAAAGTTAGCAAAAAACACTAGCGCGCTAAACCAAAAATTAGCTCCACTATAAAAGCATTAGTGGAAGTGTACCCACCACTAAATATCAGTCTGAAGTTCTAATCTGTGAGGTGATTATACATACACACATTATTAGGAATACTGTTAGAAATCATACAGGGATCTGCAGAAGTACGAGTTAACATTTGGATTGGTAGTTTTGACATCCATCTTCGTGAGGTGGACCGTGACGTCACGTGCAAAGGGTCAACATGGATACTTCTTCATAATCCTCTCTCACATGTTTCTGTTATTGAAAGCTAGTTTTGTCTTTAAATGTCTTAATAAAGTCTGATGCGTTTGGTGGCCGGGTTCTCTCACGTATTATCATAATTCTCGTCTATCTCCTGTGATATTGACATGATGATGTATCTGTCATTATAATTAGCAAATCAGCTAACTGGTTTTATTTATCGGAGCAGAAGGTTGTCTATGCCATAAACAGCAATAAGATGGATGTCCACCAGATATGAAGTCTGCTAATTGTTACTTGCTTGTCATCTGTCCACTCTGATTCATATAACTATGACATATTAGTAAGACACTAAAGCTGCTGATTTAAGATGTAAATACATTCTAAAAGAAATGCACAATACAAAGAAACTCACTCTGAAATCATTATGCAATGTTCTCCTGTCTCTGGTTATAAATTTTAAATAAGACAAGTCCTTGTACATTTGTCAAAGATATAAGACTTTGGGATGAAATGTGAGTTATAGGGACCAAACGTTTACTTTTATTACTAACTTGTTAAATCATTATATATATATATTCTGTATACAAAATTAACTTAAAGAACAGCTTATTCTGGAAAAATATAATTGAAGCCAGATATTTAGATTGACTATTCAACAATCTTTAAATTCAGAAGTATCATACTTTGAGCTGGGCATTGCAAGATACATTGACAATACTTTAAGAAACTGGGTAAAGCGCTGTTTTACCCAATAGATGCTGTCTATTTGGTAAAGAACAATATGTGGAAATATTGAAGCAATATCTGAAGACAGCAAGCAAGTTAAAGTTTGGACACAAGTGGGTCCTCCAAATGGACACGTAGCACATAGCATACTGTAAAATTACTTACAAGTTTACGTCACATGACCTCGTCGTCGGGCCAGTCACAATAACAAATTTTGCTGGATGATAAATTGGCCCAGAAGTCATTGTGATAAACCATAACGTTGATGTTTAACAGCAGCTGCAAAATCATGTTAGTGCGCCCTCTCAAAGAGCAATCAACTTTTAATTTGTAGCTAACATTTAACACTGGAACTGGAATATGCAAAATAAATGAACAGAATGACATAACATATAAAATGACAAACTGAAATCTGTAAACAACATTGTTCTTTAACAAAAGGGGCGAATGAAGATCAACACAACAGACTGAACACTTTTGTCTTTGTACCAAAGACTGAATGACTAAAGTCTTCAGTCTGGTGCATTGGTCAAACAATGATGCAAATGGAAATTATTGAGCTTGTTTTAATTTTTCGTGCGTTTAATTGGTTTATTGCGACAGACTTACCCGTCTTCTAGCCTCTCCATCTGAGGTTCGCCTTCTATGGGAAAGGACTGCCACAGTCCAGTCAGTTACATCGTAGGGTGATACCAATGCTGTTATCAGTGTCTGTGGTCTCAGGTACCTTTAGCTCATTAGCAAACGCCTCCCCTGCGGCTTTGGGCCTTTTTCTTGATCATTCATACCCCATGAGGCAGGACCTCATGTAGGTGTGATAGCTGTTGAGGATTTGTTCCATTTCCAAAGAGCCACACCAATGTTTCTGCTCTCGTAGTTCATATCAACCTCATTCTGATCTAACAGCTCTTCGTACTCACCCTGGTGGTAATGTTGGGAAAAACATTTAAGTGGACAGATGTTCTTTATTCACACAATCATTCTCATCTTAAAGTCTCAATGTCTCAACTTTGAGGCTCAGATTTAAATACTGACCAAAACCCAATGCTCCCTATCGTCTACCATTGTGGTCTCTCATAAGTCTGTTTAAATTATTGTCGTGTTTTAAATCATGAATTATTTGATGACTGGTTGAAAAAATAAAAGCAGTAATCAAAATAATCAATCAAAAATCCATCAATTTCTACTCCCTTCATATTTTGGGTGATATTTTCGGTTCTGTTCAAACAGAACTACTGACATTTGTAACAGAAAACAAACCAGTCATTTTTTCACTGCTATATCCCATCCCCTGCATTCCATCGGATGTAAAAAAATGTGGGAAGTAAGAGAGAATGAGTAAGCACTTCGGTGACATCTATCGACATTCCTCTGTACAAAGCGCCCGGCCCTCTATCTGGGAATCCATTCTGGCAGCTCAGAGATTAACTATGAAAGATTACAGTTCGACAGAACTTCAAAAAGTTGGAAATAAAACCTCCGTCCTGGATAAATTACAGTTTCTAATGTTTCCTTCACATTTTCATTCTTTGAATAAAATTATTTTACTTTCAAAATGAGTTGCTGGTGATTCTGCTGGGTAGTGGTCGTGTAATGCTTAAATACATATAAGATACAGGCCCAAATGTAGAATTTTTTATATATGGTGAAAAAACAAAAGTCTTTGATTACCAGGCTCTGTGTTCGTCAACTTAACTAAGGCGATATTGATCATGACCGAAAAAACTACACAACCTTTTACTCAGAAATTAAATGTTTATTTATTTTAGATAAAATAAGGTGAAATGAATGAAGCCGTGGGAGTTTGGTTTTCTACAGAGCCTGCCTGGTGATATGGGACAAAAAAAAAGAAGAATGGTGTTCACAACTTACCGTATTTTTTGGACTATAAGCCGCTACGTTCTTCCCACCCTTTGAACCATGCGGCTTGTTGCCCGGTGCGGCTTTTCTGTGTATTTTTCTTCAACCACCAGGGGGCTCTTTAGCAGGAAGTGAATCCTTGGAAGTCAAAATTGGAAATCAAAGAAGAAAGTGCAAATTTTTATTTACACTAGCACATGCAGGCATGACAGAGAAATTTCTCGGCGTGAACGAATCCATGGAGACTCAGGGCTGCGTCCTAATAAATCCAGAAGATTTATTAGGACGCAGCCCTCTGCGGTTTATATATGTACGTTTCCAATTTATTTCAAAAAATTTGTAGCTGCGGCTTAAAGTATGGTGCGCTCTACAGTCCCGAAAAATACGGTACTACTTCATGAGAACAATTAGTTTAATTTGTCGGGACGATTTGATACAGCATGGGAACAACACATTTATTTTGTGAAAATTACTTAATTATAATAACTTGTAGCCACAACTTGTTTTTAAGTTGTTGCCAACAGTTATTGAGGAAAATGAGTCGCATCCATGAAGTGATAACTCTTCACCACGACTTGTTACAAGTAAGTAATTTTCTCAAAATAAATGAGTTGTTCCCACGCTTTAAGTCGTTCCCAGGAATTGAACAAGTCGTCGAGACAAGTTGTAAACGTGTGTCTACTCGGTAGTTTTCTGATGAAATTGACTGAATTTGAAATAAAAAGGAAAGCGGCGCACTAATCAAAGTTCAGGCCAATCAAAGCATATCTGGAAATCAGTTTAAACAGACGCACTGATTTTTAGGTTTGGACCATCAGAGGTAGAGATTGTTCATCTATTCACCAGACTGGCAGGACTCGGTTTTCACAAGATGTTTGAAGAATTTAAATACAAAATGAAGCCTGACTAATCCCGTTTGATATTTAAATAGCTGGTGGAGAGGATCTAATATTTGTAGTATTTTCCCTCATTATCTTTTACAGTGAATAAGGAGAAATTAATCATTTCAGCACCACTTCATGACTGTGAAGACAAAATCAGTGGATTTTTGTGCATTTTTATTTTTTACTTTGCTTTAGGTTTTGCTATATGTTGATGCAACAACAAGGCTTTGAGTCATGGCTGAAGGAAAACCCTCTTAATTCTTTGGCTTTACATTGCTGGCTAAGCTACAAATAAGATAACATTCTTGCTGATTCAGGTGTTACATGTAACAGTTGTAAGCCCCGTAGCCCCGGATTTGAAGACCTCTTGGTATAAAGTAAGAACCAACGAGTACAGACTTTGAAATGACCAGATCCTGAGCCTGGACACACAACATTATTTACTATCAGAAAGCAACGACAGCTTTGTATTTGATGGAAAGCAAATTAGATTGACCCGACGCCACAACTCCCGTCGGCCTCCATGCAATCCCTGTGTGGCCCAGAGATCACTGTAACTCTATCCTATAAATGTTTCATTTCTTTGGCACACTGTGAACACTATAGGGTAATTTCCAAATCTCTGAAGCAATCATTTTCACTGTGCCACCTTTTGCCCTCCATCTGTTTGTGCTGCCTTCGGGCTTTACTTCCCTCCGTCGGATGTGTGCGTGCGCGATACAATGCCTGGACCCTTATCTTTTTAATTACTGTGATCTGCTGGCTTCTATTTCTGTCCGGGCCGTATCTCCGTACAGGAGCATACCTCTGAGTTTATCTGTTTAGCTAAATGTGAATCGCCGCGTCCCGATCCAAAGCCCTTTTGTCGACCAAATGTCGAACACGTCTGATCCACACCAGGGAGAACACAACAGCTGGAGGAAATCCTTTAGCTACGAGGGGCCACGAGGGTCAGAGGGAACAAGGATTTCATGGGTGAAAGATTGCAGATACAGCTTCAAAAAGCCATTATCCTGGTTTTGAGCTTAACCTCCTATGGCCGAGACAGTTTGGTCAGGTAAAAGGAGGATGAATGAGATGGGGTCTCCTAGTGCAGATGAGCAGATGTATCATTTTCCTGTCATTTTTAAATGTGGATGTTTTTGTCTGGAGTGGTGATGGGACGTACGGGAACCGAATCTTCAGGATCCGTTCGCTTCAAAAAGCCGCTCGAATGATGATCCATTTTTGGAATTATTTTTCAAATGATCCACGTACATTTTTGAAAATGTACGTCTTTCTAAGAACAAGCCATTTTATCCTTAATATAGCTTTTATTTTAATTGTTTTTGTTTGTGAAGTTCACAAAAAAGTTCAATTGTCTGTATGAACCGAATAAAAGGTTTGTGACTATTAATAACACAAATAACAATTACGGCAACGCACTAACGATAAACAACACTTAACTGTATTTGATCATAAAATGTGTTTAAGCACCAACACATTTAAGTTTAATGATCAAATGTGGTCTTTTTCTCTAGGTTAGTTGTTATTCCCAATAGAAAGACAAAGTCCAGAGCGTAGGTGGAAGAATTGGCCGGAGGGAGCTGAAGGATGACCTCCCTGCTGGACGCTTGATGAAAGCGACAAGCTGTGATAAGCCTGAGGAGCGCGGAGGGCCGGGAGGGGGAGGAGGTCAAGGTTTCCGTCACAGCTGAGGCGGAGGTCAAGCATGAACTGAGGGCTAGCATTGGCAGAATACCAACTACCATGTCTTGGTTTTGTTTGTTTTTTTACACTGTGACCAGTCAGACAGGTGATGGGAGTCCTGCTATAACAGAGTTTTGCACATCTGTGTTGCTTTCTCCTGATGCATTAAATCCTCCAGCACACAATGAAAAGGTAAAGGAATTTAATAACAATAAAAAAAAAAAACTTAATTGTACCTTTTTTTTTACCAGAAGAAAATAACCTTCCCATGTTGGTTTTCTTCACATTTAGTGTGTAGTTTTCACAGTTTGGTCACATAAAGCAGACTGTAGTAACTACATCATATCATGCTTCACTTTCTATGTTCACTTCAGCATTCTGAATGCTAGTACCAGAAATGAACAGCATGATCTACATTCTAGTCCAAAAAATTTAAAAAAGCATTGTCGTTAATAACTATCTGACCACTTGGGGGCAGACCTAGAGACTGATCCCAGGCAGTCTGTTGATCTTTTACATATTAAATAACATGAGAGAATAACATAACAACGAAAGTAACTTAGGCAGTCTTAATGCAATTGAACACTTTAAATTCCACAGCCTTGATCCCAGTGTACACTACTGAGAGAAGGGAGCACATCAAAAACAACACGCATACATTAAGAACAGTAACAAGTTGGCGCTCCTGGAAATCCTCTTCATTTGCTCACGTTTAGATGCACCTGGTTCAAGTTTTTGACTCTTGTCTCGTCAGTGCACATGACGAGACAAGAGTAGGAAGGCAACGGTCTGACTAGCCAAACATGGCTTTGAAATCTTATCATTATCTTATTATCGAGCTATTATTGACATTTTCACCTGAAACTGTTGCAGCATTGAACTTACACATTTTTGACAGAAATCTAGAGCCAATGTCGAAACCAATGGCAAAAACAAATGGCAGTTTAAACCCTATATTTGGAGCGGTGTCAGGCATTTTTCCATCTGAATGCAGACGACTAATTAAGCTAACAACTAATAAAGCAAATTGTGGATTTTCTGTGGCTCACCTGTTGTGTCAGAATCTATAGTGGACGTTTAAGGGACAAATACAGAATTATACCAATGAAGATATTTGTTTTGTAAGAGTTACATGATTTATAATTAGGAGTTTATAATCTGACTGCTGCTTCTTGCCAGTCATAGAGCTCGGCCATTTTTAAATTAAGTCTAATCAGTCAGTTAATGAGTTTTATGGGTCTGAAACACATTTCATTTTCATTCTTTTCCACGTAAACGAGAACTGTTTGATTTTTGCCTTTGGTGATGCAGTTGTGCTCATTAGTCAGCAGTCTGCTCTCGTTGACCCACTCTGCAACGACTAGCACATTAGACACAGGAACACTCATTTAATTCATTTAATCAAATCATCCAGAGCTACTTTTGTTTGTCATAAGTCCACAATATGAAGACGTAATTTTTTTTTTTCTCTATTTTCAAACAGCCACAAGTGTTTGCAAAAAGTACAGCGCAGTGTGTCGTGTTGCATCAGCGTAGACGGTGTAAACAAGAGACCTTGAATAATCTGTTTAACTGTGACACTGCGTGACTCTTAAGTGTCAAAAATCTTCTAATGCATGACATGAGGTCGGAGCATGTCAGCACTTCATAACACCTCCACCGAGCAGAGAGACTGACCACCACGGTCTAGTCTGGTTCAATAACCAGCATAATTATGTCATACATATGTACATGTTAGATACTTTGATCAAGTCTCAGTGTGCGGCCATCCACCATCAACACAAATCATCACAAACTTTACCTTAAGTCAACCTTATTTTACTGTATGTTAGCTTAAAATCCTAAATAATATTCTAAGAAAAATCTTTAAAAACAGAAAAAAAAAAAATCAGATTTTTAATCATTGCCAACATTATGTTGTGCTTGAACAACAGATGTAAAGAGCAATTGTTGCCCATTTTTTTCCCGCAGGTACCATGTTCAGCGAAATTTGGAATATGAAGAAATACGTCTAAAATTAAGATAAGTAATTTAATCTGAAGAAATTACACATGACACACAAACCGTCAGAAGGAGAAAGTGCACAAAGCTGAAACTTTGTGCCAGACCATCCAATTTAATGAGAAATGGAAACCAGGCGATATCTTCTTTGTTTCCTATAAAGACAAGATGGTATGAATGTTTTTCAACCTCCAAAATGTATCTTTCCTCAATCATTTTGAACTATTTCCCCACCAGAAATGGTGCTACAACACAACCAAAGAAGAAGAACCACCAAAACAGAACAGAAGAATCAGATCAATCCAAAATATCGATAGCAATTCGGTACCATATCAGATCAATACTAGCATAGTAAAATCGTTACTGTAGTTTCATATTCTCTTATGAAATTGTATTTCTATATTGTAGTTTCTCACCTTCAAAAAAAGGTTTTGTTTTGATTTTTTATCTGATCTTTTTTTCTTCCAAATTGTTTAATTACAGAAAAAAAATGCTTAAGAATTTGTGTTCTTCTATAGTTTGTTTATCTTGTTAATATTTTATGAAATGATGACAAACACCTATAGACAAATTCTTTTTAAAGTTTTAACAATATAATTTAAGGGAAATACCACAAAAACACCTAAATGTCATAAGGTTGATACATCAAACTTAAATAATAAGTATCGGTATCGGCGATACTGGGACTACGTATATTGTTTTAGTATTGGATTGAAAACAAAATATGCAGTAACACACCTCTACAAGTAGGTGGGTAAAATGTAGTGATCATGTTCCATCCGGAAAAAAAAGAAAAAAAGATTGGTGCGCTGTAACTGCTTTGTTGGAAGCCGAGACTATCTACACATAAATCACCACTGTGCTCTTCCAGTTCCATCCCAGCTGGACTCTAACCACAGATAGAGTCTGTGGTTAGACTCTATCTGTGGTAGAGTCTAACCACAGGCTGCCTCCTTAACGGAAGTCACAGTCAGAAACGGTGCATTCTGACCAAACATACAAGATGCAATTGGAATCTTATCAAAGTGTTCAGACGTCGTAAAGCGGCGCGCGTGTGCCGTCTTTGAGAAGACAAATGTTCCACTGGGGTCTTTGACGAGGTCAGGCGTGTGGAGGAGGTGAGAGCGGGAGGAACAGGAGCTGATTGGAGACAGTCTGAAGTAGAACGGGTAAAAAAAAAAGAAGAAAAAAACAGAGGATGAGGGAAGTTGGAGAAAATCATGTTGAAAATGAGCGAGTGCTGGAAAGATGTGTGATGACTCAAGAGGGTGAGATTGTAGGGAGAGCTGATGGAGGTCGGAGAACTAAAAGGAGAAAAAAATTTTTTTTTTAAAGTTACCCACAGAACTTTGAAATGCCTCAGACTTCCTCCATCTCTCAACAAGCAAACTGTACAGGAAAACCCTTTGTTTATCCTGTAACCATATGATAAACTATGGTTACAGGATATGAGGTGCTGTTTCATAGCCCTGTCACATTTCTGTCTTGTGTCTCAACAGCATATGATGACATGTAGCTTTAATTTAATACCACTAACTTCTTCTTTCTACTCGTCTAATCCCGTAGCGTATCAAGTTTGGCAGTGGTGGACACATTTCCATTAATGTGGTAGCGGTGGAGCTAATTTTTTGTTTAGCACTTTATAGCCCTTTAAAACTTCGAAAATGTTTAGCATTCTTAGTTTACCCTAAATTTATTTTCCCGGGTGACTTTGAAATTCACCCGGGACTTTTGAAATTAGTAGCTACGTTTCTATTGACCATATACAGTAATTGCCCAATTTGACTTTTCGAAAATAAATTTGCTTAATGAAAACACAGCAATTAAAAAAACTAATTGCACAATAAAAGGTTTTGGTGTTAGGATAAAATGGTTTTTAGATTGTATCAGAGTTGGTTTATTACAGTAAGATGCAAATGGAAACACTATTTTTTGTGTCACACGAGTCACGTGATCAACAGCAGGATGTCGCCACTGGCAGAAACCACAAAGAAGAAAACAGGAAGTAATTGGTGTGACATGTTTTTTAACAACTTATCACATTAACGAACTTATTCACTTGTGATTTAAACTGTGTTTCTCATTTAATGGAGACACAGCAATTTGCAAAGTTTTTTTTTACATTAGAGGAACATTGACAAAGTTTACAATGTTAATCAATAAATATCTTCACTTTCCAGCATATATTTTCTGCAACTGGTTGGAATCATTTGTTTCCCACAAATTACACAAAGAACTATTATGTTGGAGAAGGAATTGTTCGTGCTATGGAAACCATGGTAAAAAGATGAATGTGAAAGAGGCAGAGGAAAGGAGAGGCCTGGATGGAGTGATGGAGTTATAGAGACAGATGGAGGGAGGCAGGATGTGAGCTGCTCCTTCATGTCTGGGACGTCAGGAAGGACTGGAAGCTGTAATTTCGTACTGCAACATCAGAACTGCTGCCTTTTTCCTTTATGTAACGTCCTTCGCTGGTTGGAGTCCTTGCAGAGCCGTTTCCTTCTGTTTGAAGTCCTGTCTGTCTTTATGAAGAAAGGTGAAAGTCTACAGATCAAGTTCTTACACTTCATTTCTTGCTCTCACTTAGTGTGCCTTCTCTTCACTGAGGGAGTTTGAAAGTGTGAAAGGGTCCAAATGAAAGTTTTATAGATAAAAACAGTCGCTGATTTGCCTCACAGTCCTCTGTTGCTTTTCAGCCTTACTTGCATCTTATTTTGATCTCTCTTCGCTTTCAGTCTTTGGACTTTGACGTCTCTTTGTTTACGCCACAGTGACTTCTTGTGCATCACAACTGAAAGAATGGCACGTCTCAAAACAAATATTGACATTAATTACAAACTTTACTGTAACTTCCACAATGAGAAAATACATACAGTATATGTTAGAAACTTTCCTCAAAGCACCATTGTCAGCTCCTTGTTCTACAATGAAAGACACTAAGTGGATTTGTTTAGAGAAGACTTCTTCTGTCACTTTCATTGACCCATGACCCTCGCAAACGGGTCATCTCTTGTGACACAAATGTTGAAAACTTTAGAGGAACATTGACAAAGCTTACAAAGCGTTCTGCTGCACAAAACGGCAGTTGTGTCAACACATCCCTCCAACGTTTAGATGTCTGTGGCCAGACTGCAATGAAAATATTAAATGCAGTTAGACTTAAAGCAAATAAGCAATTCAGCTGCGCACATTTCTGGAGGAACAAATTCATAGGTACCTGATAGACTGGTTATCTTTCCCTCCAAGTTCTTTTACTGCAATACAGTCATCGTCCAATTCAGTGCTGTCCGTTTCTTGCCCAACGTTAGAAGCAAAATGTTATGATGACGTCCCTTCATTGGTTAAATCCTGGTGAAAGTATCAAAGAATTAAAATGAAAGAAGAAATGAAGTGAATGATGAATGTCCATAAAAGAATAAAAAACTTTCTCGACAGCTCGACATGTCGTTCAACAGAGTACTCAGGAAACAACTCGGAGCACAAATGACAGGCCACTTATTAAGAAATAATATTTTAAAGTAAAAATGTCTTATGCCAAATGTCAAGCAATGTACAATTTTCCCTTTCAGTTCAAAAAGTCCGTGCAATTTATTGCAGAGTGTTTAAAATGACAATCCAACTCAAAACGTCAATAATGTTCCATCACTCTGATGATGGGAGCACACTTTATGTACAACACATCCAAACCAGGCCGCATTGTGTTCCACTGTGTTTGTTGGTGTACAAGGAGAACCAACAGAAGTCCCTTTCCTGACTCTGTCTGGTCCCAGCTTGGTCCTGGTTGCCAATAGCAGACAGCTGCTGTCCCTGAACCTGTGAAAACAACTACATCTGTCTTTAACATCCCAAGAGGAACAAGCACTTCAGAAAGACTTCATTCATTGGAGAAGTGATATAAAAGTCAATTTGACATTTTTCTAATTTCAAAGATGTAATTTTTGGTGTTTGTCCACATGCAAAACCCTGGTCAATGAAAAACTAACCGAATTGAAAAATTCTGTCTGGGTTAATATATATTTTATATCCCTATTTATCCTTGCAGTCTCCAGTCCCCTTGCATGGGGTTTCATTTACTCTCTCAATTTCTGGCATGATATTGAGGCCATTGAACATGTCTGGAAAAACCTGACCGGCTTTTCTGTTGAGCAAATTCAGCCTGGTTACTGTCAGCTGTGTTCCCAAAACTAAATAGTGAAAATGAATTTTAAAAAATGTAACATTTGTTTAACATGGCTCACACCTTTTTGAACGGATTACATCTTTTTGGACTTTTCTCTCGAGAGATTCTTATTTTTTCAGTCAACTATTACAGGATAGCCGCAGCATTAACGGTAGAAGAGGTTCGAAAGACATTTCTCAGTGAATCTATGGGAACGATTCTCCTCCAGCGAGTCCGAGTAACTTTCCACTGACTGACAAATGAACCCGCCCAACTTTATCCAACAGCTGAACCCACCCAGTGATCCAGGCAGTCTCTCACAGCGGCAGAGCCACACCAGCAGATGGGCAGCCAATCTACAGACCGACTCCAGGGTTCCAGATTAGGAAGGACCCTGGCAATCTCCCCGTCCCTTTGTCTGGGTGTGTGAACGGGTGTGTACGCGACGCTTCGGTCGGTTTCATGACGGGCAGCCAATGATCTAAGGAGAGGAAGAGACAGACAACATGTGGATTCAGAGATAACAGAGGCTGAGATACCGCAAAGAGGCACCGACTCCTGCTGGAGTTACAAGAGCACACATGTGGCTCTGAGGAGCCGCTGCTGTGTGTGTGTGTGGGGGGGGTGTCGGGCGTGTGCAGCAGGGAGAAGACTGACAAACGCATCCACAACACCGCTTCTCGTTTTTTCAACTTTTGGGTTGCACAAAATAGGAACCTTGTGCTAATGAAAATGGCCTATTTGAACAGAACGTCTTGTGGGTACCACCCTGATTAGCTGTGTTCCTGCTACAAATCTTTGTCAATATTCCACAGTTTCATAATTGTGATGTTTCCATCAAATAAGAAATTAAATCAAAATCACACGTGAATAGGGGTGTTCACGCGACAACACAGCCAGCATACGTAGGTGGGCCCCATATGGAATAAGTGTGGGTCCCACATGGTTTTGTCCGCAGGTTCCATGGTGACCCTACATAGAAAATCTACCTGGGCAAATGTAGGGTTGCAACTGATAATATTTCAATTCTAGTTTTGTTTTTCAGTGTAATATATTTTTTTGTGTCGTTCCTTGTAGCTTTTTGTTTTAAGAGTCTTTGATAATTGCATTTCCCCAACTTTGGCCATACATTTCCAACTTCTTTGTGTGACTTTGACAAATTCCTTTTTTATAAGCACACGCTGCCGTTCATAAGTGAATGAGTTAGCCTCTGGAGTCCTGACAGAGACACCGCAAACATGGACCTTCCTGCTTCGTGCTGACTGCTATTACAATAAAATGCTGAACTGAAGTGTTGGAATTTTAAAATGAACTTGAACTGAGTAGAATTTGTTGGGGTTTTTTTCCGTCACATTCAGTTTCAATGACAATTTTGTACTTTGGCAAAAAAAAGGGAAAAAAAAACGAGCCAAGAACCTGTAATGCCTCCTGATTCAGTGCTGCGTTCAAAGCTGCCAGGCTCACATTCGGACTCCGACCGGCACAGCACCTCAAATGAGCAAGCCAAGACCATCTGCGAGTGTGTGTGTGTGTGTGTGTGTGTCCCCGGTGCGAGGTAATTAAATCTTCCTGGTCAGACACAGCAGTTACTTAGCAGGAGCCGTCCTGTCCTGCTTTAATTAAACCAACTAGACTTGTGGGGAACGGCGGGCTGTTGACTTCCTCCATTCTGATGCTACTTGTTATTAAAGGCGTGACGGTGCGTTTACTTAGGCCAGTAATTATGGCGACTCAGATACCGTCCTATTGACCTGGAAGCGTATTTATGAACGTGACCTTGACACTCGCGCTTCTCTTTTAGTCGGTCTGTTAAATTAAATCTGCGAGGGTGGGAATCAAAGCAGAACATGCTGAAAACAATAACTAACTAGAGTGGGGATTTCTTTTATACTTTTATGCACAACCCATCTGGAACAAACTTCCTGAAAACTTTGAAACACTGAGGTCCTTTAAATCAAGGCTAAAATCCCACCTGTTTAGAGCTGCCACTGATTAATAGTAACTGGAACTTCGATTAATCTGTTTGATGCATATTTGCTTGATGATTTGGATCATGGTATTTAACAAAATGTTACGTTTATTGCCCATTTCATAATTGCTTACTGTATTATGTTATGATAAAAAGCAAACTGAACTACCCTGCTGCTGAAATGAGTTACACAAATATATGTATATTTTATTTGTTTATAGCATCCCCTGTACATGTTATGAACGTCCCCGGCGGATGTTTACAGCAACCCCTCCCAAAAAAAGCATGGAAAAAGTTATTAATACAAGACAGTTCAGTCTTACTCAGACTCAACCTTGAACATTAATTTAATGATGCTTTCACACCAGTTCGATTGGTGGGGACCAAAGTTCCAACGTTTGTTACATTTTCTCTGTCACACAGTGCTGTATTGAACCAGCCAAAACCTTGCACTGCATGAAAAGCGGGATTTTCGACAGCTATCGACACCTAACGCTAGAGATTGAGGGCTGTCGGCAAGAGTTATTTGTCAGAATGGGAAATTGTAGGGAACTGCGAAGAATTGTCAAAAACTGTGTGAGTCCGTGTCGCCCTATCACCCCCCGCCTCTCCCCTAGGTGAGGTGATATTTAAAAGAAGTTGCTGGGAGCCATGCAAATGCAAATCAACTCTTGAGCACCGGCCTTTCTGACTGTCGTTCCTGTTGTAGCTCACCCATTTTTCTTCCTCTTGTGATGGGCTATAGTGGAGTTGTTTAAAATGCAGTAGAAAATATTTGTGTTGTCAGTTGTTGGATTTCTCTTAACATATGATATGTGCAGAAAATTTTTCTTATGAACTCCAGATCGATACAGACATTGGGATACCCTTGTTGGCGGTTGTTAGTATGAATCTGAGAAGTGGATACAAATAGGAAAAAGTCCATAGCGGATGTTTTCCCCTCTTTTTTTTTGCAACTCAGACTGCAGCAATATTTGGTTCTGCAAGGAATTGATTCAGAAGAACTGAATAAATCAACATCTTTTAATGATTTTCCATCCACTTCACAGGTCTGTACTACTTTTTGTTGGACTTTATACATAAAGTCGCTACTAAATCACACTGAAGTTTGCAGGTGTACAAAAAAAAATCTTGCAAAATTACTTTTTCTGGACGCTGTGTTCATTTTACAGTTAGGTGAGAAAGAAGAGAACATGATTTGCTTCATGTTATCAGAGAATACAGAAAATTAATGATTGGATTCTATCTGAAGCTTGTAACAGTGAAAGTATGCTAATGGAGCAGATTGCCGCAATTAATGCATCCATTACCCTTTGCGTCCTTAGCACTAGGGCTTTCACAAAGTTAGGGGGATTTCTATACAGAATTCACTTCGTGTTTCAGTTCACATTTTCTATTTACGTTAGTTAAAAGAGAACAAAAAAATCAGGATTTGGATTGCTGTGTGTAAGGTTCGTTGAGGGGGGTTTTGTGATCTCTGGTTGAGACCATTACAAAGTATTTTGTAGATTCCCCAAGACTTACTCTGTGGACCAGAAAATATTGGGACTTTTGGAAAGTTTCGGAAAGCATCCCTCTGCTGTCTTAGTTTGTGAAGTAGTGAGTGACGGATCAAACAAGAGTACGGCAAATGCACAATGATTTAATGACAAAACCAAAAACACTTACAGGACAACTTGAGAAGACAAAACACAGCAGAGGACGCTAAGAGGAAAGCATGAATGGACCAAGAATCCAGCAACTGGCAATGGGAACTGGTGTGTATAAGCACACACAGAGGTACTCAAAGGGTAACAGGGAGAATGAGCAGCACCTGGGGCAATTACCGAGGGAGGAGGAGGCTAATAGAGGAGCAAAGCTGGAGGAGAAATAATAAGAAGCAGTATTAGGGCTAAAATTAAGACTATTGCTCACTAAGCAGTGGCAACTTTCTCGTCGCAGGAGGCTGACTGTGTTGCCAGGCTAGGTACTGATCTGATTAATGATCAACTGCATTAACATTGATTAGGTTAACAACTCACTTGCCAAAGCTGGTGACCCACTGGATTGCCTAATTCATCTGCTGTCTATTAGCATGGATAGGGTGTTGTTAGCATTGGAGAGGCTAACAATTAGCATGGCTAGCCTGGTCAACCACTGGTTTACCTACTTCCTGTGCCAATTCATCAGGGTGTATAGGTTGATGTTAGCACTATAGATGCTAATGACTAGCATGCCTAGCCTATTCACCCAGGCAATTGTCAATTTCCTCTGCTGTCCATTAGCTTGGATAGGCTCATGTTAGCAATAGAGAGGCTAACAACTAGCATGCCTGGAATGCTCACCCACATTAACAGACACATTCTTTCTCTTTAAAGAAATTATATCCAGAAAAATTTGTACTGTAATCCAACATGACATCAAACATAAACATAAATACATAATACTGTAGTATACAAAGCTGAAGTTTGCTTCTGATTGGAAAATCAGCTCTTTGGAAAATGTCTGAAAGGCGATTCTGCCTAAGTTTTCACTACCTATGATTAGTGGTGACGAGTTTTTCACAGCAGTTAATGGCGAGCAATATTTTGCTCTTGACGCTGCTTTGCTGGAATTAACCACGCACATATGAAATAAATAAGAATCAAATGTTTGTAGTTTGATGAGGAGTTTAGTCTTCCTCTGCATTGTATCATCTCTGTGAGCTAGTGAAGGCGTCTGCAGTGGCAGTCTATCCCAGTCTGATTCAACGCTGCTCTTTGAACCCATATTAGCGGAATCCAAAGGTCACTAATGAGAAAAGTGAGGTTGGTCTTCTCTCTCTATCAGACGTGAAGACAGAAGACCTGCTCCATATAACCGACAGAACCACAGCAGTCTGGATAGACAGGAATACATTAGGTCAACCTAGACTTACTGTATGCATCACTCTGACACAAATGTGTGCGCATATTAACGACTCCTGATAAAAATCCAAACTGCCGCCTTTCTTAATGGAGAACCATCCATCAGGGTGACGTTTTCAATAGCGAGAGGGTGGATGGCATTTAAGACGGTTCTTATCGCTAACATCACAGCTGCATGTCACTCATCGTTACACACTGTTCCGATCAGGGAAACCCCACACATATACGGAAAGGAGAATTACAGCGACTGCTTTATGTTGTTGTACATCCTCATTCCAGACTTTGTTTGGCGTTTGACGATGCTGCCTTGGAGTGGGATAAGATTTACTTCAAACATCATAAAAGAGTTTTTTTGGGTTTTTTTTTTATCATCGTTCCTTTCAAGGATCTCAGTAGTGGCTGCACAACATCAAAGATTGAACAAGATAGATGCCTTTTATCACTACAAGGTCGGTACAAAATAGTTTTTTCAGATACAAACAGGAAAATGCCAGAAAAAAACTCCAATATAAAACGATAAACTCAGGGCCACTTAAGCCCTTCACTAATTAAAAACTCAATTTTAAACTGATCTATTGCCAGTTTGTCCTCATTTATCTTCAATTTGTGTCCATCGTCAAACCACACAAGTTAAATTTAATTTATTTTAGAAATTCGGATTCATTACAAACACACTGATATATGTTAGGTGTTTGTATTTGAGGTTTTTGATGATTGTTTGGTGGTCAGTTTAGCTGTGACACCTTCCTGGATGGGGTGAGCTGCTGCTGCCAACAACTTAATGTTCTCCTGCAATAAATGCTACACTTGACCCTGTCTTTCAGTGTTGAACTCAGATTCTTTCAAGACAAAGCAATTGAGTTTTTACTGCGACTACCTGGATGTGCTCTCTTTCGTTGTGTAGTCTATAAAACGTGTCTTTTGCAGTTTCTCTCCTCGATGGAGCCACTAAAAGAAGCTACTACTGCCGTGAACGTTTTGGCTTTTTCTAACAAAGAAAGTACTCCATAAAGTTTCTTTTTGTGTCTCTGTTCTGTCTTCTCAAACCTCCACGTGGTCATGGAAGATGGCCGCCAGTACTGAGGTTTCTCTCTGTCAAAGGGGAGATTTTGCTGAAATAAACTGAACTTGATGGTATTATTAAATAACAAGGTCAAATTGAGGTGTATGTAGTTGGAATTATTTTTTGTGGAGTGAAACACACCAAATTCCACAGCATAGCTACATGTAAAGATGGTCAAAGTCAAGCTAGCATAACTGATCTGCATCCCTTCATCAGCACGGATCTGGGGCGCCGGTTCCTGCTTGTGTGATGTCACACTGCTTCGTGTCTACATGATTTTTCAGTTTTTGACTTGAATAACTAAAAAAAGTTGGACGTTTATGCTTTTCTAGTTGACTGAGATGGGCCTGTACATCATGTAAAGCTGTGCTATCTGAGGACGTATGGCAGAATAAGCTCCTCCCATCCTCTGGCCACCATGCTTCTCTACAGAATACCTCAGCAGGATAAACACTGGAACTTGCTGTTTCCAGTTCTATTGAGAGAAGATTAAGAGAGCATGGCTTGTGAAGAGAAGGCAGGGCATCATGATTGATGTTTAAATCTAAGAAAGGCTTAAAATCATTGTCCTGGTCTCAGTGGAAATAAAGGGGTCAAGACTGAGTGGACCATGGCCAATCCGCATTTGGATGGACTGCAGTGGCAGAAATTCAGCTGTGGCCAGTGGTGATTTTTGTCCGTCTCCGATTCCTTCTCATTTCTGTCTTCTGCCCCCACACACACACCCACCCTTCCAATACTCTGTTCACTCCTCCCTTTTCCCCAGCGCTCTGAGAATAATATGGAGAGCAGAATTGAGCTGGCATGAAATGGGATTAACCGAAGAGACAATTTCGCTACCAAATACCCTCCCTCTTGTCTGCTCAGTTTACTCAAAGCCCAGATTTCTCGCTGAAATGTTGCTTTATGTCATTTTCATTCTCCCTTCTTCACTTTACGGCCTCCTGCAACCCTGAAGGCAAGAGTCTTGACCGTCTGAAAAGCTCATTACTGTCAGAGTCACGGCTGAAAAACATGGTCGATGGTAATTAAACACTACTTTTATCTCGCTTTGTTGTCTCTCAGACATTTATTTCCTTTGTTTTGATGTAGTACATATCATCTGACTTGATATTTATTTGGCATTGTCTTAAACCAGGTCTTTCATTGACTCAACGTAAATACTCTTTGGCATGAGATCTTGGGGTACTAAAATCCTAAGATGCGCGTCATCAAAGGGAAGTTTTTCGCCTGGCCTTTACCATATGTCGGTCTAAGCTGATATTAAGAGAATCACTACTTAAACACCATTATGAAGTGAAATGGTTGATTTTCTGGATGGACTGGTTGCAGCGTTGTGCCCTGGATTAGGTCCAGTAGGCATAAATTCGTGTTCTACTAACCGGGTAAAGACGATTCAGTTGTGTTTGGCACACTGCGTCTGAGCTTAGGGTGCATTTACAATAGCCCTGTTAACTCTGCTTTAATCAAACTCTAGTTTATTTGCCTAGTTCAATGGGTAAGGTGTGAATGAGTATTCAAACTTTGATGTGGACCAAAGAACTCTGGTCAGCCTAAAAACCTAGGTCTCAGTTCGGTTGAAGTGGCGAGTTTTGAATAAGAAAGTAGAAAGGAGACCGCTCCAAAAGCAGGAAGTGGACTATAGTTCAGGGAACTTTGGGCAACCAAAACAAAACAAACACACGAGAACAGCGCTAGCAGGGGAAATGGTTCGCAGTGTCTTCCCAAAAACAAGAGAAATCGTACAACTGCTAAAATCTGATGCTACTCTATTTCTATTTACATTTAGTGAATAAGAGTTGTGCTCATGTCATCTTCTGAGATTTTAGTGTCATTTCCTTTGGTGGTTCTTGGTGCAGCGCCACTACAGGTGAGGAGGGGAACAGGTTTTACAAAGGGTTTGGTTGGTTCAACACATTGCAGTGTGAAAGGGAACCACACCAGCTGAAAATGTTACATTTGAATGAAACAGAGTCTACCGGACTATCGGGTGTGAAAACAATCTTGAAGATTAATTTAAGGATGAGTATGGGATCATAATGGGAGTGAGGGTTTTTAAGGGAAAATATATACTATGATCTGATGCGCAGTTAGAATCATTGGACTCATTCTGAGTATTTAGTAATTTAGTAAAATTCTGTTTGATGTTATACACAAAGCGTCCTGCTGAGGAGGAGAATGTCGTTATCAGAGGGATTCTTGGAGATGAAACAAGGGGTCTGGACTCCAGGAAGTTCTTCCTGCATGCTCTCAGGAAAGTCCTGGAATATCCTCTCTTACCAAGAGCAGAAAACAGAGTCCCAGTTGCCTCCTCAAAGTCTGTTTTCTGTGTACAAATTCTGTGGAATCTGAGGAGTTGTGATTTAATCAGGCCAGCGTAAGCGTGCCTTGGATGGTGACTGGTTTTAAATAGTAGAGCATGTGTGTCTGTGGGTTTGAAGAAAACTTTAATCTCTTAATTTGTGTGTCGTGTCAAAATTTTGTCCCTTGTATGTGGTGGTGTCCAGGAAGTCGAACGCTTTAACGCTGGTAGTGGACTTTACTGTAATAGATGGGTTATGTGTATTCAAGTGCTGGAGGAATTCCTGAAATTCAGCTTCAGAATGAGTCCAGACCCCCCGATGTCGTCAAGGTACCTGTAGTAATGCAGGGGGGCTTTCCTGCATGTACTAAGGGCACCTGCCTCCCACTCAGCCATGAAGATATTTGCATAAGCCAGTGCAAATTTCTTACCCATGGCCGTGCCCTTAATTTGTAGGAAAAATTGGCCATCGAATATAAAGTCGTTCCTTTTTAAGTTAATTTCTAATAGTTGAATGAATTCCCGATCTGGCCTCCTCGAATCTGGATATTTCAAAAATATGTTTTTTATGCAGCCAATTCCTTCATCTATGTCAATATTAGTGCACAAACTGTCAATGTCAATTGTGAATAAAATAAGAGTCCTGAGGTAGAGAAATTAATTTGATTTTTTTCCCACAAAATCATAAGTGTCTTTAATGTAAGTTTGGTGCCAATTTGATAGGGGATACAGGTAACAATCAATGAACTCTGCTGTGTGGTATGTCTCGCTACCACAGTCGGAGACGATGGGCCTGCCGGGAGGGATCTCGTACGGTTTGCTCCATTTTTCCGGTTCTTTATGAATTTTTGGGAGCAGGTAAAACCTGGCCTGGGCTCAGGGGAACCGCACAGGTAGGCTTTTTGTTTAGCATTAATGAATTTCTTTTTGTGAAGGTCATCTAAAATTTTGATTATTAGGGGGGCCGTATCCGTGTAAAGTGGGGTGTCTAATTTTTTGTAATATGTCTCATTATGTAATTGTTTATATCCCTCCCACAGATACTGCTCCCTGTCCTTGATAACTATGGAGCTGCCCTTGTTAGCAGGTTTAATCACAATGGAGTTCTTTTAGTGCTTTGGTTTCATCTGCATTTAAATTGGGTGTAGTTTTAATAAATTTAAATTCCTTGTCCAAATAATTTAGGTCCTGGGAAATTAATTTGTCCACCTCAGGAGGAAGAGAGGCGATTGGAGGAGACCAGTCTGACTCCGGCATGAAAGGAAAGTTATTTTTATCGTTATCAACATCATCCTGATAGTAGATGGCCAATTTGATTCTCCTATGATATTTTTGTAAATCATGTCTCATTTGCATTTTCATTATATTCAAATGGTTATTGCCCTGTGTGGGAATAAATATTAATCCCTTGTTTAGGAGGGAACACTGTGCATCACTGGGAATAAGAGATTTAGAAAGATTACATATATTTTTATTTACAATTTCACAGTGCCCTTGCGTACTGGACAGGCTAGTGGGGCCGCCTATTTTAGCCACTTGCTCCAGTGGCTGAGCATACGAGCCGCAGTGGCCTTGGACCAATGGACATTGTCCCTTGTCGCTGCGAAGGCCCGTCTCTCCAGCGTTGGGATGCAGCAGCTGAGCTGAGCTATGTGGATGTTCATGTGGGTGAGGGTTACCTGCTCGCGGAGGGGCAGTGCCAACGAAAAGTTTATCGCTGGGATAAAGTTCTCCGCGTTGGGGCACATCACTCTGGCTGCTCTCAGTGCCGCCCTCAGCTGCTCTCTTGTCCCTCTGGGCCCTGTTGTTGATGCCCAGAGAGAGGATGAGCCGTTCCACCGAAAACTGGAGCTTTGTTGAAGAGATAGAATCATCAAAAACCAGACTTTTCAAATGAAGATTTCATTTAACAAAAAAATTAAAAATTGTTATTTTAATTTGTGTTAAAGGTCAGTTTTGGTAACCGTCACAAGACATTTAATAGAAAGTGGTTGTACAAGTCCAGAAAAATCCTGAGAGTTCTGTCGGTTTAAGAAGACTTTTCTCAACTTTCTTCTCTCACTGTTCATCCAATTTATTTGCTTTTCATTGTACAAACATTTATGTGTTTTTCTGAAGAGATGGGGCAGATTTCTAAACCAGTATAATTGCTAATAAATTGAATTCAGCTGTAATGGTCTGTGCTGCCTTGGTTTCCACACGAGATGAACTTAGTTTGTTGATAATCCTGGGACCTTGGTTGATAAAACCCAGGCAGGGGTTGGACCTTGTCAATCACTGGTGAACAAAGTATTTCAGTTGCTAATGTATTTTCAGCTTTCAGTGCTTTGCTCTCCAGAAGCATTCAGTGTTTTTCTCAAGAGCATCGGTTTCTTTCACCTCATGTAGCTAGTTTTCTCAGCTATATTTATGAAAAAAGAAGGTCGTGTGGATAGTGCTTGATAAACTCTTAAAATTTATGTGTGATATGTAAAAGGAACAAGGTGTTTTGCTACCGGATGTTGTCCATGTTGATGTTCAGGGATCAGTTAGGCATCTATATATTACTCATTCTCAAGTTCAGCTGGCTGACACAGTCACTTGCCCCGGAACAAGATATCCAAAAGGAACGGTCGTGGCATATGGTTTCCACTGCTGGACTTCCAGATTTTGCATTAATTAATTAAGAAACGAGTGCACATTATTGTGAAAACACCATAGAGAAAATCATTTGGAACTGACTAATCATATATGTCATTTATTGATCAACAAAGACTTACTGATATATGGGCCCTCTGTCTGCCTACATTGTTGCAGGAAAGTGTACGGTGACATTAAAGCACCACATCTGCTTCAAGTATTAATAAACGTTGTGTCACGTCTTAAGGTCTCATCCTCTTCAAGACTTGGAACAAACTGTACGATTCTGGGTCATTGTTGACCACGAAGTAAAGAAACTTGCCCTTGACAGTGGGATACCTGCCAGTGTGGATGACTTAGTTTCAGCTGTAAAGCAGCAGTTTTCCATTACGACTGAGATTATTCTGCACTAGAAAGATGGGGATTTTGATGAGTTCTTCAGCCTGACCTCAACGAAAGACTTAAAGGATAAAGACACAGTCAAAGTGGTGTATCCCCCTCTAAACCTAATGATTACAGTTGTTCCTCAGGAGAGTACACCCGGTACCTCGTCTGTCGGATCTGAAGAAGAGATCTGAGATGCTTTATGTGAACTCCTAAGATACTGTGACACCAAAGCACATTTGTAGACAATCTAACAAAAACATGTTCATTTTGGACCAGCTGGTACACAAGTAAGAAATACAGAAGGCATATTCAAAGCAGTGAATCATTTAAAACTAGCAATCTCAAGGAAAACAAATAATTCTAATAGTAAAAAATGCAGAGCCTGATTTCTCAAGATTGACTGTGAAAACCTGTTTTTATTGGGAGATAAACCCCACAAAGCAGCTCTCAGAGCACATTTAATTCAGTTTTGGGCAGCACTTAATATCCACCAAAACATTCCTTTACCAAGACGCTCCGACTTTACGACGCCTCTTTATCTCTGAAGGGCTGAAATGCTGCTCGCCGCGTTGATATAATAAACCGGAGGAAGTTCTCCTAGGGTTCATTACTATGACTTATACTGTGAAAAGGTCCGTTCAGTTCACTAATGGGCATTCTGTTTGAATTACTCTGGCATACTCTGAGCAGTATTTACTCCCTAATACCTTAGCTATAGTGCAAATGTGTTAGATTGTGTTTTTGTCAGAGGGGGAAGAGAAGTTTCTTTAGCATGTGGACTAAATTCAAACTGGCAGGCCTACGTTCAGCCGTAGGAAATGGGACCTGGCGGGATAACAAATGGGCTTATGCATGCTTGTTTGTGCATTGGTGCGGCTATAAGTGTGTGGGTGATATTTTGTTGGTAAATTTGTTCTACTGTAATAAATGGTGCCCCCATATAATCAAGTCTTGTTAATATTGTGCGTGGGCGAGCGTTAATGGTAATTTTAAACGCATCACTCCCGTCCAACACGAGCCGTGAAGGTTAATTACAAAGTGTGTGCAGCGAATGCGGCGAGGCCACGTTTCACGTGACAGATGGGGATACTTTTAATAGCTTAGCAAAAACCAACGAGAAGATGCAGCAAAAATGGATCACAGGAAGTCTTTACGTTTCACTTTTGATGTTTTTGAAGTGAAGTTCAGGTTCAAATAGGATGTACAGTAGGGGAAAGAAGCTATAAAAAAAACTGAACTGTGACTGAGGTAATTTTCAATTGAGAGAGATTGGATACGGTTCAAAAAGCCTAAATAAGAAGAAAAATAATTCTTGTAGTTAATAAGCAGGACTGCATACAGCTCAGGAAAATTTTTCCCTCAATTTTCTTCAAAAACTGTCTCAACGCTTGGTATTTTTTATTTTTTTATTTTTTTATCGTTGCCTAGACACGGACTTCTCTTATTGAGGTACAGAGACCAGTTTGGCCACTTTGTTACCTTAACGGGATTCTTCTTTATCCACTCATCTGTTGCCATGGAGATGTCTAAACATAATAGGGCTCACAAACATACCACCAAGGTTTATTACAAATTTTTAAAATATTTTTATACATGCACTTTACCCTAACTGTGCCAAGTCATTCTGAACTGTAGCAGAAAAACAGCCCCAAAGCATACTGGTGCTAGCCTGGTCATCGCCTTCCTACGCTATTCCACTTTGAGGGAATTCTGGGCTTTTTCCAATTTACTTGGATTGCCCCAGTAGAATTTCTAGTGAGCCAACAAGCAAGCAGAAGAAGAAGTAATGAACAAAGATGTTGAATTTCTGTGCTGTTTTAGAAATGCAGTCTGCCTGTAGTTTTAGAAATGGCAGCGGAGGAAGTGAACAAAGCCTACCAGTCCGTGTTGGCCAATCCTCCAATCATTGAATTAACATCAACACCTGCCTCGTTCGGCTTTACACTTCTTTCTTAGTGTCAAACTGGCACATTACATACGCCACGGGCAAACATTAGGTATTAGATAACATTTAAAACTTCAACAGAAGCAATCTTTTTTTAATCACTGAGGGCCCAGACCCTCTGGACGAAGTGAAGCGAAGAATAAGGAGCTGGTTTTTACCAGGCTATACTGTTGCCCCCGACGCATTTGACTGCGGAGATGGTGTTCCTTGAATTTTACTTAGTAAAATAAACATTTTAGAAATAATAATAAAAAAACGAATATATACAGTGCAGACCAAAAGTTTGGACACAACTGTGTGTCCAAACTTTTGGTCTGTACTCAATACAGACCAAAAGTTTGGACACACCTTCTCATTGAACTCAATGAGAAGGTGTGTCCAAACTTTTGGTCTGTACTGTATATATATATATTTTCCTTATTGCAATACACACCAATCTCCTGCAATGTCCATAAGAGCTGGGCCAGAAGTAAGAAGTGATGGTCGAGTTTGACACTTGCTTCTACAGATGATATTTGTTTACGTGGTTCTAAAAATACTTTGGTTGTCAAAAAAAGAGAAGAAAGTAAAATTCTTAACTACAAAGTTTGGTGTCCCAGTACATCCATATTTTATTATGGCTGCTTTGTTTTAGTCAGTTTTTTGGTGGATAATTTTGCTTAGTCATGTCTCTGCTTACATCTTCAGTTTGAAGTGCTGTTTTCTTGTGTTTCTCTTGTATTACAGAGCTTGTATTCATTGAACTGTCTTTTGTTTTATTACGTGTACTTGCATTTGAGTCAGCTTACAATATGGGACATCATGAATGTCAAATTGTGTCAGACGTTCTTGGGAACTGGTGTAAACCAAATAATAAATGGTTTTGTTTAAAGTAGAATTCAGCAGAACAAAGCCAGAGATGTTTGGTCTGCCGTTCTCTGACGAAAGTGGAGAACGACGCGGCCTCGCCTGTGTCCTCAGTGTGTTCTACATGAAAAACACATGTTCAAACGCTGAATGATGTATTAAGCATGTAGCCTTCTCTTCAGATCCAACAGCTGCTGCTTAATTGTATGAAATGTTACGAAAATAATTCCGTTCAATAAATCTGCCTCTGAGGCCCAAGCAAAATAATCTTCGTGAGCCTCGCGGGTCTGCTGGCTGCAGAGGAATCTGTACAATCAAATAACAAACAGATGGAAGATTACGGCTTTGTCTGTTTATCAGAATAAAAACATAAGGCTTGGATATCAGCGAGAGGGGCCGTTTCATTGGATGTTTTCGTCTTTCTGTCCAGGAGCTTCCTCATGAACAGCAACAAATGCTGAACAGCTAAACTGAAAGCTTTTTGCAGTGATGGAAACATCGTAAAACTGCACCATTTTCCCCCAAGATTCTTATATGTGTCTTCATTTCCAGACTAACAGGAATCTTTATCAATGACAAAAACAACAAAAAAAACACCCCAATACATAAAATACGTATATGTAAATCTATTAATTACTTCAATGTGGTTGGGTTTGATAGTTTAAATTGTTTTAGTCTCGCTCAGTAGCCATGAAATATACACAATGGAATAATTAAATATATTTTTTACATAAGTTTTCTTTATGGGACATTTAACTATTTGATTACATATTTTGTAATTTCATAATATATTTATTTGTTGATGTATTTCAAGAACTGCAGTAGAAGTAATCCAGAATATCAAATAGATTTCCAGGAAACGACGAAGAGAAGATACGAGTACTGCAGGATCACCTTGGCAACCAGGATTGGTATGTTGTGAGCCATTTTTGGTCATTTTAAACCTCTGTCTGATATAATAATTAAATATAACTGCTGACATGTGACTGCTCTGGTTAGTTCACGAGTGAAAAAGTCAGTGTGCTTGTAGTTAGTACAAGACTTGCAACCAGTCAGTAGATGGTCGCAGTGGAATTACTCCCCACCACCGTCGCCCCTCTGGTACGGGTTCTCAAAACAACTTTATGGGCAACAATATCCCCAAATCTACTTACCTCCAAATACAAGAAAGCACACCAGCACCTGCTTAGCAGACACCCTCCATCGAAAGAGTTCCCTCATATTGTATCTCACCTGGACTTTGAAACAGCGGAGAAATAAAGACACAATCTCAACAGGACAGTGAAAGGAGCTGAAAACACGAGCCGTGACTCATGGCTAAATCTGTGGGACACGGGCTCTATGCGCAGATCAGACAGCATTGTCAAAGGCGTCCCACATCGTTTTATTGGCATCTTTGTCCTCACTTCGTCTGGGAACGATATGAAAGCTTAAGATCAAGGACTACTGGAGTCTTAAAGGCTTTTGTGTTAACCAGAACTGTCAGACTGTTGAATTACAGCACCTCGGAAATGTCTTCAATTATTGGGAATTTATGTGATAAAAATAATTAGAAAGCACATAAAAAATAATACATGGTTTCCAAATGTTTTAACATAAGACCTTTAAAAAGAGCGCTATACCTCTGTATTCAGCTTTCCTGAGTTACAAGTCCTTTGGGGTACATTTCGAGAACACCCGAAAGGATTTGTAAAGGACTAGAGTAAATATTTGTTTCTAGTCCAGCAACAAATATTTGATTTGTCTCCTTTGCGAAGTAGATTGGATATGATAAATAGGATCTAGGGAGAGCATTTTACATCAGCTTCCACAGATTATCAGCTAGATTTAAGTTTCTGGTTTTCATGATAGTTTTAACAAAATTTTGAACTCAAAAATATGTTTTTTTATTGGGTTTTGTTTCTCTTTCATAATCCATGAAAGTGAGAAATATTTTTGTATAAACAGCGCATTTAATGTAACAACAGCAGAGTGACCTATTTAGTAAGAGCATGTTTTATTACACCTAACGTGAATCCCAAGCAATAGCAGTAAAGTTACATTTGAAACCCTTTAAAAAATATATATACTGTTAAGAAAGTAAAAGTGGTTAGTAAAAAGCACGGTTTAATCCTAAAGTAGACCAGGTCTGTATCTTTTGTCCTTTATCAATAACACAAAACTAATGTTCCCTTTGAGAGAACGCCGTAATTTAAACCAGTTAAGATATTGATCAGCCACTACGGAAGGGAACACCACAGGTTCTGGAAACCCCACTGCTTTGTGCTCTCAGCCTACCTGTAAAAATCAGTCAAATACTATATGTAATGGAAAAAAGCACTTTTTGGCCTGTGCACTTGTTTGCATGGCGGTGCCTAGTGCAGCGCGGCAGTCGGCGGGTGACAGAGATGAATGTGGCAAGCTGCCTGCGATGAAATCTCTGAGAGGGTGAGGGAGAAAGTCAAGGAGGTATGTATTATTGCAAAGTTAGCGGGAGCGTAGAATAAATGTATTAGTTGGCGTGCCCTTGGTAGCTCTATTGATTTTTACCCTTTTCATGAGGGTGTGCTGCTGGGTGTTATGACGGAAAGCAGGAACACTCTGACGGTCTACGCATCTGTCAGGAATCCATACCTCCATCTGGTGATTTAGTTGAGAAAAGTCTGACTTTGCTAATAAGTTGGTAAGAAATTCCTCTAATGACATGTAAGAACCTCACTGTGAAACTGGACAGCAGGTGTCAGCAGGAGTCTGTAGAGGTGCTTACCTGAAAACAATGGAACTTGGCAACATTCTGGTGCATTAAAACTACAAACCTCAATATAAATTTTGACAAAAATGGAAATGTGGAAATGGAAAATGTCCATGTTTCAAACATATTTGCACAGAAGACATGTTAATTTGCTTAATTTCTTTGCAGCGGGGCCATAAAAATTGTATAGACAATCCATCCATTGTCTATACCCAGCTGTCCTTGCACTAGTACTGGTTCCTATCTCCAGTGGTTATTGGGTAGAAGGCAGGGTACATCCTGGACAGGCCCCCACATCCAGGTTAGCCACTGACAGTATCCAGTCAAAAATAATGTACAACCCACCCAACTCCAAAAAACCAGCCCAAGCCCCAACCTCTAATGAAACTCATGTTAATAGCACAGTCGTTAACTGTGTATATAGACTTGAGATTTTTTTGTTGTTGTTCTGACCAGAACTTGACCCCATTGACCCTGCAAAGGACAGAACTCTTGGAACATATTGAGATCCTAACATAAGTGCAATAATACAGCATTTATTAAAAGTTTTGTGTTTTTCTGCTACACTATTTTTAAATAATTTTCTTTTGAACTCTTTCTAAAAACGACACAAAATGTTGAAAAAAGCGGCCCAAATTATAACAACTTGCCCAAGCAAGCCGTTTTTTCCATTCTAACATGTTTAAAATCAGCCCAGTTAGGCGGAAACATGGCCAATGAGGCATAATTCATTCCGCAGAGGTCCCCACATATTCAAAATAGACTCAAGGTGAATGTCCTCGCAAAGGGAAATTTGTAAATTTGTACTTGGGGTCTCATAGTTGGGGTCTTTATGCCACTCTATCAGGAGTTGGGTGGATGCCCTGGTTGGGAACAAACAGGGGCTAGGCAACCACATAACTTCATTAAATGTGCTAGAATACACCTAGATTGTAGAAAATTATGGAATTTGTCACGGAAATGTATGCAAACGGTACGAAATCTCAACCGTTGCTCATTTTGTAGAACCCTCTTTCGAGGTCTTTTGTGAATGTGTCTCAACCAGCTTTGGAGTTTCAGTCGGTTCCATCTCTGATACCAAATTGTTCAGATTTAATATTATATGTCTTTGGAATACCACTGATCTCCGCGCGGAACAGTTTACAGGCAAGTTTGACAAGGAAAATATAATTGTGTTTTTTGTTGTTGTTTAAAATATTGACTTCTTTTCCCAAAATACACCTTTTATTTTTTTTAATCCTGCTGGTTTTCAGTTGTAAATGATTTTTCTGTTAGCATTCAATCAGAGCCTTGCTAAGAAACTAACAATTGGCCATTGTTGCTGCTTTGTAGGTATACCAGACTGGGCTCATGGAAGATGGTAACAATGCTGAGGTAATGTCACTTTTCTCATTTGAAACCTTCAATAAAATCTACATTTAGGTGATGAGATGAAGACAGAGGAAGTCCATTTTACATCTGGAACTCAATAACACCTAAAGCTCCATTGTGTTGCATCTGCTTGGATCTATTGGCAGGGTGATGCAACACCCACAACTTTTCATTAGTGTAGTCTTTTATCCATCTGTCCATACAGCCATTGTCCTGTTCAGAGTCAAGGGGCCCCTGGAGAACATTTATGCTTGAACTCCCAGGGTTAATTTAGAATCAACAATTGATCACGCATGGAGGCTTTCCAGCTAAGATGGGGAACTGCATTAGGTACAAGATGTACATGGCCTGTGAATTATGCAAAAAAAGATATTACTTTAAAGTCAGACTCATTAAAATAACTCAACAACTATGAAACTGAAGCAGTAAAGAAGTCAGAGAAAGAAAACATGTTCCAGTTCAAGTTTAGAGGTGGATTGCCACAGATGGAAGAATGTTAAAAAGTCCCAGTGAATGGAAATGTCCATGTTTCAAACATATTTGCACAGAAGACATGTTAATTTGCTTAATTTCTTTGCAGCGGGGCCATAAAAAGGTCACATTAACTGTCATGTCTGGCCCTAATGATTCAGTGAACGCTAAAGCTCTATCATTAGGCATCTTTATATTGTGTTCAGCATAAGCCTAATAAAGAATTACTTAATTTTGTATAATACGACACAATTTAACAGATTTTAATTTACTGCCTTTCTAAAACTCTAGTTTTATATTCACAACTGACAGCCTCATTAATACCGTAAATGCTGCTGGAGTTGATCATAATCATCATTCCTCCACATGTGGACTTCAGCTCCAGCCTGATTGTAGCTGTCAGTGATGATTAATGAGAAAAGATTGACTTCTAGATATTACAAAGACTTTTAGTCACTAGTGTCTGACACAGCCTGGCCACTACCGCTCTACTAGGGGTGGGCATTTATCGTGATAAATTTTGCGTCATGATGTTTTCATTTGTTGATGCCACAATAAATTCCAATTAATGATGTTTAAAAGCCTCTAAATTTGTCCTTACTGCTGAGATTGTTACATTTCTTTTTCAAAAGTACTTTGTATTTGCTCTGCCTCGCAGTCAAAACTATACAGTTACCTAAAAAACAAGTAATAAATAGTTCTTATCACTTTTATTGCTTACCACAGTAGCACAACAAGGTGTTGTGATGAAACTTTCAGTCCACGTTGCCCACCGCTACTTCCTATGCAATTCTGCTCCATTCTCATCTCCCTTCAGTGCTCCGTCTGATATTCCTCCCATTGAGATAAATTTCTATGGTTGAATTTCAACTTCTCCTTCAGCAAACAGAAGCAGTAGTTGTGAACGATGACTAATATTACGTCAATGCAATATTTTTGCAGACAAATGTTTAAAAGTCAAAGGTTGTGTCAGAGACTTGTGTTTCAATCTGTTACGACAGAGATGCTAGAGCTTCACTATATACCAAGTTACAAAGGACAGCTTAGAAGCGATGCTTGGTTAAATATTAAATTTCAAGGGTCATGCACTCACACACTCAGAATTTGTAGACCAGCTGCTGAAATCCCACACCTGATGGATACTTTTAGCGGCTGAGATGCTAAAGCATAAATAGAATGGTAGAGGCATTGTGTACTGATAAAGGAAAATAATGTAGTTTTATTGCAAATTTCAGTAATTGTGTCAGGATGAAATATTTTCCTGATATGTTTCAGCCCTGTGCGCTACACTAGGAGCTTCAAGTAACCCGGCAAATTTACATTGAGGCTACAATCTTAATTCAACTTGACATATTTAATATCATACAGCAATTTTACTCAAGAATATTTCATTTGGGTTACTGATAAAACATGACAGAAACAGAATAGATAGCATTGATAACTGAATCGTTAGTTGCGCTAACCCTAAAGCACGAATCACAAACATCAGTTCCTCTAAGTGGAAGCTAATGCTAAATCACTACAGCTTTAAGTTGAACCACAATGATGCCCACCATATATATTACATCACAGTACACATGGTTCGTATTAGATTAGAATAATAAATTTTAAACAGTTGCATTCTGGGTAAACGTCATTTGCTGTGACAATCTAAAAATTAGCTCCTCCATTAGCGGATTAGCACAAGTGTGCTCATCACTGTTGGATAGCATTGTCTTTATAGGTGTATTTCATATCTTCTATATGGGAAACCTTTTACACTTCGCTGTAATTCCCAATTGACAGTAATGATCTGGTTAAATCTCTTGCCACTCACACAACATGCTGTTAAAGCCATACCCTCACACACAGTGTGTAAACCATCCTCCTACACCTTGGATCTTCTGTGTGCATCAGTGTAATGGCCGTCGGTGATTTCTTCCTCGAGTTAGGATGATTTACTTTCCATTTGCAGTTTCCATTATTTCCCTCCCGTCTGAGGGTTTTAAACAGTTACTTATAGGTCACCATGTGAACCTCTTGAATCCAGCAGATGAAAGCTTGAATCAGATCTGTCCCGCTGCTACACTCACAGTCAGCTTTTTACCGTCCTTAAAATGGACCCAGATATTATATCTCATTGGAAAAATAATAAAACATATGAGGAGGGTTTTCAGAAGATCACTAGAAATAAAAAAAAGTGTGGAGTGCTTTGAAATGGAAACATCTCAGCTTTTGAAATCATTCTCAGAGTTTTGCACCTTTGGTTTTTCTAAGAAAATCGGACACATTCGTATATTTAGTCATGAATATTAAACGAGTTGTCTGAGTCTTTGTGTATGTATGTTCACCTTTTACATACATAAAAAGGACTGCTAACATCTTTACGTATGGATGATCTGTCTTATGCCATAACTTACTAACATGGGAAACAGAAGCTTCTGGTGGATCATCCGTAAAAGGGATTGGGAAGAAAACACACCAAGAAGTCTGCCAAAAAAAAAAAAAAAGAAAAGTAACTATCTGATGTTTAATGCAAATGTTTTAGTGGATCCTAAAAGTGTAAAATTGCTTCTAGGGTCTATAAAGAGAGTTTGGATTCTACGGACATCTCCAGCAAATTCTCCCTTTGATCATTTGTCAATGCTTGATGAATGACAAAATTTCAATCAAACTCAAAGTTTCATCTGAAAGTGTCCTGTAAATTGTAGACCTCACCGTGTTATATTTGTTCATGACAGCATAATTAAAAAAACAACTGTGTTTTGTAAAGGAAAATGATTATTTGTTGGCGCTTAATACAGTTAATCTACGACATGTGTAACAGTTATATACAATACTCTTATTTGGAACAGGTCTCGTCTGAGATGCGGTAAGCAGACAGAGCAGGGCCCTTTGCCTCCCCCACACCAGAGCAATAAATTTGCATTCCAATGGAAGTGGGGACTACGGAGGTGTCTGTGAAATCTCATCTTAGGACGTTTGGCGCCAGGGATCTTCCGTATCAGGCAGCGATGGGCACGAAGTGGTCCGCCTTTGCTTAGATAAAAAAACAGACACCTTTGCTATAAATCAGGAAGTCACAACTTTCTTTGGGGGCCTGAGGGAGTTCTAATTGGTCGAAGAGCAGAACGCCTTCTTTGCATATATTAAATAGGGAAACGCCTCTTTGGTTAAAATTTCAGGGCAGCACCGGAGAGGGGCTGAGAGAGTTTTTTTCATCTTTTCTCCACGAGGGCGCCTTTGTCTGTCTTATATGTTTTGTGTTCGTCTGTCTTCCCTTGTGTGTTTTTATTTTCATGAGAAAATGCATATCTCTGTATCTCTGCAGCTTTGTTGTCGATTGCTTTGTATGAGATTAAACTCTGTGATCTGTGACGTCATTCTGTTTCGCCGTACTTTTGCAGCCGTGATGACATCCGCTCGCGACCCGGCTAACAGGAGGAAAAGGAGAGCCATGCTTTTTCCAAAATTTAAGCTAACATAATAACTTTCCTCTTTAACAGTTTTTAAATGTCTAATTGATAATTGATAATTTTGAGTGGCGTTCCTTAGTTGGATACAATGCCTTCGTACTAGAAGTTTGACAAAGTCTGTTGGAACTTGACAGCCCAACACTAAGTAGTGCAGGTCATGCATTTATTTATTTGGTATGTTATAATAGCCAAATTAGTAGTAGTTTAAAATAGCTTTACTCATAACTTTGAGAATAATACCAACCTTAAGGCAACAGCACATTGGGTCTCATATTTAATCTCTGCTCTACGTCAGCCATGTGTCTTGGCCACGACGTAAAGTGAATGATTTGCACAGCTTCCATTGAGAATATAGTTGGTCCTCCAATTCTGCCAACCCTCTGATAAAACACTGCATCTGTCATGTGGATTTTGACAATTGTGGAGTTGCTTACTTTGCATTTTGCGGTCCGGCTCCAGATATATGGTGTGCTTACATGATTTTATTGGCAAATAAATCCTGAAACGGCGGGATTATATCCAACGGAATCAAGGATTCAACTCGGTTGAGAGTATTGCTTTGAGCTCCTTTACGGCCGTATTGACTTGGTCATAAACTGACCATAAATCCATAGGCTTTTAATAATGAGTCCATGCCACCAGCTGACAAGAGGCATATGTCTTTTTCTATGGCTCGGGAAAACCAGTGGGCCAGATAATGGTAAATACAATCCTGGGTATTAGGACACTGAGTTTAAGTCATTCCACTTTGATGAGCACGGCAGTAAATTCCGCTTCAAATTGCGAAGGCGAGGCGGCGTTTAAACTTTTGTCCGAAGCGTTGTAAACCGGTGGCACCGCCGGTACCCGGGACCTTCTGTCCCGCCGATGAACTTCTCCCTTTGATTGCTCAGCACAGCCAGCAGATGATGCACTAATGAAAAAGCTCACCTTGTTTCAGCTCATTGTCTTCCATTCCATTCCCGGGAAGTGCTTCCCGTATGGATGTATTGGGAGTTCACGGAGCCCAGGCGCTAGCCGTGCCGCCTTGCTGAGAACGCAAGCGTTTTTAATGAAATGCTAAATTGTAGAGGGAAATTTAAACCCATAACTACTGAGTGGCAATTTCATAACCCTTGGCATGGACAGTGTGCGGGCATCGTTGTGCGGCTTGTTGATTGAAAAGTTTCATCAGCGGTATGGGAGGGTTGTCATTGCTTTTTATCCGGGCCAAAGAAGAGAGGAAAAATGCACCTGGTCTCCACGGGTTCAACTACACAGAGTTTCCAGCCATGTAAAAGGCTTTACAGTCATGTAGGACAGAACCATGACTGTTGTATTTTTTTTAAGGCATAAAACACTTTGTGACTGTAGGGTGGTACAAAGAAAAGGTTAAATTGTAAAATTTTGAATTATACTACCAAATCTCTATTTCATTCAACCCGATTTGTGTCATCTGGAATTTGTTGTTTTAATCTATACTACATTCACAAGCTGCGTTTCCGTTACAAATGCGCACAAAACATTGTCAATACTCAGGTAATGTTGAAAAAACACAATTTAGCAATTGTGTAGTTTCCATTAAATAAGTAATGCAATTAAAATCACACGTGAACAGGTTTATTCACGTGATAAGTTGTAAAAAAAGACAAAAAAAAACCCTTTTCCACCACAGTTCTCCAACAACTTCCTGTCATCTTCTTCTTCTTCATGGTTTGTGCCAGTTTCAACATCTGGTTGTTGATCATGTGACTCTTGTGATGCGAAAAAAGTGTTTCCATTGCAGTTTTAAGAAATACCCCAATTTCTATACGGCCAAAAATAAACCTCATCTTAGCGGCAAAACTTTTTGGCAAAAGATAAGATTTGTTTCAAAATTGTCACGCTTTTATTAAGCAAATCTATTTTCGAAATCCCAAATTGCGTAATTACATGGTCAATGAAAACGCAACTAACAATGCCAAAAGTGTCCACATCTCTCTGGTAAAGATTACTGGTGTTTTCACCACTTTAGGCATGATGTACAATTACCTAAAACAATTTGTTTTTTGGTTTTTTTTAGATAATTATGATGTTTTATGATTTTAAAGAATCTTTGTCTTTCACCAGAAGGTCACTCAGAAAATAATTGTATGACCTGGAGTCATATCTGTCGTTTATGAGTCAAGTGACCCAAACAGAACCTTTGTAATACAAAGCATTTTAGTAATAATATACGGTTAAACCACAAAGAATGTGAGTTTCACATTGAATGATTTGGGTGCATAGGTACAAAATGGTTTGTTTGCAGACAATAAATTGAAGTAGAAAGAGAGGGAATGGCGACATGAACAGGCAAAAAGGCAAAAGATATGGAGCTTTCCCAACTTGGTGAAAAATCAGTTTTGCTTCTTTTAAAAATCACAAAAGTATTTCAGAAACAAATCAGAAACTGTTAAAGTCACAAGGAAAAGAAACTGTCTCAGAACGCAAGATTGACAAGATTAAAATGAAGAAAATCACTTCCCTTTCAGGATTTCTACTTTTTGTGAGTCTGAAAACAATACAAGCTCAACAAAATATGACTTAGTGTCAGGTAAGAAGAAAAACAAAATCAAGACAGATGGTTGATTAAGTGTTTGGAACAGTTAAAATGAAACCAGCTCAAGTTAAAAAAATAAAAACATTCAGGGATTTTACCGATACGGGTGAACGATCTTCTTTCTAAATGTCACTGTGATTACCTCTGCAGAGAAGTACAAACTGCCTAACTGTACTTGAAGGATGTACCACCTGTAGACACAACTGTTGTCTGAAGAACAAACCTTTGTTTTCTCAAGAGAATCACTGGAAAAAGACAAATGTTTCAAAGAGATTGATAGTGAGCCACATGTTCACCAGGCCTGGATGATGTCATTTACAATCCTTCTCCCCCAACAGTTTTTACATGTCTATATGGTCTAAGTGGATCTCTGAGGACCAGGGTTATGAAGTAAATGGGAAACCCAACTTCAATCAGTGAGTTACAAAATTATAAAAAAATTTTTTGTAACATTATAAATTTCAACCACAACATTCATTAATTTTATGTAATAGATCAACTAAAAAATATCCCACAATTGTCATGTTTTGCTTGGTATCTCCTACTTTAAAAGTAGTTTTATTCTCTAAATTATTTCCTCAAATAAATTAATTTGAAGCGACTTGAATGGATGGCTTCTGTCCAATTTGACTGAACTTGAGCTTAGACTATAGACTAGTAAAAAACAAACCCATGTTCTACGCTTTACTTCGTTCAGACGTTCTGGACCCTCGGCTGTAGAGAAACGATTGCTTCCTGGAGGCGTGGGCTCTGTTGAAGTTTGAAACAATTGGATCTGATTTTACCCAATCGCCAGTGTTTGTTACAAAACCAGGCTTTGTTAATTTTGTGTAGTATTTTAATCCAACTTTTAATCTTTATCTAACAAAAAAACTAAAGAACTGCCAGCAAATCTACCAAACAGATCCATAACAGAAACAAAACCAAACTGTGTAGCCAAACTATGTCTAGACTGGTTAGTATTTGTCCTGTTTTTGAGAAGGCAAGCCGCCATTCTGCCAATCAAAACAAAGTTCTGAGCAGGGCGGAGTCACTGAGAGTGAGAGCTGAGCAGCAAATGGGAAACAAAAGCAGCAGTCGGCTCTCACTTCGTGGGAGTTAGTCTTAGCTGTTGGAGCCAATTCTTTTGAGCATGGCCCATCAGAAGTGCTGGCCAGGCTTCCAAATATTGAATTAACTTTAACAGCCATCTTGTTCGGCTCAGCACTTCTCTCTTCATAGTAGAGGATGGTTGTTTACAGCGCAAACAATTTCCAGTAAGCGTCATCGCATCAAACCATATCACGGCCAAACATTAGCAATTGGGTAATATTTAAAACTTCAACAGAGCCCACACCTCCAGGAAGCAATTATTTCTCAATAGTGGAGAACGAAGTGAAGTGTAAGACAAGAGGCTGGCTTTTACCAACTCGTGTGTCTATCAAATAAAATGTTTCTTAAAATGTATTCAAGTCTGTGGTGAGAAGATGGGGGAAAAAGTCGAAGTGGTATGAATTCTTTTGCGAGACACTTTATAACCCTGTTATTTTTCCATCCTTTATGTCCTGACTGCTCTACTGTCAGTAATCTGAGATCAGGGGCATCTGAAGAGAACAGCTCCGCTCTACTGGGTACACACAGGCTAATTAAAGCTGACGCTTTAACAATCACAGTGTTGTGATTTGTTATTCATGAAAGTCAAATAATAACAATTAAACTATCTGATATAGGTTACCTGCTGCTTGCAAGCTTCTATAATTTTTAATGATATCAACACCCGACCTTGGAAAGCGAGATCAAGTCGCCTCATTTTGAATCACAAATCAAATCCTCAATCAACATTGTATTTAGAAATTAATGCCTCAAATGCATTTAGTCATAAATTCAAACAGTGTGATGCCAAAGGATTGTGATAAAACAGGGCTTGAAGGAAAACTTTAAGCCAAGGAAGCTAATATGTGTCCAGAAGCTAAAGTCGTTTTGTTTTAGGAAGATGTAAAAGACACAACAGATTCACTTTCAGTGTTTTAGGAAGCAACATGTCCAAACAGAAGACAAGGACGACAGGCAGACATTCAAACACAGGGTAAAGTGTGCTTGGCTGAAAAATGTGCAGTTGCTAGCCAAACGCTGGCAGAGTCAGGAGATTAGCCTACTTTTCTCCAAAACAAAAGAATTATGCAAAGACAAGGGATCCGAGGCATGAAAGGAGAGCTGGCTGTCTGGCAACAGCTGGAGGACGGGAATGTGGCGGAGATTTTAGGAATCCTTGCTTCATTTGCCTAATTTCCTGTGTAAACGTTCAGCATATTGGCCTACGTTCTAACTTAGATCCCCCCAAGTGTTTTCTGGGACGGATTCTCAGTTTGTACAAACAAAAAAAAGTAAAAAGATGGATGAATGGGACAAGGAAAAGAAAGGATATGTCCCGGTGTTAAGCCGTATTCTCTAGTCTTTGTGATAAAACACAGAAGGTTGGAAGTGGACTGTTCTCATCTTGTACATTATTTTTCTGTTACCATCTGAAGGATCCTGACGACTCCATCATGTTCACACTCACCTCACCAGTCTGGAGCAAACCCAAACGCAGGTTTAAACATGCCCAAACGCCTTCAAAACCCTCAGCAAGTTCCAAATCAAAACTCCAATCTTCAAGAGGTACGACCTCGCAACGGTTTTACAAATGTTTTGCTGTGTTCGTTCATTCTTGTGTTCTGTTCTTTGCGCGTTTTAATTTATTCCTTGTCAGGCTTTTTCCCTTTTGGGTTGTCGATTATTTGAGCCTGAGCCATAGTCCACAGAGAGAGATATGCAGATATCTGGGGAAACAAATACATTTTGGCCTTTGATGTGCTCCGTTCAATATTACTAAAGATGACTGTTTATATATATAAAAAAAGAAGAGGTCTGAGAAAACTCCAAATTTGTATTTTCATATGTTGATGGGAAAATGAAGATTCCTGCACATGATATCCTACAACAAATAATGCACCAATATATCCACATACTTGCTTTGACACGAATCCCAATCGACATGGTCTTGTGTTTTATTAACTTTACAGTCTAGTACAGTATTAAAAAGTAGTTCAACCTACATATCCATCCACACAAATGAACCTACTGGCGCCATGTTTAATTCTTAATAGCAACCATTCTTATGGCTGTTTTGAAGCAAATTGATTGGCTGATTTAGGTTTTAGCTGTGCGCCACACTGCCCCCTATGGGTATGACATGTTAAAGCAATGCTCGGGCAGATTTGCCATTACTCCGCCCATCATCCTTGACCTGTTGACTTTATTTCAAGACTTTTGAGGTTTTTCCTTTCTGAAGCCTTCGACATGCTCAATCCTGCTTCAAAACTTTGTTGATGTTCCGCTAAAATTGGAAAAACACAATTTTGTAATTGCGGTGTTTCTATTAAAAAAGAAACAACTAAAAACCATCACACGAGAATAACTTTGTTCATGTTATAAATCATTGAAACATCCTCCTCCCCCTACTTCCTGTCGTCTTCTTTGTGGTTTCTGCCAGTAGTAACAGCCAGTTGTTGATCACATGACTCGTGTGATGCGAATGAAGTGTTTCCATTGCAGCAGTTTTGTGAAATACACTCATTTCAATACAGCTGGGGAGAAAACTCATTGTAACGGCAAAAATGTTAGCAAAAAACGAGTTTTTTCAAAATAGACGTGTTTCCATTGTGCTCAACTTTAAGATGGATGGAAACGCAGGTAGTGAAAACATGTTTGATGAAAAGCCATAATTACACTCTGACCGTTTTCATTTGGACTTTAGTGCAGCAGCTGAACAGGTCCAGTCCGTTTGATCCTGAACACACATTATTAAAAAAGAATAAACAGTAAATAATAAAAACGCCAAAAGGCTCTCTAACCTCACATTTCCTCTTACAAGAGTGTCCCGACAGATTCTGAGCCTGAGGCGCTGTATGTTAATTGCTTTTCACAACATTCAGTATATGTTCTAATTAACCTAAGTTAATGGACCCGGAGGGGCTTTTATTATTATGTTTCTTTTTGTTCTTCAATAAGAAGAACAAAGTTTAAACTTCCTGATCTGTGAAGAGTACATTTATATTTTACATCTATATGTTTTTTTGTTTTTTTTTTAAGATTTATTTCGGTTTTCATTGTTGCACTAAAACCTTGAATCAGCTTAATAATTTAGATTCTATTCATTATACGAAAAAGTGGCTCTCAGGAATCTGGCTGCTTGGGGCACGTTGCATTTTTCATCTGCTGCCATCTGATTAGGACAGAATTTCAAATGATATTTGGCTTCACACGACTTTCAAGCTGAAAAATGAAGAAATATTGCTCCGCCTCAACAACATTGTGACCTTGGTTGGCTTTAAAAGACTATGACAGATCTGCTTTGCTACCTAAGTATAAATCTATACTTGTTTTAAAGGGCCCTGGTTCCATCCACCCATCTGAGAGCATATGCCGATTTTACTTTATTTGAATGGGATTGTGTCAGATTTAGACACCGTATTTAGCGAGATGCTAATTAATGCTAATAGTCCCATGCAACAAAAAATACATTACTAGAATATCATTACTAAAAACTAAGAAATACAATAAAAGCAACAGAGAAAAAACAAGTCCCATTTAAATGTGATTTGCAGGTAATGGAGCTCAAGTTAAAAATATTAGATTTAGCTTAAAGGCTGAATCAAAGTGTTGGTGTCGACTAAAAGGTTTACAAAGCAATGTGTCAGGAAATAGTGAGTGAAACAGGAAGTTCCTAGAAAGTGCCGACGTTCCAATGATCCCAACTCTGATTAGCTGAGATCATTAGCTAGGTTTAGCCAGGTTAGCATAACTAACCTAGCTAAAAGGTTAGCTATGCTAACCCAATTGTGCTAATTATAAACATTAGTTGTGCTAATGCTAAAGCACCATGGTGAAGATCGTGAGGAGCAGGCTAACAACAAAAACAGTCTCAGAACAGTCCATATATGACATCTGATTTGCATGTAATTGACAGGTTAACCGCCCCATGCCTCCACATCGGAGCTCAGTTTAAAAATATTAGACCTAGCTTATAGGTTGAATCTATGTGGATGTGGACAACAAAAAAATCGATGAGATAACCCGTTTTATTTGTGCTTTCAGCTGTGTGCCTGTTGCATCTGCTGTGTTTTCATTTGGGTTTGGCAATCTAATCGTCATGATCTGTTGTGTTTAAGCTCATCTGAAATAAAAGCTTCCAAATGCGACTCATTTCTCTCGCCTATTTGGCGACCTTGGTTTAATTTGAGTTCTGCACCGTAGAGATAAAACCTTCACTTTCTTTCTGTGTTCTGTTCCTTACCATCAGTTCATTGAATTCATCTTTGCTCAATAAGCAAACAGACAAAAACAAAGCAAAGTGACAGTTTGTACCTTAACTGCTGAATATTCCCTGGCCTATTGAGCAGAACAAGGTCTTTTATTATTATTCAGAATGTGAGGACTATTAGTGTGGTGACACCTGAGGAAAACACTATTTTCTTTCCCTTTTCCTTTAATAGGTTGAAATACATGCTCAGCCTGCAGCTCTCTCTGTTCAAGCCGGCTCATGAAAGTCCGTTCGCAGCCAGCCGGCAGATGTCTGTCCTCTGGCCAGGCGGAAGTGAAAACGGTCTTTAATTTGAATGTCTGAACATATCCGATATGTTTACCAGAAGTCGTCAAGCTCGGCTCCTTTTGTCAGAGAACATTAGCTGGTGGCACAATGGCTCGGCCCAACAACGGCGGAACCTTTCAGCCGACACGTTTAATTAAACTGGCACTTTCTCCTCAAGCTTTGTTTCCCTTTCCTCATTGTCTCGGTTCAGACCGAACTCACTCTGCAATTAGAACATCAGCCGCTCTGCAGGTCGGCTTTTCCCCTTCTAATTAGAAGGTTAATAAAATTCAGCTGAAAGTGCAGACTGGCAGCCATCAGTGGACGCTGTTTTTTATGTTTGATTTGAATTACAAGAAAGCTATGATCATGTACAAGCAAAAACACAGGTAAGCATTCAGTGTGGTTACATCAGTTCCAGGTGTTGTGAGGGCTGCTGCCACAGGTTCTTTTATCTGGAACAGGCATATTCCGACACCAGGTATGTGCTGTTCCAGCGTGTGTCCACATCAGTTACAAGGTTTTGTCACCGTCTTCCCATCTGTATCTGGATGCCTTCAAGCCTTCCCTTCTCTGTGGTGCTAGAGCGGAAATAAGCCACTATTCGTTTAGCGTTCATACGCATTTCACAGAGGGCAGGGACCCGGTCAACTAGTAAATTCAGTCCATGAGCAATGCAGACCAAGAGCCTGATCTTTAAGGCCTCAGCACATGCAATCACATTAGATGCAGCATCTGTCATCAGGCAGTTCACCTTATTTGTGATTCCTCCCTCTCCTCCGTGTGAGTCTGCATGGAGTCCAGGACAGATTCTCAGGTGTGACTCAAAGGCTAATGCTCAACTCCAATGCCCAGTGTGCCATCGGAGTCTATGAAATGGCTTGTTATTGCCAGATATGCCTCCATAGTCATCGGCATCCATATTTCTACTGACAGCTGACACCTTCGGCATGGCCTTATTGGTCTTTTTCTTGGTTTTGTTTTTTCCTCCGCCATCTACTTTAATGTAGTTTTCAAATATCCTTGTTTTTTTTCCCCTCAAATTTTACATTATTCTAAAATTTTTGACTTTTCTACCAAATTTGAGTGTTTCTGGTGGAAATTTTATGCTTCTATGTCTCTCTGTCTACAACGGCCCTAATACAGGGGTTGTAGCTTACGATCAGATGGCTGCTTTCAAATTCTGAGATTTGTTGAAATCCCATACCATACTCATAATCTGCTGCAACCTTCTATCCGACAACCTCAGACTGCAGGGAAAGTAAAATATTTAGTGGCCTTAAAAATAATACATCCTCCCCACGGATTACATCTTTTGAGATACAGCTACACCATGAGCCGAAGTGTGTTGGTTTTACTTGCTTTACAAGCTGATTTGTTGGAGAAGCAAATTGATTTTTATGGAGTGTAATTTTTCTTCAGGTAATTATGAGAGTGCCTGCAATTCCTGCACATCTGCTCTTCCAGTATGGCCCCTCTGGGTCCTGACAGAGGGAGCGGCCAGGCATACCAGAATGTGATTGCAGCGTAAAAACACTGACATACCACAGAGTATCCTCACTGTGTACCATAATGTGTAAAATGTAAAGCAGAAACGCGCCTCGGCTCCCCACGTACACACCCAGTGACAGTCGCAAATTAAAATGATTTACTCAATCTCTTGCAGTACGTCGCCCTCTTCAGGTGAAAGACCTCAACGAGTGTAGGCAAAGCCTAATAAAATAAAATAAAATATCGGCCAGAACATGGACTCTGGGCTTCCCACAGGATCTTCTCTTTGTTTGCTCTCACTCAGACATTCACCGACACACCTGCACTGTAAAAATATTTAAGTGATAAACAGTAAAACTGACTGTAAAAATCTGTCAACTGTAAAGCGGTCTAGAGCTGTTGATTTGAAGTGAAACTGCTGTCAAATTTACCGGTGAAAACAGTAATTTGCAGTATTTTTCTCTGAGAAAAATAATTTTACATACCGTAAAGCGCTAATTGCAGTTTTTTTGTTTTAACAAAAAAATGTAAACTGGTCAGATGTTGTAATTTGTACATTTAGTTATTGATAAAAAAAAAATACAGGTTTTAATTGCTGAACACTTCATATTTGTGCCTGGTAATGAATGTATGCTGTAATGTGACATGGTTTTTGCAAAACCTTTCACACAGTTGATTGGATTTTCAATAAACTCAAAGTTTAGTCTGGTGTTCTGTTTACACATATTTCTTTATCATACAGAGACAGATTTAGTTTTTACCCCTCCAGGGGGTCTTTTGTGGGCTCTAGTGTCCCTTATATGATAGTGGGCTGACAGGAAACGGGGAAGGAGAGGGTGGAAGACATGCGGCAAATGTCGTCGAGTCCGGGAGTCGAACCCGCGACGGCCGCGTCGAGGACTCAAGGCCTCCAAATACGGGTCGCGCTAACCACTACGCCACCACGGCACGCCCCCAGATTTAGTTTTTTGATAGAAAATAATGCTGAATGACTTTTAAAACATCTAATCTCAAAAGTGAGCATTTCCCCTCTGACGTCTGAAGCAGCGTCTCACATCAAGGCGCCTGAATTCAAACGGACCAATCAGCGCCCTGCATCAGGCTCCAGAGCAGATGACGTCTGTACATCAGCTCCATTCAAACTTCGTTTTGGACTACGGCCTCAAGCTAACTTCGTTTCACGAAGTTGTTTCTATTCTTGTGATTTAGCCTCGTCCTCTACAGTTGTTACGGTAAGAAGATAATTTAAGTTTCTTTATCAACAGGGTTTTGTTGCAGACAGTGAAAGACAAATGATATAGTTTCGTTAGTTTAGCTCCCACTTAGCATTAGCGGTAGCTACATTATACTAAAAATAGCCTGTTAGCAAAAGTGGTGAATGTCTATAGACAGCTTTGTTAACGTGAACAGTCCAATAAGTATTGCCTGGTTTTTTTTTTCAGCCTTGTTTGACATCAGGTTGAAGCTTTAAGTTAGCTAACCTCACAGCTGTGTTGTGTGGACGACTGGCAATAAAATGGAAAATTAATAATGTTAATATAGTTGGAAATGGTAAAGATCAGTTTGTTATATTGTATCTTAAAATAAGTTGGGAAAATGTGATTTGTTTTTGGATGCAATATTTGACACATTAATTACCATATTAAGTATTTTATTTGTATCTATTACAAAATTGGCGGGATCTCTCCTTCATATATAACAAATATTTCTTTATTTGTACATGTGACGTCGAAGCTCTTTTTAAAGTTTAGAATGATATTTTTTGTTGTTTTTTTTTACTCTCAGGTTCCTCCTGCATCGACAAAAAGATTGTCAACAACCACAACCCAACTTTGACTTCTGCCGTCTGCCTGAGTAACTTCCAGAGTCCTCACTCTCATCTCCAACATCGCTGACCTTGGATCTAGTCCTGCAACTCTTGTTTTGGACGATGTGATAAAGGTGTGTTACGTACTACACAGATGTTCTGTTGTTGAAGCAAATGTTACATTTCTGAATGTGACTGAAAAGTGGAAGTTTTAATATACAAAACTTGCTTAAGTACCTGTTCAACTTTTTAGCTTCGCTGATTTGCCTGAAATAATAATAATTATAAGTCATAGAATTGTTTAATTACCTGTAACTACATTTTGAAAATAATTAAAAAAGAGGAAGATTCTACTTGTATTTGTACTGACATCAGTAACGAAGTGTTTGTAAGCTATGGTAAAGGTGTCTGTGTCCTGTGCTGCAGCTAAAGTAAAAATTAATGCACAATTTACAACACTGGTATTGCACTATTTAAAATTGTGCAAAACCAGTGTTGTAATTCTTTTATTTGTTTAATGATTCCTTACTCCTCCTGTCAGTGAGATGTTAACTCTTAAACAAAATCCTTTCTAGGAAATCTAAGGTGGGGTTTGTTTTATTTTTTTAACCATTAAAAATGGAAAGTATTATATTCGAGTAAATTCTGGCAAACTACTCAATTAATTGTTATTATTTTGATAATTTTACTGTTTTTTTTTTTTTTTTTCCTGCAGCACAAACTTTATTTAATAGATAATTTTTATGTTTTATTTTGCCACACCACTAGTTGGTGCCAGGTTCTTTGAAACTAAGTGTGCATGTGTAAAAAAAACACTTCTGCTTGAAGCCGTTTCAGCCATGAAGATGAAGAAAATAAAATACTTCTTTGGACAGATGACGAAGTTCAACTGTTACTGAGGGTAACTTTGAATTGTAAAACCACCAAATGCCAAGAGAACATTGACTGGGAATCTTGCCGATCGACATATGTAAAGATTACTTGGAGCAGTATCTGGCTAATGGGGAAGCAAATGGAAAAGATTTCCCTCACGAGAAAACCGCCATAACAAAAGCCGAGGTGATGTCCAAACTGAAAGCAGTTCGGAGAAAATACAGGCGTGCTGTGGACTCTGGCTGTCGCAGTGGGCAAAGACGTGTGGTGTTAAATTTCTTTGAGCTGTGTGAGGAAATATGGGGTGCGTCACTGGCTACCAGCGCACTGGAAGTCGACGCTGAAACAGCTGATTTTGACCCGGGCACCGAGGAAACCGTCCTGTCGCGACACTTGCAGTTGAACACCACGTTCAGTGTGTGAATCAAACGAGGTGTTTACAGTTGCGAGGTCCTGAAGAGATGTGAGCATCATGAATACTGCCAGGCCACTTAACACACAGCTTGTACATTTAGAGAATACTTTCCTTTTCTATTTAGGAAGTCTGGAGTTACTTGAGGGTTATTTTATTTCGATGCGTGTCCCGTCTACAGCTCCTAAACACTGCAACATACAATCGGCATTCTCAAATCCAATAACCAGTGCCTGGACTTCAGGCTCGGTGAAAGGTAATCAGATGTATTTTGGACCCAGGTTAACAGGTTTCTCTGATGATAAGACAAACCGAAAGCGTTGTCTGTTTTCCGGATTCTTCCCTCGCCACCATCAATCGGCGATCGCATGGTTGTCCGTTCCCCCTCAATGTAGGTACGAAGTTCCTCAAAAGTCAAAAGCACAAACGACACTCTGGTATCCGGCATTGTCGGCAGTTTCTTCTTCTGTGGATTGTAGAAAGCCGTTACGTTTTGCGTCACACTACGCATGAGCCAGGGATTCCCTGACGGAAAAGATCTACTTATTCTGTTTGCAAGACAACGGTGCGTTTTAGAACCGTTGCACTCTGGAACCCGTTTTCAAACTGTGCCGTTGCCAGAGAAAATATTTGCTGTCGTCATGTAAATGTACAGTACGGTCATGTTGTTTTGAACTCTCCGAACCCACATGCAAAGACACTCCCAGGAGATCAGATTAAAGATTTATTTACAAAGACAATTGGCGTGTAATGCAGGAGCGTCTGATCAGGAGCGGATCAGTGTGATTGATAACTCGTCAGGTAGCTCAGTGGATGGAACTGCAAATCCCGTACTTCGCATAGAGTGTCCAGACAACAGGAGCCTAGGAATCACAAAAAGGTACAGGACAGGTAAGCGTGCGAAACAGACTGGATATCTTTCTAGAGATCTCAGGACCAGATGTACCACAAAGGCGACAACACTCCGGCGACGAAGTGCCGGGAACCCGCTCCTAATATGCTCCCGCTGATGAGCCACAGGTGTGCCGAAACACACCTGTGGAGAGGGTGTGTGAATACGCCAGCGAGCTCTCGAACGCCACCTAGAAGGAAACCAGAGGAACTGCCGAAGACGCAGATCCTGACAAGTACAAACACAACGAAACTTTTCCATTTTCACCAGAAATTGTCATGTAAACTGGGCCTTAGACAGAAATAACTTTTTTTTTTAAAGGATGCCACGGTCATAGTCTGTAGTGATGATAACCCAAATTCAGTAAATGTATTTCAACTGAATACTAATTGAAGGAAGACTTACAGGAACAGCTTTACCAGTCTAATGTACCAAGCTGGTTTCCCTGGGCTTAAGGCACTGGAGATCAGAAAACTCCCACCAGGTGGGAGGGTTTATGAGTGATGTTAGAAGCAGGTGTGTCTAATCAGGAAAATGCAGATCAGCTGGTCAGGAACCTGGGAAGCGAGTAGGTGGCTATTAAACACAGAGGAAACTAAAGAGGAGAGAACAAAAAGAACTCACTAAAAATCTAAAGCAAAGCACAAAAAGAACAACATGAGAAAATCGAAGAAACAAAAAATAAGTTTGGTATGGAACACCCTTAGTGACAAGCTACTAAGACATTTAAATATATAGGCAGTAAGCTTTTACCACATAAAATGCTAATGGCACACTGGCAAGATTGACTGTTGTGCCAAAACACAATTTAATCAAATGTTGGACTAAATCAAACAAAGGTCATGCTAGGTTTAATGAGAGCTCTGCAAACACAACTTAAGATTTTTCTAATTTAAAAAAATAATAAAAGTTGTCTAAATAAATATTTATATAAGTATTATATAAATATTTATAACACATTAGGGTTACATCTTTACTTTGAGATATGTCATTCAATAGAGATTTTATTCTTTAAAATTAATGTAATAGAGCTTTACTCAGACATGTTTTTCTTCTGCGACACATTTGTTCTTAAGCTTTTTGTTGCTTTTGATGAAATGTGGCTTTATAAAATAAACAATAATAAAGTACTATGATTTAAAAAAAAAAGTAAGGAGTGTGTTTTCATTTTAGTCGGCCTGACAAATAAAAGTGGATGACTGCTGACAAGTCTGTAGGGATCTGAGATGAAATAATGGAAAGAAAAAAATCAGAAGATGACTGGAAAACACAAAAATAGCTGCTCATGTGGCTGTTTTTTTGTTTTGTTTTGATGTTAATACGCCTTAAACCACGCTCATTAAGATGTTTCCCAGCCTTCTGGCTAAAGCTAACACTAATACCTATTTTGCATAAAAGAATAAACACACACCTTATCCCAACCTCCCACCTGTTTACTCCACTCAACTCTCCAAAGAGCTGTTGAACCGTTTTTGTTTCGTTAAAACTTTAATAAACATTCTCTTGAAAACGATTGAGTCCAAAATTTGAAAATATTTAATCACTTCAATGTGTATCATATTTATTTACTAATTGGGAAATTTATTAAATTAATTATGAAGAGCCCAAATCAAGCCCTGACCCTACTCTCGAACATCAGTAGCCATGTTTCCATGTTGCTTGTTTTTGAATAACGTCAATTTCAAGGGTTTTTACACCAGTTTGAGGTTGCTTGTGCTTTTCTAAATAAAGAGTCAATGCTTTAAAGGGGAGATGGAAACATGTTTGACGTCATAACATAGTGAACTATCCCATCAGCTGGTGGATTTGTGCCTTACCAGAGGCATAAAACTCTGAAAGATTTCCAAGTCCAAGCCTCTGGTGTGGAGTCCTCTCCATTTTTCTGCGATGTGTGGTCCATGCCGATTGGCAACCTCTACATCATAGGTGTAGACTTTCCACCCCTGGCAACACGGAAGTTCCTCAAGAGCTAACAAACAAATTTATTCACACACGCGTGCAGTCAATTGCAGACATTATCTTTGAAATACCTACAGCTGATTTATTCCCCCTCTCCTGTGCGTCTCATCCCATTACGGGCCTCCTCAGAGCGCCATATTCATGTTGTTCTTTCATTACCATGAGCTTATGCAGATTTACATGGATATTGAGGAAGGTTCAGGTCCTAAACCTCAACTGCTCAAGCAATAAAACAAATGACTGACTGCGTGTGTGTGTATGCGTGAGGTTGTGTGAGAGAGAGAGAGATAAACTGAGGTGGCATTTGATTGTTCGTTTGATGAAAAAGTATATGACACCAGAGCATACCAGCTCCTATAATCTATCTCCCACTTCTCATCTGCCTCGGTCGGGTTCGTGTCGTGGCGCATTTGCATTACGGACTGAAATTACGCTCGAGTCACCCATGTGAAGCTCACACACACATACACGCCCCCACACATGCCGTCATGTGGTTGGCATATTTTCCAGAGCGGGTGAAATCCCTAATGAATCAACCTCAATTAGAAAGAAATCTCAAAAATAAGGTTGTTTTATACCTTAAATTTTGATTTTATAGAGGCATGGAGGAGACGGGGGTGCGGGGGGAACTAATTTAAGAACGTGTGCCAGTCTAAGTCTAAATCTAACACAGCTTCTCCTGGAGGAGGTTGGAGTCTTTCATTCTTGATTATGTCCCTAATTTATGCTCCAGCTGTAGCACAAATAACCAAAGATAGCAACAGATAAAGCTAGGCTGGATAAAAGAAACTTTTGTTTTAACATACTTATGGCACAAATACCATCTAGAGTACACTGGCTATGGTGCAGGGCATTATGGGCAAATACAACCAAAACAAATATGCTAGTGTAGAGCTAGCGGGAGGAATGGGTCGTAGACGAACGACGAAAGATCCTACAACCTTAAATCCTACAACCGATAAAATCTGACGGCAATCCATTTTTAAAATTTCTTTTTACATTTTCTGAAGAAAGAAGTTGCGCTCTTCTTCAAAAGTTTGTGTGTCGTTTCCTTCAGTGGTTTTTGCTGCAGCGCCACCACAGGCGAGGAGGGGAACAGGTTTTTCAAACGGTTGTTTCGATTGACAGTGCAGCGTGAAAACCAACTGGACCACCTGAGAATGTAACAAATGTTTCAATTTTGGTCCCCAATCAGATGTGAAAACACCCTTAAAAGTAAAAGACGAGCGCGGTGTACATCTGACTAGCTATTAGCTTCCACCACTCCAAAGATTTCTATATTTTTCTAACAAGTTCAGAGCTATGAAATGTTTTTTCCAGTCAAGATACCATCAGTATTACTGATTAGAACTTCGATAAATCTGTTTCTTCCCGTTCTGCCAGTACTGAGACGTTAACGGCGTGGTCCGACTTTCAACCGCACAATTTTCTCACAGCTGAGCTGCAGTAGTTTCCATTTTCTTTTCCGTTTCTTCCAATTCATTAAAACAAAGAGCAAATCTTTGCTTCTCAGAGCCTGCGTCTAGCAATGTTAGGATCTCTTTAGAGTCTGATCTAAACCCACTCTGCTCTGTGGGAGGACAGCAGACCCACACAAGGACAATCCCAGCTGATGTTTTAATCTCTGTATCACCGTTGTGCCATCAGTGTGTTCTATATTTGTTACATAGCTCTGTGTGTTTTTATTTTTTTCATTCATTGTACGCAAGCTGTCAAAGGGACCTTCTTTACTGTAAAACTAGCAAAGCTAAGCTTTAAGAATAATGTCATTTTAATATATTTTTCATATGGCTCCTGTTTTTTCTCCCCTTGCTGAACCAATGTCTTGAGAGCTCAGCTACAGTCCAGTGAACCCTTAACTTCCAGTAGCTGCTGTCAAAGAAATAACCAGCTGCTCCAGGATCGTATTTTTGTCTTTATCTTTGACCTAACTGGTATTTTCTTCTGTCTTTCAACACTTAAGCTTTTTCTAGAGGTTCGCTTTAGTTGGTTGCAAAATCTGAGTGTCTGCCGGGAGAGTCGATTGTACCGTTGAGATTTTCTGAACGAATCCCAGAGTTGTTTCTGCCATCCACTGTAGAATGGCAGATTCTCTCAAGACGCCGACATGCTTTCTTTGGCTTCATGGTCGACTCTTCTGATCTTAACACGGTCATCTCGTTTTTCCTGAAGTTTTAATGTGCCTTGAGATCCGAACAAGTTGGTTCAGTCCACTGATTTCTTTGACGTTTTAGATTTTGGAATTGCCATCGTATCCAGCCTACATGTTTTGACATTGATTAGATTACACTGGAAAGCTGTGAAGATCTGGGAATTGGCTCAACTGCGTGTCATCTGTATCTCTCCTCTCTGATTCCTGTCTTAGGCTTTTAATCTCGTGAAGCACAGAGATGCTCTTGCTTTACTGATTCACGTTGTTTCAGACTCCACAAATTTTGATTCTTTTCTGCTAATTGAATAGACACCTTAAAAGACTTTTTTGTGTTTGTTTACATAAGCTATGAGTATAAATATAGAGTTTGAATAAAAAAAAAAAATACAACAATATGTTCTGGCACCATTACCATCTGGCTAAGCTGAGTTTTTCTGCTTCAGGTCATCATTCTGGTGTAAGACCCAAACGGTTTCATCCCATCCTCAAAGTACAGCGTGTCCATTTCACCAAAACAAGTGAACCTAAAGTCCTGTTGCATTAATCCTTTTTAGCGCTTTGATTTCAGATTTCACCAACACAAACTGCACTAGCTGCACATCCAGACCTCCAAATTGATTTGCTTTAGAAAGTGGAGAAAATCTTTGTGTTTCTGAGCTTGGCCTCGTTAAAAACCTGAGAGCAAATAAATTTCCTACAGTGACAGCACAAATAATAAAGTAGCTGAATGTCTGTAATTGGCTCTTCACCATCATCATCTTTCTCTCCTCGTCTCTTAAGCCTTGCAGTGTACATGACGATGCGTTAGAGTTTCACATGTCCACGGTGGCCCTTTAAGCAGCGCAGCAATCCGGTAACGATTCTTTGGTCCAGACGGCGCTGATGAGTTATGTGAATTATATTAGCGGGCAGCGCCATATGTTGGTGTGATGCTGATGCATAATGGGGTCTTCCTTTATTATCTTGTGGAATTCACACAAGTACTGTGGTGTTGATTTGCAGCATAATGGCTTCGTGCATTACTATCAGTGAGTGCTGCAGCGGCGTCACAGACTGGCCCCCCTGTGAGTGTGACGGCATTATGCTATGGGTTGATTGCACAGTGCGCAGCAGCTACTAAAGGCGGAACGCTCCAAAAGTTTTCTTTAAAACTCTCTCTGGCCTTTTCTCAGAGTATTAAAAAAAGAAAGAAATGGAAGCATTAAGGATTTATTAGTCATATTTCTGTGGTAATACCTTATCACACGGATTGTGACTGTGCAATTCAGGAGGGCTTTATGTATTTTCACTAAGAAGCTGCATGGTAATTCTTGGCTGGCTCTGTTTTAAAGATATGAGTCAGTTGTTTTTTGTTCTTTTCCGATTCTCTTAAAGGACATTTTGCTGACGCACAGAATTTTAAACAGCAAGAAATCTCTTTTTGTTGTGTGAATTCTCCAGCTTGTTTTTTTTTTTTTCTTGTTAGTCTGTCATGGCTGTGAAATCTTCACATTAATATTTTTAAAGTCTGGTTTTTGTTGCCTTCCATTTGCTATCTTTTCCGCTTTGGCACTAATTGTCCTTTTAAAGATTAAATGTAAGTACCAAGTTAGTTAAGGTAACACTTTCTACTCGTTGTTGTCTCTCCTGATTTTACGATAGCTGGATGTTTTAACTTTACGGTTGGTCTTGAGAACTGTTGAGTTGTTGAAGAAGGAGGGAAAATAAGAGAGAGTGTTCAACTATCCCGGCACCTTCTCTATTATTTGAATCAGCCTAACTTGAATAACTGGACTCAGACAGTTGAACCCAGAACCTTCTTTTCTTATTTTTCCTCCTTTTTCAACAACTAAACAAGCAGTTCTCCAGGAGAACCGTAAAGTAACAGTTCCAAACTATTGTAAAAGTCAATCTAGACCACGACTGGAAAGTGTGTCACCCAAGCAGGTAAATTACTCAAAGTTGATGTTTGTGATAGAGCTGATCTGAGATTTTGTTGCAAATAAATGTGGACCTAAATTGTACTCCAGCTAAATCTGACTCTGTTGCCACAGAAACATCAATTATAGCCTGATTCTTGGTTGTGTTTCTGAAAACATTGTCTCCTACGACTACTTTACTTATAGATGCCATTGCAGAATTTAAAAAAAATATGTTTTCACAATAAGCCACGGAGTACCCGGTATTTACCAGGGAAGTGTTTCTTCTGTGTTTACACTGATTGGCTGAGGGTTTGAAATCCAGTCACGGAGCAGGATTTGATCTTTTCTTTGGTTTGACTGTAACATTAAACAGACGACAACGGACGATTGTGTTTTTTTGTGTTAAAGTTAAATTGGTTTTGGTTAAAGACTAAAATGACATAAATAACATTTTTAAAAAAACAAACTCTGCTTGTAGCATGTATAGTTTGTTTATCGTACCTCAGCTATTTCAGTTTGTGTCTTTTTTGCCTCTTCACAAGCAGTTGTTTTCATGAAGCTGCCGTTTTTTACCCCCCAAACATAATTAGATATTATTATTTCAGCCCTGTGATTGTTTTTCATTACAGCGTGGTTGGTGTTTCCAGTGCCTCACATGTGGAGGATAGGTGTTAATGGCAGAGGAGATGACACTCGAAAATCAAAGAAATTAAAGCTCCGTTTGTTTACTGGTTTCATAATAATTTGCTCGTCAAATCTATCTGAGAAGAAACCCACTGGCTGGTTTTAACTATCAATTATCACTTTGAAGGTTGTAATTTTCCTTGCGTATTCTGATTCAACCCAAACGGGGTTTGTTTGAAGGAAATAGCCACAGACAATCTGTGAAGTCTGTTTGTTTTTCAGCACATATCCAGAGTTTTTCCTTCCCTCCGCCACCGGTTATTCTGATATTGAGAGGAAGGATGCTGAGGCTAAAGTAAATGATGTCACTTTTGTTTTGTCATGATTAACACATCATTTTCCTTCTGACTCCCACTACAAACTCTTTTCTTCCCGGAGTATTTCTTGACAGACCTATTGCTAGCTGTCAAACTCTTGTTGTTCGGCACAGCATTTGTCTGCCTACTTCGATTTGAAATTCAAATTTAGACAGTTTTCAAAACACAACAAATGCAGTATGCTGCGTATGCAATCTTATTACATTTTTTCAGCTCCCCATCTTACACTGCCTATTCCCAGGACCCTCTTTAAAATCACAATTCCACTTCAAACAAACAACCACAAACGTAACGTCCATCACGCAGGTCCATCTGCCGAGGTCAGGGCCGCTGTGTGCTTTTGGTGCATGCAGCTGGGATTGTGGAACAAAGGAGGCGTGGCTTACTAACAGCAGCATTCACCTGAGCCTCATGCAGGCTGTCCAAAAGCATTCAGCGATTTAAAGAAAAGAAACATGTGTTGTGCGCCAACTTCAACATGCCAGATTCTGCTGATCAGTGTCCCCTTTCCCACTTCAAAACCAGAACCTCAACGCTTATCCGTATGTAACTTTTGTAAAAAAAAAAAAATATATATACTGCTCAAAAAAATAAAGGGAACACTTTAAGTGTTAAACACCTGTTTAAGTGTTCCCTTTATTTTTTTGAGCAGTGTATATATATATATATATATATATATCATGTATTTGTTGAAACTCCCACGATGTCATGACAACATGGTCACATAGGATAAAACAGATAATCTGTGACAAAAAAAATCAAGCTTCTCCACTTTCTCCCAGTGCTGACTAGAAACCAAAGTCAGGAGGCGTGTTTTAGCATTGTCAGCGCCTTTTTCTCTCTCCAGCTAGCAAAGAATGCCATGAATGCTAGAGCTAGTTAGCATGGCAACCAGTGACTGCAGAATTTCCTGTAACTGTAAGTTGTTTTTCCTCCATTGACACATCAAGCAGTGATTATATGAGGATGATAGACAGCGCTAAACCCCTCCTCTTGGCTCTGATTGGTTGTTTTTGGTGGGAGGTAGGAGCGCATTTCAGAAGCAGCTCAGGGAGGAGGAGATGCATCTTCTAACAGATTACCTGTCTCATTCTGTAAGGACAGAGTGATAGTTTTAACAAACATATTTCTCATAAAAGTTACATACTGCAGCTTTTTGTTTTGGCTCTAGTGGCCTTTATTTGATAGTTACATACTGCAGCTTTAATGCAGACATCACTGACTTAAAGCAAACATATTATTACCTGACTTACTTGAGCAGACAAACTAGATAGTGTCGTAAGCCAAGCGAGGTGTCATCTGTTACGTTTCATCCATGTAAACCAAGCGCCTACTAAATAATCCGACACTCTGCTGAAGTCTGTGTGAATTTTTTCCCTTGATCAATATTTGACAAAGTCTTCTTGTATTGATATTTCTCACAGCCACTTCCTGTGAAAGCGATCAAAAATCCGATCGCTTTCACATCTGAAATACGCTCAGCTAACCAATGTACCAAAGCCAACATGTGACATTGATGTAATACATCTTTTAGGTCCTTCTGATGTCATAAGCGCCCATGCTGGAGTGCCCATGTGAGCTGGTTTGAGATGAACCCCTGCTACCAGTGGTACAAAGGAAGCACTGAAGGTGGCGGTTCACAGGGCTCGGCTCATTCAAGCCGTAATACGCATGACGAATGGGTGAGTGATCTCAAAACATAGATTTTTGTCCGTGGGTGTGTGTGACAACCTCATTAGAATGATTACACAGATTATACTGCTGCGCCATTAAGTTACATAATGAGGCTGCTTTAGGTGACAGCAGCAGGGCACGGAGAAATGATGGGAGCCACTTTAATGCACCTTTTCACTGTTGGCGTCACATCGGGCTGAGAAGCACCGCAACGTTATATTTGCTCTGTATGAAACTGATATCGGCGTTATTTTAGTTCAGTGGAATAGCTCGAGTACAAAGGGTGCGATTCATAACGCTTGCTTTGATTTAATGCACCATTAGCCAGCGGTAAGCCTCAGAGAATGATCCTCTTTATAGACCTAACATCTTTTTAGCATCAGCTACTTAATAACTTTTAAGTTGAAAGACCTGCTTTTGTGCCTGATTGTGTTCTCAAGACTGGACTAACTTATCTTAATACTTGCATTTTATCCATTTGATCACATTACAACCATTTACCTATGAATGTGTTTTATGTGGAAAAACCAACACAAAGTAGCAAAAATTTGTAAAGTAGCAGTTGTCCGAAACTCTTTCCATTGTCAGGTGATGGGCTGAACTTTGTGAGATGTTCACAATTTTGGATTTAGTTTTATAAGCTAGCTTTATGTCATTTGATCTGTTCCTCTTTAAGATTCAGCTTGGTCACTAATGCTAATACCCAGTGTTGGGCACTGCTAGCTAATAAGTTAGTTATGCTAACCTAAATCATGAATGATTAGTGCTTTAGTGCTATGCTAATTAGCACTTTAGCATAGCACACATTTTTAGCATAGTGCTATGCTAAAGTGCTATGGTACTATGGTATATATAAGCTAATGCTTCAAATCAGATTATATCTGCCCTTGGAAGACTACAACCCTCAAGTACTACTTTAATTTTAACATAACTTACATGTTCTATTATTATTATTATTATTATTATTATTATTATTATGAGAGCGAACGTGAGGAAAGGAAACAAAACTGTTGTGTAAACAGGCTTCACCTCTTCAAAATAAGAGCAACCAATGTAAATGTCTGCTTACGAAATTCTTGACCATCGATAACCAAAACTTCTATACAGATATGGAACTTTATTCAACTGAAAGTTTACAGAACAGCTAAGTAAATTAGTGCTTTAGAATTTATCCAAAAAGAAAATTAACTTGTGAGTATAAATGTTTTCAAAGTTAGCAAAAGTGCTAAACAATAACTTAGCTCTGCTATTTATGCAGTAGCAGATTAGCAAAAATGTGGCCCCCACTGCTAACACCATGATATGATGAGATTATTGTTTACTAATTAGGACATTTTTTTAAACAGAATAGACTGTGCTGAATTTTACTCATGGTTATCAAAAAGTGGAATTTCAATTGTAAAAGTGACAAAAAAAACAAAAAACAGTTGTAAGTTTTCTTCCACTTCACATTTATGTGCTACTTTTTATGAAACCCATAAAATTAAATGAAGTTTGTTTGTAACCTGACAAAATATGAAAAATTCACAAAAGGAAACTATAACAGTACTAAGCTGATTAAAAGCATAAATCTGAAAGGGACGTAGTTATTTTTAAGGAAATTTTATTTTATATCTTTATAAAGTTATTTTTCATATCCATATCAACAGGCTTGAGAGTTAATAAAAGTGGCTTCATCATGCTTTGAATTTGACTCCTGTGGATTTTATTTACAACCATCTTTCTTTGTAATTTCTCAACAATAATAAAACTTATGACCTATAGATCAATAGATCTACAGTATATAAAAATATCACCCATGTTTCTGTTCCATATTTGTACGGCAGTAAAGGGAGTACTGTTTATTCCCCTTAAAGGACTGAGGAGCGATGTCTCGTTAAAACGAGAACGTTTCTCATTATAACGTGATATAAAAATGCGATCCGGCTCTTTAAAAAAAAGCATAAAGTTTCTCCTCTGACTCCATCTTCTGAATCTGGTTTTTGAGACGACACTCAAATGTCCCACGAGGTGTTGCTGTTTTACTGTTACAACCTGTGTAGATATTTTAGTCTTATTGAAATATAAATCTCATTATGCCGAGATATAAAACTCGTTATAAATGTTCTTATTTTAACGAGTTTTGCATCTTGCTGAAATACTGCTCCTGACTTTACTTCCTGGCTCTGGCAGTTAAAGGCTTCCGTATATAAAGATGAGTAACTTGAGTTTTTTCTACTGGCTTAAAAGTTGCGTTGTTTTTTTCTCCTTTTTTCCCCTTTTCTGAAAAACTGATGAAAAACCACCAACCTAATAGTACATCCAAATCAAAATAAAAACAACATTTCAGATTGTTTAAGGCGTTAGTCTCTCAGTCTCACCAGCTGTATCAACAATGAACAATGTTCCAGAATATAATCGACGGTTGTAAATCCACATGTACAACTTGTGATGTTTGACTGTCCCCATAACAACGTCTATTAATCCATCCGGACATAGCTAGCTAGCTTGCAGCTAGCACATTTCCGTGCAGACAACAAAGTCGTGGGTCCATTCCGAGATTTCCTGACGATCAGCAGGAACCTCTAAGACGAGTTCAATATCTCCAATCATCAGCCAGTGCAACTGTTGGTTACCATGGAGACTGAATGTGGACCAGTGTAAAGACATTACTGCTAACCACAGAGTTACACTGACTCGGCTAGTTCACACGTAGCCAGATATGCTGGAAAACAAATACATTTTTATGCGTTTTGGAATTTCCACATGAAAAATCTGTTTTGTAGCACAAACAATTATTTATAAAAGCTTTGGCGTGATTTAGGCCGCTACCATCTGCGATAAATAATGCGCCACGTAGTTGCTTTGACATGATTCCTAATCCATACAGTCTTGTGTCTTATTAACTATATTTTAATACAGTATTTAAAAGTAGTTCAAACTACAAATCAACCTCCTGTCACAATGTTTAATTCCTGGTTGTTTTGAAGGATTCTGACTAGCGAACATAGTTTTCAGCTTCCTACACTGCCCCCTATGGGTCTGGCATGTTTCAAACAACACTCAGAGGCAGACTTGTGCTGGTTCATGTGGATGACAACTTGTCTGAAACTAACCCCATAAAGAATATCACGGGCGAATGATCCAATAGAAGAAAGAGGAAGCTCCGTTCGTAGCAGTTCGTTCCCAGTAACTGCTGCACAACAGGAATGTGTAAAAGGGGAAAAGGACCTCTCTTACACTCAGACGTCACATGACCTGCCATTGCTTTACAAAGGGGATGTTAGCATAACTGGTAAGACCAGTTTCTTTCAAACTGGACATGTGGTGGTAGTGCATGTATACAGGTTATTTACATAAATTTTATTCTAAAATTTCAGCATGAAGGACCTTTAAATCTCATCAGTTGTTTTTAAATAAAAACCTGACTAGACATTAACTCAGCAGTCCTTAATACATTTGAGACAGCATGAGGCCCTCCTGTGGGATCTTCATCACTCTGCTGTTTACTAAAGCTTCACGTTGGGTTTTCTAATCATCCCCAGTGTTATCTGCACATACACCTCTCCGTTATATTTAACGTTTTCTCTATAAATCCCCTGAGTAAGAAAAGTCCTGCAGCCCAGTCCACTGATAAAACAGGAAGCGGTGTCATCTCATAAAGTTTGACGTTAAACTTGGAATTGAACCGTTCTCATTTACAGGTAAGAAACGGTCAAGACTAAGATCTTTGGAGAGGTTTGTGAAAGATTTTATTCCCCAGTATTTAGCTCCATAGTTACCTTTAAAGAATTGTGTATACTTCTGTCAGAAACTATTGCATATGTCACTGTATAAATTTGCATCCATAATAAACCCAACATGAGGGAAATCTGGGGAGATATGCAAGGTTAGAACGATGAAAAATGAGTTTCCCCTGCATAATTCTGTCATACCTTTCACTTTATATTCATCATTTTTGTGTTGTTTCTGAAAGAAATCAAAAACTAAGAAATACGCTCGATATGACAGTAATGATAATATTGCTGAAAAGAGGCACTCCAAACTTGGAACGCGGCCGTTCATTTCTGTCTGATTTCCCCGTGGAGTCCATATTTAGCTCCAGCCTGGCGCTGTCATGCTATACTGACTGAAATAGTTGAGGGGTTTTTCAAATAGAAACTTGCCGTTTCATGTCACATTTGGCAGAGGAGGTTTGTTTTTAGGCCCATCTGACGCTTAATCAGGACTGCAGTGGGTCCCAGCGCTCCTGGGAGATCGCTTCTCGAGGGGTTTTGCTTTGATATGTGAGATTTGAAAAGGCGGAAAACAAAGAGGGGAAACGAGGGTCTCTCCTAACAGATTTATCTAGTAAAAAATAGCAAGTCATTTATGGTCCTTTCATATATATATATCTAAAATATACAGTGAAAAGAAAAGTGCTTCTCTCATCCTGAGCATATATCAATTAAGTAGAGTCCTCTTCAGATGTAGATCAAAGAGCATGTCTCGGTTCCTAAGCAACAAAGGGAGTTCCTTTTAAGGACTTGTACACGCGTAGCCAGGTATTTTTAAAAACAAATATATTCGCCACGTCATAAAAAAAAATAAAAAAAATCGTACTAATGGGGATTAGGGGTTAGGTGATTAGAGTTTTCACCATGTTTGGTTCCGGCCCATAGTGGTACTCCTAAGGCAGTGCACGCTCACTCGAGGTCATACAACTATCTTGGGCCAGCGTTTGTTGGTGGCCGTGCTCCGGATATATGTTTTTTTTTGTGGTGTGTTTGGATGGGTTTGTGTTTCCGGCTGAATTTAGAGCGGACCAGGAGGTCCGGAAGGTTTGGGTTTTTCTGGCAAGCTGAGAGGATTCTCCAGTTTAGGCTGAGTGGTAGTTATTGTTGGAGTTGTTTAAAATTATCTCTGATTGCTTTGTGGTTTTTAAGTGTGAAATGGGAGTATGGACCTGTGAGTGGGATTCTGTGTGTTTTTGTTTGTGTTGGTGTTGTTTGAGTGGAAATTTTCTTCTCTGACTTTGGGGAGTAAGGATCTCGGGTATTTTCGACTCTTGAGGGCTTGAAAGAGTGTGTGAGTGGCTTCCTCTCTGTCAGTAATGTTAGAGCAGATTCTTTTGAATCTGATAAGTTGGGATTTGAGGATGTCTTGGAAGGTGTGTTTGGGGTGGAAGCTGTCCCTGTGTAGGAGCTGGTGTGAGTCAGTTGGTGTGAAGTAGAGTTTGCTGTCCAGTTTGCCTGTTCTGTGGAAACGTTCTCCCTTGAAGGTGATGGTGTCCAGGAAGGTCACCTGTTGTGGGTCAATGGTGGAGCCTTTGTTTGACTTTGATGGATGGGTGGTAGTTATTGAGCGTGTGTATAAACTTGTCTAAATTTGCTCGGCTGTGGTTCCAGATTTCCCAGATATCATCCAGGTATCTGTAGTATGCCTCTGGTTTTTTGGGGCTCTGGTGGAAAGCTTCCCTCTCCCATTTTGCCATGTAAATGTTGGCATAAGCTGGTGAGAAGCCTTTACCCATGGCTGTTCTCTTTGTTTGCAAGTGCCATTTGTCATCAAACATGAAGTCGTTTCTTTCCAGGTTGATTTTCAAGAGTTCAAGTATGATGTCGTCTAGTCGGGTGGGGTCCGGGTTCTCCTGGAAGCATTCCCGGATGGCCTCCAGATCCTTTTCTGTTTCAATGTTAGTGTACAAGCTTTCTACGTCCATAGTGAAAAGGAGGTTGTGTTTGGTGATGGTGTGTGTGGCTATTTTCTGTAGGAAGTCCCCAGTGTCTTTAATGTAGCTGGGGTGTTTGTTGGAAAGGGGGTTCAAGTAATGATCCAGTAAGAAAGCTGAGCCATAAGATTCGATGCTGCAGTCGGATACGATGGGCCTGCACTTTGGGATTTGGAATGGTTTTGCCCATTCCAATGGTTCTTTTTGGATTTTTGGAAGTAGGTAAAAATACCTGGGTCTGGGCGGATAAGAAAGAGAAGTTGTTTCCGGTTAATGTATTTCCTTTTATGGAGTTGTTTAAGCAGGTGGTTAATCTTGGTTTGTGTTTCTGGGTAGATGGGTTTCTCCAAAGATTTGTAATATTCTTCATCCTGTCTCATGGCTTCCCAGGTGTAATCTGTTTTGTCCATGATGACTATGGTGGAGCCTTTGTCTGCTGGTTTAATGATGATTGAGTGGCGGTTTTGGAGTTCTGTTAGTGTGTTCTCCTCTCCCTGGGTGAGGTTGGTTTTTTCTGGTTCTATGGGGATCCTTCTGGTCACTCTCTTATCCTGTTTGATGAGTTCCAGGATGAGGGGATGGACTTTTTCCGCTAGTGGTTCCCATTAGGGGCGGGGGGGTAGGAAAGGGGACAGTGGTTTCCTATTGTTGGTGTCATTCTGGAAGAAGTAGGCTAGTTTCAGTTTGCGATGGTATTGTTGTATTTGGAGGTTGAGAAGCTCCCTAATGTTTGGGACCCTGGTGGTGGTTGAGACAAAGGTGAGGCCTTTGGTTAGAAGTGGATGTGGTTCTCCTTGAGGTGGAGTGTAGTGGAGAGGTTGAGAATTCCATTTTTAGTGCTAAGTTGTTTGGTTTTTAATAAGTTAATTTTAGTTTTTTCGATGCTAACTTTTTGTGTTTCTAGGCTGGGCTTACCGTTTAATTCATACGTGCCTAGCAGTTTAACGTGTGATACCAGTGGTTCCAGATCTGTTGTCCTGTGGTAGGTGTCCAGTGTATGTTGTCCTCTACTGTGTGAAAGTCGGTGTGTGGGATAATGTGGTGGTGTAGTTTATGGCAAATTGATGTAATGGTTTGGTTAATCATGGTGAGATTTTGTTTGTGTGCAAAGTTATGCCTGTCTGAAAAGTTGAGGAGTGGAATGTAAATGTCTGCATACAGGAAGGTGTCCTGGGTTGTGTTAAGAAGGGAGGTGAGGAGTTTTTGTATTGTGGTTTGGTCCCTATAATCCTTCTTGTTGATTCCAAAAGATAGAATAACTTTCTTGGTTTCGCTGGAGGTCTTGGTCTTTTTAAGAATGTGATTTGCGTGTTTAAATTGGCTCCGGGGTAGCTATCTACTTGTATGTTTGGGTTTGTGGGTCTGGGTAGTCTTTTAAGGTTGGAATCCCCTATGATGAGTATTGTTTTGTTGGGTGTAAGACTCCAGATAGCGAATTTATTACCCTGGTGGTTGTGAGAGGTAAAGAGGGCTTTGGGAACTACTTTTATAGGTTTGAGTGAGGTTCTGAGGATCTTTTCGAGTTCCGGTTTCCGATGTTGTGTAAGTGTTGTGGGTGTAAAGGGAGCTCGGGATCCCCTAGGTTTGAGTAATCTATCCCTATTTTCTTTTGTGTTTCGGGTGTGTGTGTACGGGACGTGGAAGTCCCTTGTGTTTGATCCCTATTATTAACTTTTTCTTTAATGTGTTTGGTCTGATCCTGTTGTAATGGTGGTGGTCTAGAGGTTTTTATTGTTGATTTGGAGCGGGAATCTTCTATTATTCTCCTGGCTAAAGTCCTTTGTTTGATTGGTTTAATTTCTTTTTGTGCCCTTCTAGTGGTCCCGTTAAGTATCCATTGTAATTGTTTTTTTGGTGTGTTTTGGAGTTCTTTTAGTAGAAATTCTTGTTATTATATTTAGTTTTATGAAAAAATAGTGAAAAATTGGTTGGAAAAAACGCAATTTTATTTTTTTTGTGGGTTTAAAGGGAAAGTAATGGGAAAGTTTGAGAGCGGTAACGTAAGCTAGCGGGATTTGGACGGATTGCGCTGTTTCTAATTAATGGTCAGTTAATAAAGAAAAGTGTTTATTTTAGGCTACACTCTTTTATTTTGCCTGGTTTAATAACGCTATTACACCGGTTCGGCAGAGCCACCTCGGTGTTAAGTCGTAACTAAGCTGAGAAGAATGTCAGAACTTAATCATCAGTGGTGTATCGTTGGGTCAACAGGCGTTTCGGCCGTTTATCACCAGACGCCCTAACCAAAGGTGGCCCCCCAAGGTGATCAAACCTCGAGGTCAAGTTCTGTGTCCAATTACAAGGTGATTTTGGTGATAAATAAGGATTGGCGAAAGGAGGAAGCTAACGTTTGATGGCACAAGTAGTTTGATTTTGATTAAAGCTGCGGTTTTTTGAGGTGTGGGTTTTAGTTTTGCTTTAGATTCCTGTTACCGGCACGTTAATGACCTATTATTGAGTTGTTTGTTTGAAGGTTTTTAGGAGTTTCTAGCGGGGCGTTAGGGTTAGGGTTCCAAGCACCAACTACTTCCAGTTGACTTATTTTTCTTAGACTTATTCTTCATCTGACAGTATTGTTAGATGGTTGATGATGTAATTTGTGTGATGCGAAAAAAGGGTTTCGACTGCAGTTTTGTGAAATAAACCAATTTTGACGTGGCCAAAAAATCCCCCACCTCATTCTAAAAGGTTTAGCAAAAAACTAGACATTCTTCGAAGTTGCTGTAGTTCCATTAAGCAAATTTAATTATGTTGGTCAATGAAAACAGTGTACGATGGCCACACTAGTAAGAGGTCTAATGTGGCTTCTTAAAATCATTATGCTAATTATTATGTAGTTGGTTTTAGCAAGCACATGAAAAATGTTGAAATTTGCCAATAAATCCATTTTTTTTTTTGCAGTGGTTGAATAGATTAGGCGCAATCATACGCTTTGTCTACCAAATTAAGACTAAATAAAAAGCGACAGGCTTAACAGAAATAAATAAATATATGTAAAAATTTGCCAACCAAAGCCACTGCCCTGTTACACTGTGTTTAGTGCTACGTTACTGCAGGCTGGACAGAATAGTGCTTGTGATTTAATGTAATCGGGGCCTCTGTAGGTCAATGTGTGTGAAAAACCTGTGACCTTTATTAAATAAAGAAAATTGGGCTTCTTTAACGTTTATTAGGAGAAGTTAATTAGAGCAAATTAAGGGTCTCTAAACCAATTAGGAAGGCTTTGTTTTATGAACAGTTGTAACCTCTCTTCTTCTGTGTTGATACATGAATAAGAAAATGAGCGACTGGAGCCTGTGGAGCTCCAGTCTGCTAAGAAAAAACAAAGCCAAACAGACAGAGAAAATCTCAGCATGGTTTCTGTCATCAGCAAACTGAAGGTCCAATAATCCAAGCCAGCAGCTCTGACACCAGCTCCTGACACCCAGCGCCCGTGGAGGGTCCGCATCCCTCCCTCCGTCTCCATTTGGGGAGACCTGACGGTGCTGTTCTCTGGTTGAGTGGGCAGAGTGTGAATGTGACGGTTCACACCCCCACCCTCCTCTCTGTACCCTCCACACCAGCGCCGACAGAGAGACATGACACAGCACAGCGCGCGGCTGGCTGTGGACGCCGACCGCACCGTGTTATTTACCGAGACTCGCAGGCTCCGCGGCAGCACGGCCGTGTCCTAGCAACAGCTGCCGACGGAGAGCGGATAAAAAAGAAAACCTGCGATCAAACGGACAGGACAAATGGTGAAATACATAAACATGTCAGATGTGGGCTTACCGATGAGTTATTTCCTAAACCTGTTCTGTAATCTGATCAAATTTGGAATTTAACCTCTCTGACTAAATTAATTGGTTTTCAGATTTTCTTCTTCGATGACCTGAAAGATGCAGCTGTACCAGAATAACTGCAATTGGAAATATTGACAAGCATGAAAATAAAAGCCTTATAACAGATGATGAGCCATGAACACTGTGTTCTCTGGCTTAATGTGTTTTATTACACAGGTGAAGAAAACTCCTCAGACAGGAAATGATGTAATATTAACTACGACCTTCTTTTTTGTTTTATTGGCCTTTATTTGGTAGTTAATTGACAGGAAAGTGGGTAATGAGAGAAGGGGGAAGACATGCGGCAAACGTCACCAGGCCGGGAATCGAACCTGCGACAGGACTAAGGCCTCCTTATGTGGGTTGTGCTTAACCCCTGCGCCACCACAGCACATCCCAGACCTTCATTTTTATGATGGATGTGTCTTCCCATTTTGTAACTTCCATAATGTCACATGTACTAAACTACACCGAGGTCCACGTGTACATTTTCACGGTTGTGTACACTTACTTGGGATCGTACCAAAAATGTCTAGTAGCTAGTATCAAATGTGTACTTTTCTCAGTAAACAAACTGTTGAGACCCATAAAAGTCAAATTTAAATGTACTTTAGATACTAGTTTGGTTCAGTGTCACCGAGCTAATTTCTGCTACACCATTACAAAAATTTAAGGCTCTGAATAAAAACAGGTTTTAATGAGTTACTCTTCCTAATAAAATTACTCAGGTTTTAAAGGCTCTACATTGAAGATGGTAAGAACTAAAGGCACCTTTCGCTCTGCTCCATTTCTCTTCTGCTCTCGGCTCCTACAGATGTCGGCCACTCACACCATTCATCCACTCCGTCCCTTTTCAAACTCTTCTCATTAACATTGGCGTTGGAGAGCTAAATATGATATTTGTTACCTTTGACTAAAAAAGGCTAAAGTCTATCAAGGCAATGTAGCTAGCTTTGATTTCCAAGGCATATCAAGGCAGTTTGTCTTGATTCAGCCAAAGTATAGAAATGAAGGAACTGCAGTCTGATTTTTATTGATAATGTGTTTCTTCCTATTGAGCAGTGAAAGTAAATAAAAGGTGTAACATATGTTTTGGTTTAAGTGTTTACTTTCTGGAAGGTTGTGTTTTTTGTGGTGCAGAGCCACACCTAGCTAATGTTTTCAGCGTTTCTGATAGAGCTCGGGTCAGAAAATATTTCCAAAACTGGCTTTTATTTCAATCATGGCCTCTGTGACTTGCATGATGGAATATCAGGGATAGGGTACGAGAATTTGGGTTTAATTCTGAGAATATTGTCATAAAATTATTTTTAAAAATTTATGTTTTTTCAGAAATTTTAACCCTTTTCCTTTTAAGTTTCATGCCTCTGATAAAGGCGCATATCCAGCAGTGGATGGGAAAGTTCATTACGTCCAAACTTATGTGGCAAATGTGTTTCCACAGTAAGCCACCAGTTCCAGATGTAAACACTGCATGATTATTGTCTCAGTCGTTTCATTGATGTCAATTTCTTAATGGAGGGTAGTTTGAAAAGCCTTTAGCAGACTCTTGTTTGCAATAGCAACAACAGCACAAATAAAGCCTCCTTTAAAAGCCGTATCTGACTTCCATCAAGTTTCCTAATGAGCCAGTTTACTCAGTGAAGTTGATTTAAATCACACTAGTTATTTAATTTGGAGCCAAAATGACCCTTTAGTAAAAAAAACCCACCAACAACAAAAACAAGTCTTTGCTGCAGATCATAGGCAGTCTGGCAATACTGATCGGTCAGTGTTGTAGGTTTCTAGGCAAAACCCATCAAACCATCTTTACCTCATATTAATTATTGCCATTCGTTGTCTTGTTATTGCTCAATATCTTTTTTGATAATTGACTGTTTCTTCCCTGTTCAGGTCCAACTAGGATCGTGTGCAGAAACAAATAGGACTTTATTTTCTAACCCCAAACACCAAATCATGCAGTTCACCAGACAACCCGGCTCGCCGTCCTGTCATGTGTTCTCTGGAGATTCCTTCAGGGCTCATCCTGCAAAAATGAACAAAAAACCCCTGTAGGTTTTCTCTCGCATGGACGACTGAAGGCAATCAAGAATAAATGTGCGACTTAGATTTTCTTGCTCCACTGGGAATTCCTCGGCTGTAAGGTTAGCACGACTCCATCTCTGTGTAACCGTGAACCCGCCCCAGAATTACTTTGAAATGAGCCAAACACGTTTCCACGGCAGCCCCAACGTGTGTGCGGCTCTGGATTTGTTGGAGCCTGAAGGATTTATTGTTGTACGGGCCAAGAGACACAGGTCAAGTGAAATCTTTTACTTGTGACAGTTCTGTATTTTTCTTTGATGGAAATACAGAAAAATACTAAATGTTGACTGAATGTGTGACAGGGACAATTTCCCGTCGTCCTCCGAATCTCTGTACCTCCTCATTTTTTTGTCCTGTGGCAGGAACACCCTGGACAGATCAGCAGTCCATCATACGGCAGTGACAATTTTGGGAGTATGAACTAATGTATTATCACAAGTCAGCAATACTTAGGACAGTGTCCAAAGTCGATCCTCCGGCGTCCTGCATGTTTTAGTTCTCTGCCTGGTGGTAGTAACAACCTCCTCAGCATGTCAATGTTCTCCTAATGACTTCTAATGAGACATCATTTGATCCAGGTGTGTTAAACCAGGATGTGACTCTGGGTTTAACTGGGCCACTGGGTTAGGAAGTTGGGGTGTAACATGTAAAAATGGTTCCCCCATTTATAGAGCTTGGAGTTTGATTTCCTCCATCCATCCATTTTCTGTACACCCTTGTCCCTTCGTGGGGTCAGGAGGGGTGCTGGTCCATCTCCAGCTAACGTTCCGGGCGAGAGGCGGGGTCACCCCGGACAGGTCGCCAGTCTGTCGCAGGGTTTGATTTCCTAACGAGGGACATTTGTTGGACGTAGAACCCAAGCCCACGCCCTCCTGTGGACGATCCTGTGAACTGAGTCACGAGAGGCAGAAAATAAAACCAGCAGAAAATACCTGAGTGAAGTTGCCCCCCTCCACCCCCCACCTTCTCCAAATCAGACAAAATTGGTGTTAAATGTTTGTGCAGGAAAAATTTTCGTTTGTGCCGCTATCATTTTAAAGATATTAAGAAATGTTTCCAGAGGTCATCAAAGGTCAACCAGCGTCCCCACTTTTGCTAAACCAAAATTACCTTTAAACTTTCATTAATATCTTCAAAGCCAAAGCAGTACAAACAAACAAAAAAATTTGTTGCACAAACCAACACAAACGTTTGACACCAATTTTGTCTGATTCGAAAAAGGTGGGGGCTGGAGGGGTACTGCACTCTGGTGCAGAAAATTGCCGCCAAGTCCATAATTAAAAACTTACTAGAAATGAATCAATTTATTAAAAAAGTTTCTAAATTAAGAAGAAAATGCTTTATTTACATTTACTTTAAGAAAATTAGGTATACTTTTATTTGTGGCACCTGTAATGTTAAAAACATTCATGTGTTTTATCACCACTGGAAAAAAAAGTGTTTAAAGTTTGGATTTTTCAACATTTTTCAGTCTGAGCTTATACTATTGCAATGAAAGCTGAACTCATTTCCAGGCTTTTTTATTTATTTATTTTTTTGACCAGGGGTGCCAATAAATGTTTCATTTTGTCGAGTGAAGCACACAGTTGAAGGCTGCCACATTAATAAATGGGAGGCATGCTGGCACGGCACTTTTCTGACTACAACAGAAATAGAAAAACTGGAATGACAGCAACTTGTCGGGGTTCCTTTTTTTTTCCGTCTTCATTTCTGAATATTTAACAGCAGACTATTTCTGTTGACAGCGGCAGTTTTCCAGCCAATTCTCTTAATTATTTCAGTCAGCTGAACATGACGGCATCATTAAAAGAGAGCAACATTCTGTGGTGGACAACATGATGGAAATATATGTCTCCCTCTGAGGAGGAAAACGACAGTTTATCACCTCTGCAGTTTCACATCTTGAACTTTTGGCTATTGATTCCATTAGTCGCTGCTAAAAGCTAAGTCACTACGGGATTTGATGAAATCTGAAGATGAAGCGACAGTGCCGTCTGGCACTTAGAAAGCAAACGAATCAATCTCCAGAAAAGTGAACTACTCCGGCTGTTAAAAGATAAATGCTGAGGCTGAATGAGGGATTTGAAACTGTAGTGGATGTCTTAACAGAAACCTTTACTTAAATGTTGAAATCTGCTGGAATGAGGCAAACAAGTCTTGAATCAAGCGAAAACCACAAAAGTTTGAACGATGGAATAGAAGAACGTTTCTTTTCTCCCAAATACCAAGCTGTAAAAGAGTATGAAGTAACAACTGGAGCTGGAAAGAAATAGTTTTTTGAGACAGTTTGGTTGGAAAGTCTAAACACAAAAGGTCTAATTCCTTCGGTGTTGGTTTGATTACCACACATTTTTCTAAGCTTCCAAGCTTCTGCCTCACAGAGCAGCCCTCCCCCATGGTTCTCCCACTCAGCTCCTTCAGACTAGCCAGCAACAATTAGCAAACACCTAGTGGAACTGAGCATCTGCTGAGCTCATTATAGGAGCGACTTCTCAGCAGGTAAAATGCTGTTAAAGGCTTAATAGAAGAGCGATGTTGTGATGACTTCCTGAAGGCGGAGTTTCACAAAGAGCAGGAGCTTCTTAAAGACTTTTAAGGTATTAAATTATGAAGTCAAATTTCTTTTGAGTCATATTTGGTATATACAGCATTTTTATAACAACTTACGGTAACATTGTTAGTTGATTGTGCTATGAAATGCATTATGTGCCTGGAAAACACATAAATCTACCCCTTTAAGGTCCAACTCCACATGTTATTGTCTTGTGTGACGGTTTCAGTTTCCTCCAAAACCAAACGAGGGCGTGGACGTGTGTGTTGCGGTAAAAGTTTGCTTCTGCAAACAGAAGTACACTCCGGACTACAAAGTGCTGATGCAGATAGCGGTGGTGTTTATGTGGAGCGCCGTCGCTGCCCGACCTATCAGCACAGCAGTCACTTTATCTTATTGCATATGATCTTATCGCTACAACCACATAACGCGCAAACCTGACTGCTACCGAGTAACAGTCTCCTGTGATTACAGTGTGTTGCTCTCCTCAGACGTGTTCACACACACACCCACACACACACCTGACTGCTACCAAGTAATCACCTTCTTTGATTACACTGCAACTTCCCCTGGGACCTTCACACACACACGCACGCACACCCCCACACACACACATATTTCTCCCCCACCCAACACTCACACACTTCTAAGGTGCGCCTTGCCATTTTAACAAGAAGAATAATCTTCTCCTCTGCGGCTGGTATTTGGAGCCGGAGAGTGAGTTTCCTCTTAACAGGATTACCGTGGATAGTCCTGCCGTTGCTACGGGGTGGATAGAGCAAACCACAGGGCTGGAAAAGCTCCCCCAAACTGATGGAGGAGGACATTCGCGAGAGACGGGGGGGCCACATCAAACTTTCATCTCCTGTCTCCAGTATGAAAAGATCTCATTTTAGATGTCTTGGATCTAGTAAGGTACAGGACAGGCTACTTGCAACTTTTTCCCACTGGGGAAAGAAAAGATGCTTCAGTTTCCATGTTGACTGCGAAAGCACTTAGCCAAGCACTTTTTATTTTCTCTGTATGTCACCAGTTTAGCTGCAGTATAGGATACTGGCAGCAAACACTACATTTGTGCAGCTTCTGAAAGTCAACCATCTCTCAGCTACTGAGATTGGAAAAAAAAAAACAGGCCACCTCATTATTGGAGTGACTGACGTAAATTGTAATCTCGAAAACTGTTAGAAACTCACCCGATTGTCGGTCGCCGACCTTAAACTGTATATAAGGTAATTTCAGTGGAAGACTTCATTCCCTTGTCCCACTTTTATAGCTTCTGGTCAGTCTCCAGGTACAACTTGCACCCGGTAAGGTAGACGGATAGCGTACAAGATACGACTTTTATAGGAAACCTGGATGTTTACCTCCCCGTTTTATTCTTGAATCTTGGCTCCCCATCCATTTCTCTTCTGCTTATCTAAAGGTGGGTGGTGGAGATAACGGCTCCAGGAGGGAAACGCAGGCATCCATCTCTACAGTAACACTCTGCAGCTCTTTCTTGGGAATATTTTCCAGGCCAGAAGGGATCATATTGTCTCCTACCAGTGTCACTGGCCTTAAAATCCACCAAGGAGGGATGTAGGCTTAAAGAAACACTAATTTTTACCTCATCTGTCCAAATCACCTTCTTCTGTAATTCTTAAACAATTCATTTACATTTTTTAATCCATCCAAAACTCCTTATTTCTTTCTTTTCTTTTTCCCAACATGGATTTAAAATTTCTCCGGTTGGATGATCTAAGTTAATGCCTTGTAAATTTAGCCAGTCATTAATTTCTAGTATTGTTCTTCTTCAATATAACGGCATTTTCCCCATTTCTACTTCTATTGCTGCTGCTGATGCGGTTCCAAATGCTTTGGTACATAATCTTAATGCTTGATGTTGAATAATGTCTAATTTGATTTCCAAAATTTGCGAGAAAGTTTTTTTTCTTTTTTTTTTGCGTTTATGGCCCTTCAAGATGGCGCTCAGATCCCATCAGCCACCGCGCTGCAGACTACGTCTACAGCAGGGACGTCAAGTTACAGACACGTATATTTTCAAGAAACCTCGTCTTTACTTGCCGATTCACGAGATTAGTATACTGCTGTAATCCATTTTGCCCTGTTTTAAACCGAAGAAATGTACTTCCTCACCACCATGTGAAATCCGCGCGTCGTCCATGCCACGTCTCTGCAACCCAGCAATATGAAAATCTACGGTAGCTCTGAAAGCACTCTTGTTCACACCAACTCCCTTCGTCCTCATCCTCCTCCCACTTGCCGAAGAATAAATAATTCCCTTATTCTCAAGTCCAAAACTAGAAAAAGCTGCTGGGTGTACAATAGTCTTACTTAGCAGCTAATTTGCAGTAAAAAAAAAAAAAAAAGATACAACTGTTACGGCTACTCTGGCATGATAACAAGTTTCCAAAATCAAAAGGTGCCAGAGTAGTTTCTAGGAGGAGGTTTTCGACTCATCCAAAACAAAAAGCATTCGCGGAGAGTTTTCTGGTTGCAACATGTGAGCTTTCTTTACGTACAAAAATAACAGAAGCACTCTCCGAGTTGACTTTCAAAAAATGTAAAAAATAAACTTTATTTGGTGGTAGAAAAACTATTTCACTCCTCACTCCTTAACCAAACAATCAGATCCACAACAGCAGCTGCTTCCGCTTGTTAATTACAGCAGGAGGCTGACTGACAAGGAGGAAGGTCTAGCAAAACAAATAAATAAACAAGTTACAATAGATATATCATTCACACAATTTTAGATCTGTAGCATTAATACATTAGCAAAGATAAATTAATCCAATTCTTAATAGGCTCCAACAACAACTGTACACTAAACCCTCCCTCCATCCAAGTAGCAAGCGCTTACTAGCCTATCCAAAGCTAAAACAAATGAGTCCTGTCCTCTACTTATTTGATAACGCAACCTAGGTTTAGTAACTATTCCAAGTTTATATTTATTTACATTAGCAGCACAGTTTCCAACAGCATCCCTGAGGATACAGAAGGTACCGAACGCACAGCATACAACAGCTTATACTTAACTGGCAATACCTCCCCATATTTTAACAAACTCCCACTCATAACATCTTTAGCAAACATTTACAAGTACTTACCTTGACAAGAATATCTTCCGAGAATCAGTAAACCAACGGAATAAGCTCAAAAGCTATTTGCTGACGTTAAGCTATCCATATGCACTAGACACCTCATATCCATAAAATAGGTCCAACCCACCATGACAAACTCTTCACAGTGAAGAATCTCTTTGCTCCAACTTTTTCTCTGTCATGCCACAGAAGTAGCTCATGTAAGCAGCTTCTACCCATAATATCATTCTTTTGATCAATACCCAAATGTCATGCTTCAACATAACATTAATAATATAAACCAACAAATGAATCAGGTTTTGCATTCCAACTCAGCTCCCTCAAAACCACAACAGACTTGTGTAACACCATTAATGCTAAACTCACTAATCTGTCTACATCCCACTCTGTCCCTCCCTCACATTATAATTCCTGAATTTAACAAACTTCTTCCCAACCCAGACAGATCATCTTGTTTTACCATGTTACAAAATAATTTAAAAACAAAACCATTAAGAAACAAAGAACTCAAAATCAACACGCTTTTATTTTAAAACGTTAACATATTAAAAAAATTAAATTAAAGACATTTCACACAAACTATGTACAGAAAAAAGTAAACAAAAATTACATTTCTTCCTCAATGTCTTCTTCCACAGAGGATTCTTCAGTTTGTGTGAAGGCATATTTTTTTTCTGAAAGATTTTAGCATAAAAAAACAATATCAAGACACATTTAATACTGTACTAAATATACTACAAAAACACACATTTCATTGACACTCAACAACATGAACAATTAGGAAATAGTAAGAAACACTAATATATTCCCTATCTACCTCTTTGCATATCTTTTCATTTTATTGCTTTGACAAATAAAATTTTTTTAACAAATAAATTAACTAATATTCTATTTAATCTCAGACTGAAAACTATATTTGCAAAGCAATTACAATTATAATTAAAACAAGTGCATAACTATTCGCCACCCTATTCACAACAAACTAAATCCAACCCATAGACAGAGGAAGAGCTAAATATAATAAATACTCTAAAGTTGTTTTCCGCCCGATGATCAGTTTATTTTCCCTGACCTATGGCGCACTGCAACTGCTGTAATTTTGAAACCTTTAATAAATTACAAAAACTGAACTAATTGCTTCTTTTGTTTAAACATATATTCCTAAGAATCATCAAATTCAAAGACATATTTCATAAACTGTACAAGCCATTATGTGTTAAATTTGATAAAACACAGCAACAATTATGCACAATAAATTATTGACCAATATTAAACAGAAATCTTGACAGAAACCAAACTATTTATAGATTTATATCCAAAGGAAATACATATTTGACATTTGAAAACGTCAGCAATTTCCCCAGCTTTAATTTAACACGACATCTTGTCTCCTGTCCTAACGTGGCATGAACTTCACTCTTTTTACCACTAGTGGCATTTATTGTGAACTAAATCCAACAGAAAGGGGGCGTTTTAAAGGAGGTGGGGGAGGACATGCAACCAAGGAACGTCGCACCTAACCCGAGACCAAGTCAAGCCCAAGACCAGCGCCCCGCGCTACATGACACTTTATAGAAATGTAGAGAAGTAGAAAGTACAGATACTTACTGTAAAAAGTAGTGGAGTAAAAGTTAAAAGTATCCACGATTAATTCTACTTAAGGAAAATACAGATACATAAAAATTTTACTTACGTACAGTAACAAAGTACTTCATTACTTCCCACCACTGCAAACGCGATATCCGCTTTTCAGTGTTGACTGTGTGTGTGTGTGTGTGTGGTGTTTTTTTTTCAGACGTGCTCACTCATGGAGATCAAACAAAACGCTGTTCAAACAGGCACACGGTTGTTTTTTTAGGTGTTGCTGTGTACTCCCGGCTAAAACTGCAGGGAAAACAATCAAACCCCTGGGGATGTACGGAAATGCATCAGCAGACATTAATCACTGAGGTATGAAAAATGCATAATTTCAGCAGACAAGCCTGCAGAAACATATGGTGGAACTTGACAGAAAAGGATCCAAAAACAGGGAGAAGAAAAGAAAATGGGGATGATGTAAACAACACTCAGGCAGAGACAATGAAACATTGTGGATCGCATGGATGGATGAGGCACCGACTCTTAAATAAAGTGCTTTGTTTGACTGATGTGCTTCGGCTTCCATCTGCTGTAAAGTCTACCCGCCATCCTCGTGATTATGCATTCCAGAGCTTGTTTTGAGTTCATGTTTGACCTTTAGATCAAATGAGCTGAAGAGATTGGCACTGATTGGATTGTTTTTGTAGAATACCTTTTCTACGGGAAGTCTGAGCAATAGTGGCTTCCCTTCGACGTCTGTCAACAAAAATCTTGTTTAAATGGTGCAAAAAAAAAAAGTAACTGGCAGGAATCTGAACCCCCTCCTGATGGCTCAGTGGTGATGTACATATTGAGACGGTCAGTGTTTAGGACGTGCTTTATGGTTCAAACTGAAACACAGTACTGGGAATCGCTAACTGAAAAGTTAGCTGAGCTGACCCTGAAGCACTAATCATTAATATTAGTTCTGCTAATGCTAAAAAGCTTTACCAACATGGTATTTAGTGGAAACTAATGCCTTGTACCAACATGGTATTTGGAAATCATGTCTTTGGAAAAACAGGGATGTTATTATTATTCTCTAGACTTGCTCTCCTTCCCTGCCTTTAACACGTAATCCTTGAAGAGGGAAAAAGTTCAGATTTTTCAGAGTAACAGCTGGAACGTCAGGCTTTTCCACTCACCGCTGCACCCAAAATAACTTCTCACCGTCTTCTCCAGCGTGTCTGGAGAATGAGGAGCAGCTAACGGCGCCGTGAACAAGCGGCGCCTTTTCCTGACACCTCATGAACAGCCATTGATGTGTTCCGCGGCAGTGACGGCAAGCAGAACGAACAGCAGCGCGGCAGGAAGCGCAGGTGTAAACGAAGGGCGTTGCAGTTTTCTGTTTGAAAATGTGTTTGGGGCGGATCTGATTGTAAGACAAACACGACTGCAGAAGTAAACCGGTCTCTGCTTTTAGTAAATCTTCCCATTAGATGTACGACTACCTGGGAACGATGAGCTCTTTCAAGTATTAGGTAATAAAATAACAAACCTTAAAAACAAAAATGTTAAAAGTGTCAAGCATTTGTTTTAGCCCTGTTTACTCCTATACCTCTACATGGGTACTATCACTACTAGTACTTGATCCAAAAGTCAAATATATTGATCAAAGATCCAGTTATAAAACAAAGGCAGATCTAAACAGGTGGATTTTAAGCCTCGATTTAAAGGAACTCAGTGTTTTGGCAGTGTTGCAGTTTTCTGGAAGTTTGTTCCAGATTTGTGGTGAATAGAAGCTGAATACTGCTTCTCCACGTTTAGTTCTAATTCAGAAATACATTTTCTGAGAAGTTCTAGTTTCCTCTAAAGTTCTAGAGGAGACCCCAAATAAAGATCTAAACAGTGTGTGTTAGTTTCGTTCTGTGGTTTTTGGGTTAGTTGGGTGTTTTTTCTTTCTAAGTTTCTTTGTTTTCCAACTAAATTTGAAAAAAAATATTATTACAAAAAAGGCTACATTTCTCACTTTAATGGTTGAGGCAAAGACAAACTTTATACTGTCTTTGTGCATCATTTGGGCCTTACTGGCGGAACCAGAAACCGTGGCCTGAACTTTGGACGCATTACGTTTCCACTTAGCAATCTGGAATCAGTAAGTCTCACCATGGATATGTGTGTCTTAATTAGAGGAAGCCAACACTTGTCATTGAGAGAGCTGTTGATCTAACCTGGAACCAAACTGCCAATATTTTTTAGGAAGGCTTTTATATTCCTGCAGTCTCCCAGTCTCTATAAACTCTTATTCTTTTGACAACTTTCACAATTTCTGGTATCGCTACGCATGAAACAGAAAAACAAAAACAATTTAGATAGCTGAAGCAAAAATCAAATCCTGTTGATTTTTTAATTTGTTCCAACAAACAGCATGATTTTTTAAATGTTTTTTGTGATTTTTTCTTCCGAAAGGCAAAAACCAAAGTACGAACCATACACCGATTATTTCCCGTCCACTTTTGAAATCAAACACTAGCTTGTGTCGGTCTATCACAGAAACATCTCGGTTAAAATACATTTGACATCTGAGGTTGTAATGTGACAAAATGTGAAAAAACTAAGGAGTGGAAAGCTTTTTGTACTGTTATCACTACATGTTGGATACACTGTGTATGCTGACGCAGATCAACAGCAAGCCAAACTCAATTTTCATGAGCCAGGAAACCGAGCGTCTTGCTCCTTTATTACCGTCGTCTTGACAGCTTACAATTCTGTACAACTGTTTGGAAAGCTCAAAGAAAGCATTAAGGGAAACTATAAAACAAACAGAAAATAAAATATGCATCAGCTCTTTGTGAAATAAATGCACAGAATAAAACCTTTAGTGCCAGAAAACATAAATTAGAATTAACCTTAGCTGTTATTGCTAAACAGCCACTTTCGATCACTATGCAAAAAGCAATTGGGACATGGCTAATTCCTGGACTAAACACATGAACAAAACAATCTCTAAAAAAGCTCTAATAAGACACATAACATCAAACAGAACATATATTGGACGTACAGTCATTACTTTCGAAGTTGTAAAGAAAAATTTAAGGAGGCAAAGTTTGCACATAGATAAAAAGGCTTTCTCTGTAAAAACGTCTTCTTAACTGCTACCGCTTCTGCTACCCATAATGCATTGCGACCTCAAAATTCACCTTCAAAATAAAATACAGATTAAGCAATACTAATGGCATAGAAGTTTTTAAACTAAATTACCATCTTTATAAGCATGAATTATTACAGAAATATTAAAATTTTTATCACTAAATTATTAAGAACTTCTTCTAACTTTTAGCCTTGGGCAGAACACACCATAAAACGTCCTGCGATGAGGAAATCTTTCTGCCGCGTGGCTCAGCGCAGCATAACAAACAACGGGCTGCCCGGTCTGAGCACATACTCCGTCATGCTCACCGGATTTATAACATCGGCGAGACTGCATGCGTGTGGTTCCTCCTAGCAAAACAAACGCAAACAGAGAGCAACTCATTATCAGAAGAAGTGGAGGAAAATGATTGCCGGGACAGAGAGATGGATGTGAAAGCAACAGCAGTGAACCTGAACCTGAGAGGATTTAGGAGATTATAACGTCTCCTCTCCCCACACTGTATTTATTCTGGGTTTTTGTGACTCACTTTTCCTTCGCCAGCACCTTGCTGCCTGTTTTATCTATTCATTCCTGCCTTCTGTATCTTTGGCCGCGTGGCTCCATTGTTTCAATTGTTTCCTCTCCGTTATTTCCTTATCAGATTCCAGCTATTCCTCATCGCAGTGGTGCATCTTTCACTGTCGCCATCTCTGTACTGTTCACCTCGCCTCCACGCCGATAAATCACTGTCGGCCCCGAGCATAACTGAGCCTGTTTCGATAAAGTCATGCTTTATCTGGCTCTTTAAATAACTGCATTTCATTTTCATTTACCCAAGCTATTGGTGCACCGCTGATAACGTGGCATTACTGTTCCGAGGGAGTCAATTGTTGCTCGGGTCCTGCTTTTAAAGGGTTTTAGACAATAGCAAAGGAACAAAAGGAAAATCTCTTGGTTTACTGCTGATTTGTCAAATTGTCTCAGAAAAAAAAAGAAGGAAAATCGTATCTCTAATGCACTGATGTGACCAAGACTGATTTACATATAATGGGATATTCAGGACAACTAATAATAACTAGTTTGTCAGCTAAATATTTAGCACTGTACTAAATATTCAACTAGCAAGCCTATACTAATTTTACAAGCTAAATATGTAGCTCCAAACTACAGATTTAGTTAGCAATTTAACCCCTTAACCGGCAGAACCAAGATCACCAAAAATGGCTGAAAAGGTATACCCAAATTAAATCAGCTGTTGTTCTTGAACAATTTGGAGTACATGCAAAAGCTTGGTCTCTTTATGAAGAAGACAAGCAAAATTATTTATTTATGCAGTCAAAAATACTTTAACTGTAAGTAGTTTGTAGTTATTACTTTTGTAACACAAACATTTTTTTCTTAATTTTTGCTTCACCCAAATGTATCATTTTTGTTTCTAGGTAAATGCACATCAAGTGTTGAATGTGTGGACTGGAAAATGCAATAAAATTGTAGAATGAAGTGCTCTGCTCGTGGATTTAAAAATTGATCAAAATAGCACAAACAATGACATTTTTGGACATGTTTATTTGCGAGGATGTACAGGCGTTGTCCAAATGTGCCATCTGGAGGTTCCAAATGGCAGAGGTGGTGCTAGCCTGTCCTAAAACATCTGGCACCTCAACCTCTCCTCTCCTCCATTAAGTTGTCGATGGGGGCCTGGAGGGGGTGCCCCCCCACCAACAAATCTGGGGGTGAGCCTGATAGAAATGCCTGATATATAAACTTCAAATGACTAACTCCTCAATACTTCAATATACAGTGATGGGGGAGAATCAGGAATATGAAAATTTGGAAAACAAAGTGTTTCTATATGCAGAGCAATAACAAAACACAATACAGAGAAAAATGCAGATATTTGCAATTATGACTCAATCCCCACCCTCTCATGGGATTCTTAATGTGCCACTTATTGTAGCAGTCTCTGGTTGGAATAAAGCACAGTGCCTTGCCACAGGTGGAGCACTTGACTGCTGTCTTATTACCACATACACGGCATCTTTGTCTGCCATTGCTCCTTTTCCTGCTCATGTACTCAAGTCGGTGTTGTGAGCCACTTGCCTGAGACGGGCCCAGGCTGAGACGATAGCTGTGTCAGCTGGTCAGCCAGTGTCTCCCTGAATGCCTTCTGGCACATTGGCTCTTGATCTTTTGCAGAGCTCTTTGTGAAGAAGGAAGGCATTTACTACTGCAATGTCTAGGAAGTGGTAGAAGAATGTTTTAGACCACTTGCGAATTTTGTGGAAGACTTTATAGTAGCCAATCAGCACATCAGAGACATTCACTCCTCCCATGAACTGATTGTATTCTTTGACAGCTGAAGGAACTGGGACATCTTTCTTTGTCCAGCGTCCACTGCTGTCCTTGACCTTCCTCGTGACAGTGTCGCTACTGTGTGCTGTGTGGATGGTGGAGCAGAGGAAGACACCTCGAGTGTCTCGCCACTGGATGAAAAGGAGTGAGCCAGTGCGAAGCCAACTGATGCTGCCACGTGGAGATCTTGGAGCAAGGGCATTGTCTGTGGTTTTTGGGTAACCTCTGTTTGTCCTAATAGTCCCGCATGCCTATGCAGGACTATTAGGCATGAGATCTATGGGCCGGTGATTGAGATCTTGGAAAAGGGTGGGAATAGTGTAAAAATGGTCCACAGACAGTTTGTACCCTCTGCCCAGCAATGATGTGTTTATGAGATTTGTTACTGCATCATAACTTAGACCCTTTCCACTGGCAACATCACCTTTTCCCTCATAAACAAAATAGTCCCAAGTGTAACCATTCGAGTCTGCGAGTACAAACAGTTTGAAGCCCCAGCGAACAGGCTTGCCTTTCATGTATTGTTTGAACGCAACTCTTGCTTTGGATGCAACCATTCTCTCATCAATGGCGATCTCCTGGTGAGGATGGTAGTTTCTGCGGCAGGCTTCACACATCTCCAGGTAAAGAGGTTTTATTTTGCCAAGTCTGTCAAATTCTGGTGTCCCTCGTTTTGCTTCATTTGCAGCATCCTCTGCTGCACTAGTCAGGTGGAGAGCATTGAGGATTCTTTGCCACTTTCTTTCTGACATGACTGGATATTAGTGGCTCCAGGAAAACCATTTCATAACATTATTGGTCGAATGAGGTGTCAATCAAAGGGGGAGAGGGGATGTGGGGGGGATGGGTGGGGGGGGGGCTCTAGGCTGCCCAATAAAAGCGTCATAATGGACACAGGCAGAGTTTAAAGAGGAGAAAAAGGCAGAGAATTCAAACAAACCAGATTTGTTTGTTTGTATGTGCCATGGATGGGATGCTGCCAGTTAAGGGATTAAATACTGACTTTACAAGCACAATATTCAGCTCCAAAGTAAATGCTAAATATTTAGATCAGAGCTCATGGCCTGGGGCCTATATCCAGCAGCCGTTGGATGAGAATTTAAAATGTTAGCGCTAATACAATTACTGGTAACACAACAGAAAAACACAGATGATGCTCACAATCACATACAGAATCTTTTTTTATGGATTTACCGTTGCTAATTACTGTCTTCTTTTATGTAGACAGTTCCATGTTGGATTCAGGTGTGTTACTCTCTAGAATTTGATGGGAAACTAAATAAGTCAATACAGGTTCTGTTACATCTCTGGAACTTGTTGAAGCCAAGTTTAAAGTGTAAGCATTTCAAGTAGATACTTTTGGGCTTTACTGAACTGTGTCTGACATGATTGTTTCAGAATGGATGGATATAGATTCTCAGCTAATGATTGCCAGCTAACTGTTAAAATGCCTGCAGCGTTATGCAATAGCACACATTCAGGGCAAGATAAAGTAGTTTACCCATAGAGTGCAGAAATGTTTTCTTTCTTTTGTTTTGAGGTTTCAGTTTGGGTTTTTCAGCACCAGCTCCACGCTCTCCTCGTCTCTTTGACATGCGAGGTTTGAAAACCTCCTGCTGTTTCGGTTTATCTTCCTGTTTGTGCTCCCTGAGCCTCTCTCTCTCTCTCTCCCTCCATCTCCTCTGTCTCCATCAGCGTGTGTGGTGACATATGGTCGGCAGTGGAGAGCGGGAAACCTCTTAGCTTTCTGCCACTTCACATTACTGCTGCTGCTGACAGACCAAGAGGGCTGCAAACACACACACACACATATATATTCACGCCAGATATTGTATGCAGCGCACACTGAGCCGATGAAATTCAGGTTCTACAGCGTGCTGAGGAGCCTGTTTGGTGATTCTCTGGTCCTGACGTTTTCCTGAATGAATCCCAGTGCCGCTCATAGCCCAGTGTCGCTTGGCAAAGTTTGTAATCTCGAAAACATTCATCTGTGTGAAGTATCTAAAGTTTTATCCTGCTGAACCCGTGTTGGTTCTGCTGCTTCCAGTTTTAAAGGCTGCATGGGGTTTGCAGGATTCCCACTGGTATTTAAAAAAAAAAAAAAAATTCTATGACTCTCCATGACCTTCAATATAATTTTCCATGACCCACGTACAACAGGTTCAGAACAAAAAGTTTACTGACTGGAACTTCTGCAGGAAAGGTGACATCACCTGGGCCACAGAGATGAAGGCATGCACCTTGGCCTCAAACAGGGGGTCGTCAGCACACTCCTGTAGTGTCTTGAAGGATCTGTTCTTTGGATCTGGGACCTTGACTGCATAGATGAACTCCTTAGGCTACAGCTCCAAAGCCCTCTCCGCTACAGGCACATTTTCCAGCCAAGAAGTCAGGACAAACAGAATGGGGAAAAAAACATATCGGAACAAAAAACATTCAGTGCAATAATGTTAGGCCTGTAATGTTAAGCAAATGCTTTATTGTCTCTTTATTTCCTAACCAAAAATCTTTCAGGAAATGTATAACATGTATAACTGGGGAAAGAAAACAACATACCGAAGCATGTTTTTTTTGCCTTTATTTGCAAATTCCTTAACTTCCCATGACCTTAAAAGGAAATTCCATGACTTTCAAAACCTGGAAAATGTCAAATTAAAATTCCATAACTTTCCAGGTTTTCCATGACCAGTATGAACCCTGGGTTAGGGTCACGGTCCGAAGTGGCAAAATTTTCCCATAGGCTTTGACACCGCCGTGTTCTGCCACTATGCCTAAGTGGCTGCAAGAGCTTATTTGTCACCTCGGTATTCCTTTGAATGGGCCATTTGGGCACTTTTGGTGCCATATCGGTGCAGATGCAGTTCATGCAAAATCCCCTGGATGGAGCTCTTGTATTAGGAATGAAATCAAGTCAGATTTTCAGTTTCAGCTCAGAGGGCCTGCCACCTGGGTGTTCCGACCGGTGATCCTCGGTGGCAAAGCGGGTTAGCTGGGTCTGCTGAGTGTCTGAGTGCTGGTGGTTCATGGGTAGTGTGGTCCACGGGCATTGTGGGGGATTGGGAGGCCTGCCACTTGGGTATTCTGACCGGTGTTCCTTCGTGGCAAAGTGGCTTAGCTGGGTGTGCTAAGTGTCTGAGTGCTGGTGGTTCATAGGTACTACTCTGGAGGTTCATGGGGGTGGTTCATCTGTCCTCCATGCGGGGTTATGGTGCTCCATTCCTGGGTACTTGTGCTCCATAAGTCCCCCTGGTTCTCTGGAGGTCCAGGGGCTGTTTCATCCAGCCTCCTTGCGGGGTTATGGTGCTCCATTCCTGGGTACTTGAGCTCCATGATGTGCCCTGGTTCTCTGGAGGTCCAAGTACTTAAGCTCCATGAGGTGTCCTGGTTCTCTGGAGGTCCAAGGGGTCTGTCTCCCAACCTCCATGCGGGGTTATGGTGCTTCATTCCTGGGTACTTGAGCTCCATGAGTCCCCCTGGTTGTCTGGAGGTCCAAGGGGGTGGTTCATCCTACCTCCATGCGGGGTTATGGTGCTTCATTCCTGGGTAAATGAGCTCCATGAGTCCCCCTGGTTGTCTGGAGGTCCAGGTACTTAAGCTCCATGAGGTGTCCTGGTTCTCTGGAGGTCCAAGGGGTCTGTCTCTCAACCTCCATGCGGGGTTATGGTGCTCCATTCCTGGGTACTTGTGCTCCATGAGTCCCCCTGGTTCTCTGGAGGTCCAGGGGCTGTTTCATCCAGCCTCCATGCGGGGTTATGGTGCTCCATTCCTGGGTACTTGTGCTCCATGAGTCCCCCTGGTTGTCTGGAGGTCCAGGTACTTAAGCTCCATGATGTGCCCTGGTTCTCTGGAGGTCCAGGGGCTGTTTCATCCAGCCTCCATGCGGGGTTATGGTGCTCCATTCCTGGGTACTTGAGCTCCATGATGTGCCCTGGTTCTCTGGAGGTCCAAGTACTTAAGCTCCATGAGTCCCCCTGGTTCTCTGGAGGTCCAGGGGCTGTTTCATCCAGCCTCCATGCGGGGTTATGGTGCTTCATTCCTGGGTACTTGAGCTCCATGAGTCCCCCTGGTTGTCTGGAGGTCCAAGGGGGTGGTTCATCCTACCTCCATGCGGGGTTATGGTGCTTCATTCCTGGGTAAATGAGCTCCATGAGTCCCCCTGGTTGTCTGGAGGTCCAGGTACTTAAGCTCCATGAGGTGTCCTGGTTCTCTGGAGGTCCAAGGGGTCTGTCTCTCAACCTCCATGCGGGGTTATGGTGCTTCATTCCTGGGTAAATGAGCTCCATAAGTCCCCCTGGTTCTCTGGAGGTCCATGGGGGTGGTTCATCTGTCCTCCATGCGGGGTTATAGTGCTCCATTCCTGGGTACTTGTGCTCCATGATGTGCCCTGGTTCTCTGGAGGTCCAGGGGCTGTTTCATCCAGCCTCCATGCGGGGTTATGGTGCTCCATTCCTGGGTACTTGTGCTCCATGATGTGCCCTGGTTCTCTGGAGGTCCAGGGGCTGTTTCATCCAGCCTCCATGCGGGGTTATGGTGCTTCATTCCTGGGTACTTGAGCTCCATGAGTCCCCCTGGTTGTCTGGAGGTCCAGGTACTTAAGCTCCATGAGGTGTCCTGGTTCTCTGGAGGTCCAAGGGGTCTGTCTCTCAACCTCCATGCGGGGTTATGGTGCTTCATTCCTGGGTACCTGAGCTCCATGAGTCCCCCTGGTTGTCTGGAGGTCCAAGGGGGTGGTTCATCTGTCCTCCATGCGGGGTTTGGGTGCCCTAGCCCTGGGTAAATGAGCTCCATAAGTCCCCCTGGTTCTCTGGAGGTCCAAGGGGTCTGTCTCTCAACCTCCATGCGGGGTTATGGTGCTTCATTCCTGGGTACCTGAGCTCCATGAGTCCCCCTGGTTGTCTGGAGGTCCAAGGGGGTGGTTCATCTGTCCTCCATGCGGGGTTTGGGTGCCCTAGCCCTGGGTAAATGAGCTCCATAAGTCCCCCTGGTTCTCTGGAGGTCCATGGGGGTGGTTCATCTGCCCTCCATGCGGGCTTTCAGTGCCCTAGCCCTGGGTAAATGAGCTCCATGAGTCCCCCTGGTTCTCTGGAGGTCCATGGGGGTGGTTCATCCAACCTCCATGCGGGGTTATGGTGCTTCATTCCTGGGTACTTGAGCTCCATAAGTCCCCCTGGTTCTCTGGAGGTCCATGGGGGTGGTTCATCTGCCCTCCATGCGGGCTTTCAGTGCCCTAGCCCTGGGTAAATGAGCTCCATGAGTCCCCCCTGGTTGTCTGGAGGTCCAAGGGGTCTGTCTCCTAACCTCCATGCGGGGTTATGGTGCTCCATTCCTGGGTACAGAAGCTCCATGAGTCCCCCCTGGTTGTCTGGAGGTCCAAGGGGTCTGTCTCCCAACCTCCATGCGGGGTTATGGTGCTCCATTCCTTGGCAAAGCCCCCCCAGAGCAGGGGGTCATCAGAGGAGGTTGTGCCTGGTTTCGTTTATTCTTCCAAGTGTGTGTGATGACCCGAGCCCACCTTTGGCCCAATAAATGCGCGGGACCCCCCCTTAAAGCCCCCGTGAATGTTGGTTCCCATTTGGCATCAATGCATTTGAAAGTGATACCCGGATGGCAAGTCCTGCAGCTCTGCGTCCCAAGCTGGTATCGAACCAGGCTCTGCCGGGTGGGAGGCACCAGCCTTAACCATTGTGCCACGGGGGAAGCCAGGGTCAGTGTGCCCAGATGGCAGAGCATTTATAGTGCCGAAAACCCAAGTGGCAAGCCATGTCCACAAAGGGACCCTTACCAGGGGCACGAGACTCTGGGCCGTGCGGGCTGGTGGGTGTAGTCCGCGTAGGGGTGCTTAAGTGTGGGGTACCCAGGTTCGGAGGGTCCTTAAGTCTTGGTCCCCCAAGTGGCAAGCCCCCATGGACATAAACACCCAGGTGGCAAGCCCCATGTACTCGAATACCCAGGTGGCAACCCTCCCATAGGCATAAACACCCAGGTGGCAAGCCCCCATGGACATAAACACCCAGGTGGCAAGCCCCATGTACTCGAATACCCAGGTGGCAACCCTCCCATAGGCATAAACACCCAGGTGGCAAGCCCCCATGGACATAAACACCCAGGTGGCAAGCCCCATGTACTCGAATACCCAGGTGGCAACCCTCCCATAGGCATAAACACCCAGGTGGCAAGCCCCCATGGACATAAACACCCAGGTGGCAAGCCCCATGTACTCGAATACCCAGGTGGCAACCCTCCCATAGGCATAAACACCCAGGTGGCAAGCCCCCATGGACATAAACACCCAGGTGGCAAGCCCCATGTACTCGAATACCCAGGTGGCAACCCTCCCATAGGCATAAACACCCAGGTGGCAAGCCCCCATGGACATAAACACCCAGGTGGCAAGCCCCATGTACTCGAATACCCAGGTGGCAACCCTCCCATAGGCATAAACACCCAGGTGGCAAGCCCCCATGGACATAAACACCCAGGTGGCAAGCCCCATGTACTCGAATACCCAGGTGGCAACCCTCCCATAGGCATAAACACCCAGGTGGCAAGCCCCCATGGACATAAACACCCAGGTGGCAAGCCCCATGTACTCGAATACCCAGGTGGCAACCCTCCCATAGGCATAAACACCCAGGTGGCAAGCCCCCATGGACATAAACACCCAGGTGGCAAGCCCCATGTACTCGAATACCCAGGTGGCAACCCTCCCATAGGCATAAACACCCAGGTGGCAAGCCCCCATGGACATAAACACCCAGGTGGCAAGCCCCATGTACTCGAATACCCAGGTGGCAACCCTCCCATAGGCATAAACACCCAGGTGGCAAGCCATGTCCACAAAGGGAGCCTTACCAGGGGCACGAGACTCTGGGCCGTGCGGGCTGGTGGGTGTAGTCCGCGTAGGGGTGCTTAAGTGTGGGGTACCCAGGTTCGAAGGGTGCTTAAGTGTGGGTCCGTCCCCCAAGTGGCAAGACCCCCATAGTCCTAAACACCCATTTGGCTTAAGTCTGGGTCCCCAGGTTCGAATGGTGCTTAAGTGTTGGTCCCCCAAGTGGCAATAAACACCCAGGTGGCAAGCCCCATGGTGCCCTGTCCCTGGGTAAAGGAGCTCCATGAGTCCCCCCCCTGGTTCTCTGGAGGTCCAAGGGGTCTGTCACCCAACCTCCATGCGGGCTTTGGGTGCCCTATCCCTGGGTAAGTGAGCTCCATGATCTGCCCTGGTCCCCAAGTGGCAAGCCCCATGTTCACGAATACCCAGGTGGCAACCCCCATGTTCTCGAATACCCAGGTGGCAACACCCCCATAGGCATAAACACCCATTTGGCAAGCCCCATGGAGTGAAAATGTGACAAAGTGTCAGTTGTATGGATAAGAATACCCAGTTGGCAAGCCCCCATTGACGGACTACCCAAGTGGCAAGTTCGGGTCCGGTACCCAAGTGGCAGTTTTCCCCATTGAGAGAAACACCGAGATGGCAACGATGCCCTCTGGTGGCAGAAACACGTTACTACAGCGAATCTTGCCACGAGGGAGCAAAATCCATGATTTTTGTGAAAAGTTTGTCCTGTTTGGGGGTCTCTCACGGGGAGACCGGGGGTCTTAAAAATCGGTAGGGTGGGTCACGGGGGTAACGAGGGATAACCGGATTTTTAGAGATTGACCCCGTAACCCTACGACCCAGGGTTAGACCTCCAGAATTTTTAGAAAAAGGCCCTTTTTTCCCCCCAAATGTACACTTTTTCGGCCCTCGCCCTAAATAGGGTTTGGAATTCTAAATGTTGTATGTGAACACGTCAAGACATCAGAAACCATTGGCCAAACCTATCCTGTCACTTACATCTTGCCTCTTGGTGTAATTTACGGATCATATCTTGTGTGATAATATTTTGTATTCCAAATTTTATGGGTTGTAAAGAAACTGTCCTACATTTCTGGAAAGGCCTAACACCTTGATTTACTATCTTTTGCACCGACCTCAAATTTTCCGTATTATTTATGTCAAACAGAAATACTTATACACAGCAGACATAGAATACTAAAGAAAAATACTCTTTAAGAAATCTTGGGGTCAAAGGTTTATGTCTTCAATCCCAGTTTTCAATCTATTCAGTGACGTTGCTGATATTGTGCTCTTTAGTCACTGGTTAGAGTTTGAATTCCAGAACTGGAAAGCCCCTATAACTCAGGGTGAATTCACACAAACCAGACAAACCGCACATTCTAGGATGCCCAATTGAACTCTGATGTGGACCAAAACAGCAAACTCTGCTCCATCTAAGAATCTGGGTCTCTGTTTGGTTCAAATGGAAGGTTTCAGCTCTGATGAGACCCACGAGAGTTGGTAGCATATTGGCACACCTTCAGAGGTGTAGCGGAGTCAATGTTTTGATTGGTGAAGGCCATTGAAGTTAACCCATGTGATTATCGGGTCAGATGGTCGTGAAAGCTGATTACCAGGGAAGGAAGTCCAGTTGACTCTGAAATCAAGCACTTAGATGATTTTGTCTTTCTGCCCTGAGGTTATTGAGGGTGTTCTGAATTTGAACATTTATCAGGTGGAGCAAAATGTGGCCCAGAGACCGAAACAGCTTTTTTTCCTCACTCTGATGTTGGAACCCTACCTCTCTGTTATGTGTGTGTATTTGTTTATAAAGAGGCTATTTCAGTTCGATGAGTCGTGACAGGAACATAAAGACGTTCTCCGCAGTGTCCTTGGCGTTAAAGTACAGTTCTAAACAGCCTCTTTCTGTAACTATGCACATTTCGCTCATGACAGAAACCTTTTTCCCTCTGCATGTGGCATCGCCTTCAACTTTGCTTCCTATATTCCTTCACGCGCCGCATGCCTCTGTCATGTTCTCAGAGTCTGTAGACTTGAAAAGTTTTTGATGAAGCAACCCTTTTTATATTTTGGTTATTTCTTTCACCCACGCAGTGGAAGAAATTTCTCAAGGTAATCTGGCAGCTACAACTCCACATATCACGCATTGCTTTATATCTCGTTTGAGATATAAAGCATTTTGATTGAACAGAATGGTTCAAGAGTGTGCTTCTTCCTTTTTTTGTATAATCTTTTGTATAAGATATATTTCGTATAATCTTTTTTTTGTATAATTTTTCCAGGTCAAGGTGGGGAAAAAACAAGTCTTTTTAGCTTAGTTCCTTCTCAACCTGAATTCTAATCTTTTAATAGTTTTGCAAACTTTTCTGTTTGACCAAATTACACGCATTACTTATCTCAAATAGAAGTACTTCCACACAGCAGAGGAAAATACATGTCCTCATTCTAGTATTGCTTTACATTGACCATGTGGTAACGGACATAGAAGCTGCTTCTCAATTACAAACTTTGTCTAAATTCGGCTCGTGTCAAAAAAACACAATTTCGCCATTGCGGTGTTTCCACTAGATCAGAAATGCAATTAAAATGAAATGTGAATAAGTTTGTTCACGTGATATGCTACGCTGGACATAGCCCAGAGACTGGGCTTCCCATGGACACATCCCAACGGGCGAAAGAGGCAGTGAAGTGAAAGAAAGCAAAATCTGGGATGCTGAGCTGGCGCCTTGGTAAATGTAGCCCCACCTAAATAATACCATCATCAAGTTCGCTGATGATACCACAGTGGAACGACTGTCTGTCTGGTGCACCAACAACAACCTCCATTTGAACACTTCCAAGTCGAAGACAAGATGGCCACAGTGGAAGTCCAATGCCTTGAATGGAAACACCGTCCATCCAAATGGAAATGACCAGGTAAATGACAACTTTTGTTAAAGGTCAATTCTGTTTTGAAGCATGAATTATAAAGCTGAAAATTTGTTTCCCAAAATGATATAAACAGCATAATTTCTAGGAAATGTTCTCTAATTTTCTGTACGGTAGGTCTTTTCCTGGAACTTTCACAAGGCAACGAGGAAAAAGATTTCCTCAAACAAACCAGAGGATGAAATATGATCTGGCCCCTGGATGGGGCCACGAAGGGCCAGAGGCGCCTTGCAGACCACCTTGGTGCCTATGTTTGAAGAAGGCAACAAGTTGATGGACCAGCAAATCAACAGCTGGTCCATCAGGATATAGACATTGCTGTTGTTGCGACGTTTACAATTTGTTATAATTAAACAGTTTTGACCTGTCTCTGTTGTAAAAATGTAGAGAAAGTGTACATTTACAGAAATTTGGAAATGTTTTTAAGTCCGAAAATAAAATACAAAAGCCAAAGCAACAAGGTGCGGCTCCTTCTAGTTTCCCTCTGTAACGCTGAGGCCAGTTCCAGGCACAATGCTAACGAAGTGGCCCTGGGTGATCTAAAGCGGCTGATGAGCCCCTCGGCATCATGCGCCAAAGGGTCAGTGCGATCTCTGAACAAACGCTCCCTCCGAATCCTGCTATTGGCAATGTCCTCCAGCCGGGCCAACCAAAGCCAACATCGTTTCCGTTACACACACCTTTGTGCAGCTGTTTATGTACATGTGTGACTGTCATGTCCACTTTAAGAATCATCAAACCTGATCTGTTTGGAGCAAAGGGCGGCTGATCCGACCACGTTTTCTTTTTCCAGTGACAACGAAGGAGACCCTTCTCATACATTTTCTGTTCTTGAGCACTTTTACACCTATCTCTGAGAACAACAGAGGAAATGTACTGTTTACAGCCGCTGGCAGTTTTCTCATCATTTTATTTGATTATTTTACCTTAATGAATGAGGATAAATGTGGTTAAGTTTAAACGATAAAATATTAAGACCATGAAAAAACATTGGGTTTGACGCTCCCTAGGTCAAATAACACTGAATGGTCAGATTTCAGTGTATTTAGGTGAGTTCTGGTGCTTTGTAGTTTGTTGCTGTCCACAGAAAAGTTTTGCGTGGCTGCCACACATTTTCACGTTTACCTATATTTCACGCCATGTTTGTTTTCATACATCCCAACTTGTGCATGAAATATAGACCATTTTTTATGCGTACCCACGCTTTAGACATGAGGCTCCAGCTCTTTCTGGAACATCACAACATCTCTCCTCTATTAATCCTTTAACAACATTTTGACTAACGTTGCACTGAGAATGCGGGGCTAGGTCCAACCTGGCAGTTTGCACAGTTGAATGGATGCCAAGGAGAATTAAGGATTTTTCAAACATGCATGAAATAATCACGGCAACACTCCAGGTATGTTTTTTTTCTCAAAAAAGGTTTATTTTACATTGTACCGTCCAATTAAAATTGACAGCTACGAACTAAGCTGGAACTGAGCAATAAGCAGTTTTATGATAAACATGTATAAAGAGCCTTAAAATCCTTAAGAATGATTTGACAAAGAATCCTTTGCAAACAGAAGTTTTCAAAGGGCTATCATCTTAGTAAAGTATGTTGGCTGCTGGTGCTCAAATGTTTGTCCAACATCAAATGGAGCTCTTTCTCTAATCACAGAACCATACTGGATGCAATAACGCTGCAGCTTTCCAGATACATGGGGATGAACAGCCTCCAGCCCCCCTGTAGTGCTAAGGCTAATGTAGTTTCCCTTCAGGGAGCCATGGAAACATGATTCTACTGTGTATCCATGCTGCATTATGTGGGCTTTAATAAACCGGATGAGAGGCTGTGCCACCAACAGGTGTTTGTCATTACTGGAAGCTGCGAATCTGTGTCGTGTCCAGGGCATCTGTGATTTACAGTTCAGCTAAAGTGACCAGCAGGCACACAAAGCAGATGCCTTTGAGCCATGAGTATTTTCTTCTTCACACTTGCTTTAAGATCGATGGAAACATTTGTTCGGTTCAATCTGCCTCCTGCTGACAAAGCTTGGCACAAAATAGGTTCTTACAGAATGAGCTAAGTCATCTTAACTTTGGAAAGCAGTGTTTAAACATTGAGTATGGAGTCTGTCTCAAACTCAGTGCACTGTAATAGAAGAATCCAATATCTGTTGAGATATTGTGTTGTTTTAGAAGAACTGTTTACCAAGGGGAAAATGAAGGAAAGATATTCTCAGATAATTTCACTTTCACGTTGATGAATCCAGTATTCTGCGAAGGAGTGGAGTTCAGATCATGAAACAAAATAAGTTTCAATATGTTGAAAAAAGTACAGCAGTGGTTTGATTGGCTCATTTGCCACAGTGTGTTGTCATAATCTATTTTCAGCTATCAATTTTTAAATGACAACATATCCAATTGCAGTTAAATAATATTCAACAAGCTGAACTAAACATTAAAAGATCGACTGTTTGAATTATCATTACTATTTTTGGTGGGAATCGTTAACTAACTCACAATTGGATTCTGATTTTTGGGGTCATGCTTCGCTTCAAAAATCTATTTTTGAGTCAAAACATTTATTCGTAATGATTTCTACTCCCTTGTCCTTAGTGGCGTCTGGAGGTGCTGGTGCCTATCTCCAGCGAACATGGACCTTACCAAGCTCTGCCCACAACCGACCCACGTGACCGCAAGTCTCACAAACACAGCCTCGCAGCGCGTTGTTTCTATGTAAACATGACTTGATTAGTGCATCATTTCTACCTGATTTTCACAATATATCAGCTACTAAATGGACAGAGGAACTAACAAGTTCATGTCATCACCTGGGAGGAGGTTACTGGTTTCTCAGTCACAAGCTGGTTGCAAACCTGAGGCCAGCAGGTGTCAGTCAGTTATGGTAGATCTGAACTTTGACCTCAATATGAGAAGCTACAGACTGATAGGAGGAACCAAAGAGCTCTGTAAAGGTAAAGGCAAATCTTCTGAAGTTGGGATATAATTAATTTAATTTTACATAATTATCACGTAGAAGCCATTTGTTTGTTAAAATTTCATGAAATATATTTGTTTTATTTAATGTTTGTTGTGAATGACGTAAACTCACAAATGATCGAGGTAATTAGTCCAACGTTTAGAAACTACAGCGGCTGTAATGAGCCACAGCAAAGGTAAACAAAGGTAAAATAACCCGAACAGGTGATCAACTCAAAACCACTCCTACCTTTTTACTCTCTCTCTTTGTAGTGTAAGCACACCTGTTACCGTGGCAACCGCCTGCTCCCTGCAAGACGAGCAAAGATTACATTAAAAACATAACATTCAGTCCGTTACGATATCAAGTTTCCAGGCTTGATATTTATTTCTCGATTATTAATCAGCGCTTCCCTGAACACAGCGATGGTTGATTGACTAGCTGTACTTGGTGCTAAAGTGGCTAACACGAGTAACAGTTTAGTCCAAAGCCTTTTCTGCTAAAATAAAATCTTTAGTGTATGTCAGATACAGACACATTGCATATTGATCTGTTTAGCTAACGTAAGACTGTGTAGCAGACAGGCTTCAAGGTGTAGAAGTTGTATCAGTTCTGCCTTTATGCTGGACTTAGCTAACGGGAAGCTAAGTGTGTTTATGAGATGGCCACGCACGTGACCACGTAGAATGGGCTTCAGCCAATGAAAAGTGGCCCCTCTGGTAAGGTCCATTGTGGGCGAGAGGCGGGGTTACACCCTGGACAGGTCGCCAGTCTGTTGCAGCTGGTGAAATTGATTTTGGGATTTTATTTTTGTTCATTTTAGAATTTAGTTCAGCACTAGTGGCCTTTATTTGAAAGTAATCCAACAAGAAGGGGGCTGAGAGAAAGGATAAAGACCTGCAGCAGAGAATCAGGACAGTTGGGTTGAGGTCCTTTGTATACAGAGCGTCTCTAACCACTTCGCTAAACTACGCTGCAGCACCCTGTGATGATTTTAAAAATGAAATCAATTAAATGAAACCAATATTTGACGATCAGCAGTCAGATTTTAGACAAGCTTTACAGGAGCGCATGTATTGTTTTGACATCCATTATAGAGAACCGGGCTGCTTTCCGAAGAGCGTGACGTCACGTGACGTCACGTGCAAAGGGTCCATAGACAACCAGAATTCATGTAACCATTAGATTAGCTCCAAAACTGTGTAAGGATTGCTTCATTGAATGGGTCTGTAAATGTTTTTAGAAATGATTGACTGAATTAAAATCAAAATGATCCAACCCCAAAAGGAAGTTCAGTGGGGGGTTTTTTCAGTTGTTTTCAGGTGGAGTTCACTGGTAACAACCCAGGGTTTCACAGTCTAGGAGAGCCAAGAAGGTTACATCCCACATGAGATGTTAAGCTTTACCTTCAAGCTGAGCTGAAGGGCTACTGAAGGGTAAAACAGCGAGCAACCTGGGTCTGAGAACAGCCCAGGTCTGTCTTGGAAAAAGAACAGGTTGGGACACGGAGACGGTGCCAGAAACAATCTGGCAGGGTGAAAGGCAAGATGGTGTTACAAACAACAAGAAAAGGTGAAGGCAGTAAGAGGGGAGTAGCTTGTTGCAGACTTGTCTTCCAAAGACCAAATCTTTCTTAATAAAAAAACAGAATGAATTCATATATGAAACCAAACATATTTACAGTATGTGTACATTGGAGATTAGTGAGGATCTTGCTTGGAGTAGGGTGGGGAAGAGTGAGGGACAAAAAAATATCTGTGCAAAAGAAGATGTGTAGGAAGAGCAACAGCAGCGCTGAACAACAGGCTCTGTTAGAGTCGCTGAATTGAGGAGCTAGCTGTTAGCTGTGGCTCTGCAGCACCAACTAAAAACCCTCAGTAAGTAAATACTTAAAGCAAAAGACATGTAACACATTTTATTTACACTCACTGCTCAACATGAAGAAACTCATTAACAAAAATCAGACGGCAGTTTGTTAATTTCATTACGTTGGCTGAATCATGATAAACTGCATTATGATTAAATCAAAACTAGCACAACTGGCTACAATGCTTTGATAGACTTAGCTTCTTTTGTTAAAGTAAATATCGCAATTACATTTAGCCCTTTAACTCTTTGTTTGAAACGGGCAGGAGGGGCTGAGCGATAGCACTAGCCGACAGCTCGGTGGAAGCCGAGAGCAGAGGGGCGATATTGAAGAGCAGCTAATAGTAAAAAAAAAAAAAAGAGAGAGAGAGAGAATGCCTTTATTTCTTACTATCTTCAACGTAGAGCCTTTAAAACTACACAATAAAATCTGAATATTTTTCCATTAAAAACCCTGGTGCTTTGAGCGTTAAGTTGAAGTTATGATACTTCTGAAGATTCGGTTCCTTCCAAAGAGCTGTTCTAATTACCCAGTTTAGAAAATGCAAGCTTATCTAAGAACAAGTCATTTTATTTGTAATATAGTGTAAATCTTATTGTTTTTGTGGGTAACGTTCACAAAAAAGTCAAATCATCTGCATTTAGTAAATAACCGCAGTATGTTTTTACAAAAATAATATGTATATATTTTTATAAAATATAAAACTTCACAATATAAATGTCAAATACCATGATAGATTTTTTTGTGCTGTGGGTATTAATAACATTTTAGTGCTATTTGTGTGTAACAGTCAGCGCACAGAGCCGCCACTGACAGGCGACGAAAACAAACGATGAGCAATGAGATTACACTCTGTGTGCTCATACATCTAGCCCTTTCTTCTATTGATTTATTCACCAATTAAGTGAATATGTTTTTAAATTAAATATAACAATAAGAGCTACTTAGTGCACTGTAAGCAAACAAAGTTGTAAAAAAAACTAAGGATGTCTCTCAAACTGAGACTCGAGTCATTGTTCATGGTAGAGTGCCGTTTAAAGGAATTGGATTATTCGTGAACATCACATCAGTAGCTTCACCACATAGACTTTACCAAATTTATTCATCACCTCTTCAGCACAGATGCCAGGGCCGGTTCTACAGTCATGACCTCAGCCTAACGGAACAGCTTTGGGATAAATTCAAGCAGAGAATTGATCTAGCATCAGCGTCCGACCTCTGAAACGGTCTTCTGGAAGAATGGTCAAATAATTCCATAAACACTTTTCCCAGAAGACTTAAAAGTTGTTTTAGCAGCAAATTGTTGGCAAACTCCATTACACAACTTATGTAGTAATGTGTGTTTAGATACCTTTACACATAGATCTTTGATAATACAGCACACCTTGTATGAAGGTATGCTGTACAGATTAGAAAAGTAAAAGAATTTGTGTGAAAGGAAGAAAGTAAACAAGTGTATGAAAGGCAGAAACACATTTTGCACTGTTATATAAACTATTTATTTGACCTAACAGATGGTTCGCTCTACTGAACAACCTGGAAAAAGTTATCATTGGAAACTGTTAGGAAATGTGCAAAAAATTTTTCAAAAATTACTCACAGATGGCACAAGTTAAACCATCTGCCTATCGCCATCTATCACGAGCTGCCCACAGCCTGTAAAATCCACAACATAAAGCTGACTAGTATTATTAAACTCAAAGCCAGTTGGAGACTGCCAAAAAATCTGTGTTTTACCTTGGAAGTCTAGCTTGTAGTTCTGAAAAGTTCTGTAAGTACAGAATAAGTATCCAGTTCTAAATGATTCTGTATGCACTGTTAGCTTTAAAACATTTTGTCACACATAAATCTAGAAATGGAACAGATTCAGTTGATTAGCATGAATATTATATGATTTTTATGGAGAAAAAGCAGCCGGATGGAATCCAGGGAATTTAGAGACAAACGTATCTCAACGTTGTGACGTTTGACTTCGTCACACCGCCACTGCCACGCACTCCAGCAAAGAGTCTTTGTGCTTCAAAGCTAATTACTCTAACTTATCTGTTATCTTGTATTTGTTTGCTTTGGCAATTATGTGAAGTTTGTTAAACCTAAGCACTATTTATTGTCTTCACCCCTTTCCCAAAACCGTCTCTATACATTTGCTGTTCTCTAATTCCAAAAAGAGACATTAAAAATAAAGAAAACAAGCAAAACACATTATATATATATATATCTAAATTAAAAAGAATACATTTAATTTATGAAATCAATTTAATGAACTTACCTTACAAACTACAATTCTAAAATCACTAAAAGCAGAAAAACAGACAAGTCTTTGTGGGAGGAGCTTATATAAAGAGGGAGGGGTTAGCCCCACCCTCCTGCTTGGACTGTTATGGTGACACGTCACTGAATTTAATCCAAAGCATCAATTTTTCGGTCTTTTCCTGAAGATCTAAACTGGTTGAAATATTACACTATTTGGCACACATTTATTTTGAGCTGGCTTCAATCATTTACTTTTTCAAACAGTTTATTTTTTTCTTTACTTTTCTACACATGAAAATCAATTTCATGTCAACATTCAAAACTGAATGAGAATGTTCACTGGATAAAGGACGTGTTTTTCAATCAAACGTTTTTGAGCTAGGATGAGCTGTTTCTTCAGTTGTATTTCAAAACTGCGATGAAAACCCGATGCTACTAATGGGGAAGTGGAGGATGATGGCAGGAAAGTGTCATTTTTTTATCCTCTCTGTAAAGTAGTGGCTGGTCACGTGAGGTCCATGCGTAAAGTGGGTCATCTCCCCCTTTTACACTTACCTTTTCCGCACCTGCCACGGCAGAACGGATCGCTATCAGCGGAGCTTACTCTTTCTTGACGTAATTGTCCCGTTGATATTTTTTGCAAAAATATCTTCACTGTAATTGCACAGAAGAAGAAAATGACAGATTCGGAGGTGCTGGAAGAGATTTTTCGGAGCGTTATTGAGGTAGAGGACTCTTCTGATAGCAGCTGGGATTCAGAAGAGGACGAAAAGCCGGAGAAAAGAGAACGGATTGATCCCGGTGATGTGTACGTTTTTCCCCCACAACTCTACATGAAATGTCTGAGGTTTTGGTTATACTGTATTTTTCTGATTATACGTTTGTAATTACGGTGAGCGATAAAATATTAGCAGGAAACCCCACCCCAGCCTTTTTCTTCTCCCTAGAAAACGACAGAAAGTAAGCACCTCAGCACACCAACATGAAGACCAGGATATTTGGCACACTGCAGATGAACCTGATATGGAGCCAGAATTATTTTCACCAAAAGAATCTCCAGGACCCCAGATCGACACTTCACAAACCTGGTCACCCCTGAGCTTGTTCAAGCTTTTTTTTTTATGGCAATCATCTATCATCATCTAGAACAGATCATCTACAACACAAATAAAAATGCAGAAAGTTTACTCGCAGCTGGTAAAAAATTCAAATGGTGACCTTTGACAGTGGAAGATTTCTACAAATTTTTAGCCATCATTATTTTTAAGACCAGACTTTAGGAGAACAAAGTGTATAATTTTCCCTTTCCAAGCAACTGCATGACCCATGACAGATTTGAATCCATCTTCTGGTCCCTTCACCTGTCCATCATGAAAGATGATGCTGAAAATGAGGGAAAAAAAGGGATCATCTCAGTATGATCGGCTATTCAAACCTAGACCGATAATTGATGACATCAGAGTTGCCTGCAAGTCTTTGTTTCAACCAAGCAGAGAAATATGCATTTACGAACAGATGGTGGCCAGTAAAGCTCAAATTGATTTCAAACAATTTATGAGGGACAAGCCTTCCAGGTTTGGGTGTAAACTATATGTTTTGGCAGATTCCAGGACTGGGTATACTTGGAATTTTTTCATCTACCAGGGAAAGACTGACATTGTTCCAGATGAAGGCCTCACCATCACATCTGTCATGGACATCATGGACTTTGGACTTAAAGTCCAATCATTTACATGTGGACAATTTCTACAGTAGTGCTTACTTATTTCAAAAACTGTCTTCCAACAACACTGCTGCATGTGGCACCATCCGCTAAAATTGTGTGGGAATCCCCAAAACAACTCAGAACAACCCTCCGAGATCTACACAAAAGGGAGAGATGAAGTGTATACGCAAAGACGGACTCCTATTTGTCAAGTGGAAGGACACCAAGGAGGTCAGTCTACAGTACTTTTCACAGAGCTTTCAGTGGTGAAACAGTACGGAGGAGAGTCAAAGAGTAATGGCAGTGGGTAGTAAAAGAAATTAGTGTGCCTGACTCTGTGAATGACTATAATAAATTCATGAGAGGAGTCGATTTGTCGGATGCCCTGATCCAGTACTATTCAGTCAGAAACAAGACCATGAAGTGGTATAAGACTTTTTTTTTTACCATTTCATTGGCATTTCTGTTGTAAATAGTTTCATAATTTTCAGAATGCTGGCCATAGAGAGAGGGGAAATACCTATTTCCCAGTGAAAATTCTGGGAGAAACTAATGGAGGAGCTGATAAAGGACTCTAAAGCAGCAGCAGCTCCTCCTCTACCCAGCTCAACCATAAAATGCATGACCAGATACTTTGGAGGACCAGCAGGGGACAAGCGGAGGATTTGTGTGTGGTGCAAACAGAATGGCATTACCAAGAAAACACAGCTGTACTGTCCAAAATGTGAAGTGGCTCTCTGTCTTCAGCCGGACAGAAATTGTTTTGAAGACTAGCACGAAACCGCGTAGGTCAGGGGTGTCAAACTCAATTTCACCGAGGGCCACTTCAGCATATTGGCCACCCTCAACGGGCCACATTGAGGGTATAAATCAGGAATGCCCAAGTGCAGCCCTCCAGACTGCAACTTTTAGATGCGTCCCTGCTAAAACATACCCCGGACAAAAAGTTGACTTCCCTCAATAGCAGCAACTCAGTTCTGTAGAGGCCTATGAATGAGTCAATGATCCAGGTGTGTTAGAGAAAGAACGCATCTAAAGTTGCAGAGTGATAGGTCTGGAAAACTAGACTTGGGCAACCCTAGCATAAATGTATGAAAATACAATGTTAAAAATAAATTAAACACCTCATATTGTTAAATAACTGATTTTATGTATTCAAGTTTTAAATATTACATTTGAGTTTGCATGGATGTAAAATTACTGCTCAAGTTTAAAAATTACAATGTTTTTAAACTGCTCAGCTAAACTTCGCTCTTTAGCTTGTTAGCTTGTCGATGTTTCAGTTTTATTCGCTGGGAAAATTAATCTTTGTCTGCTTTAAAGATAAGCAGACAAAGAATAAAAACAAGTTTTGATATTAACTCTCAACTTCATTCACAAAACGTTTTTGTTATTTATTACACAACGAACATGTATTTCACATAAGAACAAAACAATGAGGTGATGTTGCCTGTCCTTGAACACAACGCTGATTCCTCTTCACCCTGTCACCAACTCACACACATCCTCATTGTGTTGTGTTCTGTAAATAAACACAAAACAAGCAAAATCAATAAACTATATGCATATTACAGTATACTGAGTTTTGGTTTTACATTCATTCTATTTAAATTTAGTTTGTTCGTGCTTACCAATGTTTCCCCCTGGTCAGTTCGTCGATGTCTGGTTTTAGTTCTATTCTGTGGAAATCCGCAAAACGGCGTGTAGGTTTTCGTCAGTAATGCGCGATCTGGTCTTGGTCTTGTTTAAATTCATTTTTGAAAACATCCGTTCGCACAGATAGGTGCTTCCAAACGTGGACAAAACACGAGCTGCGTGGAGTCGAAGCTGTGGCATCAAATCAGGGGGCAGTAGACGGTAAAAGATTGAAACATCACGGAACTTCGCTCTTTAGCTTGTTGGCTTGTCGACGTTTCAGTTTTATTCGCTGGGAAAATTAATAATCAGCTTGAGGTGACTCTGCTGCACTCTAGTGGCGAGAAGCCGTAATGTTGGCTGGTAAGAATCAGAAGGCATTATGGGAGATGTAGTTTGTAGTCAATTCGTGCTCAAAACCTATTTTAAGTCATTCAATGGGGCTGTAAAACGGTGGTGGGGGGGAGAGGGCCACATAAAATGACGTAGCGGGCCACATGTGGCCCGCGGGCCTTGAGTTTGACACATGTGGCGTAGGTTGTGCTCTTTTGTGTGTTGAACGTGTTAATTTTTTTCTAGTGGTGATTAGTGGAAAGAGGTTAAAAGCCAGATCAGTTCTAACAAATGCCTGGAGCTTGTGGGATGGCTGGAAAACATTTGTGGATCATTTGCATTTCTGTACTGGACATTTATCTGAGTATTAGTTGGTATGTGCTGTGGCAGCGTGTGCCTTAGAGAAGATAAACAGTAAAGTATCTTCCTGTGGGGCTAAAACCAAAACTGCACAAATTCAGACAGAAAACTGATTAATAGACCAGGTTAAGAACAAGGTTCCTGTTGTCCGTAGTAGATAATATCATGTAAACAGGAAGAGGGAAGAGGAGTGTTGGGTGTAATTTATTCTCATCTGCAGCCCATGTTTCGTTAGGAGTCCAAGAATCTGATTAACTGTACTGCATACAGTTCATGTATCTTGCACACGCAAACACACAAGCCGACCAGGTCATTACACATGTATTTGTCTCCCTCCTCCAGAAAACCGTCTCCCTCCATTCTTGGCGCCATGGCAGTGGAGTGAATATGGATGAAGCCAGAGCGGGGCTGCGCCATGCATATCAATGTCCTCTTAATAAATTATGAACCAGATATAGAAACCAGGAGGCAGGTTATATTTCCTGCCAAGAAGCTAAGATTTTATTCCAGACAAAAACCCCCAACAAAAACTAGCAGTTGAAGAAATGGTTTTGAAAAGCTAAAGTTGCATGTATTAGTTTGGTCCCATCACTCATGTTTCTGTCAGCATTTTTCTTCCAAATTCTACTTTAATTCTGAATTTGTTTCCTACCAGTTAATGGAAATCATTTATGAAACACCTTCGGATATCGTCTTATTGTTAAAAAATCACTAAAACAGTCTTGGTACTTCACTGGTCAGACACAAATCTCTGACCTTTTGCTGATGCTTTTCAGCGCATACTATGGTTGAATAGAAAATAATGAGTTTTTGGTGTTTGGTACTGCAGAATATTGGAACGTATGTAAAATCCTGATTTCTACTTGAACTCAAATGCATCTTTTCTGGTCATTACACAAAAACAGTCACATGCTAATGTAACCCAGTGTTAAAAACACAAGTAAACAATAGATGTTTATTTAATGTCTTATTTTACAATAAGAATTAAAAAGTAATAAACTTAAAAATAAGTTAATAAATATGTTCATAAATATAGATAAAAAGTGCTAAAAATCTTTAAAAACTGTGAAATATGCCTTTAGTGATTGCTTTTAATGACGGATTGAACAACCAATAGCTGGCACAGTCGGATTTCACATCAGCCAATAAGGTTGATTGTCCCGCCCCTTTAACTGCGGTGCTGATATTTTGCTCAGATTGCGTCAGACATGCTTGACAGCTCAGAGCTGACGGCTGATATCCTGGAAGATCTTGTTGAATTTGATGAAGAATCTTGGAAATCGAAAGCTCCCCTTGTGAGCGGCTGAAGCCCGGAAAAATCCGTTGTGTAGCATCGGACCATCGGTCAGGTTTTTTTGTTATGGTGCACTTTTGGCCTGTAGTGCCCAGAGACCCAAGATCATCTTCTCCAGAACTTAGATGGCGAGCCGGAGTCCAGAGGGCCGAGTGAACTGGTAGATGGTGACCCGACTGGTCACTAGCCATGAGACATTAACTGAACATTTGACAGACACATCGAAAAGACTGGATTATTTCTTTTATTTAATTTTTTTCAAAAGCACGCAATTTTTGTTTATTTGTAAATGTGGATTGTTCACTATATTCAATTCTACTCTTTCTTATAGATATTGTGTGCTCTGCTCTGTTGTTGCTCACACCTAGGCTGCTATCTGTCAATTGTGATGACAACAAATCTGTGTGTAGCCAAGATGAGAAAAGAGGAAAAAGAAGAATACGAATGGTTTGGAGTTGTTCTTCAAGGATTTTTCTGCCTTGTTTCAACCTTTGCTGAGGCACACTGCTCTAAATTAATAACAACTACATCTCTAAGTTTCACTTTGTCAACAGAATTGTTCCACCGCAGCAACACGACTGTGGATGGCAAGTTAAAGAATTGTTGTTTTGCCCTCCAGTGTTGTGAGCATGCGCAATTTTTCCTGATGTAAGCAATAACATCCAACATGGGATTGCTGTGACAGATCAAGTTGAGTTCCAGGTAAGTCTTGGATCAAACTCTCATAGATGAAACCAAAGAGTTTTTTCCTTGTTGTAACTGAAGTTAATATATCTCCCTGTAATGGAGCCAGAGGCAGGACAACAATGGGAGGTTTTCACTTTGCTCCAGCTTATTCACCTTTCACGTCACCGCTTTACCCACATCCTCTATCGCTCCTCAGCGAATCAACAATCGAGTATTTGGCCCGTTTTGTTATTTTGTAGGTCAGCGTTCGGTTGGCCTGGCATCACCTGTGACGAGCTGAACATGATCCAACAACAAGGAAGCTGCGTGCTTTGATTGATTCATTAAAATGTCATAAGGGTGTTCGGCAAAGCTGGTAGCAGATAGCCCATTTCCACACATTGTACCCGATATACACGCCTCGCCCCGACGCTCGTGGACACTCAATCTGTGTAGCCGTTGTTTAATTGATGGGCAGTCTTTACAGTGGAAGCAGATCAGAAGACAGCTGAGCAGATCACCTGTGCTTCCTCCTGGAACATGTGATACTGTTGGGATTGCTGGCATGGCATTGTGGGTATCAGTGAGGGGTCCAATCTCCTCTCACAATAGGAAGTGCTTCTTTATTTTTAGCGTTGCAATTTCGGAACCACATCTCTGCAGTTTCTGTTTGTGTGTGTTTCTTCCGGACCTCAATCTCATTAAGAAGCCTCTGAACTTTCTAGAATGTCACGTTACCTGAAACCGCCATGGATGCACACTTGTGAGGGTTTCACTTGGCCTTCCTGCAGGCAGCTGCCTACCAATTAATATCAGTTAGGAATTCACTTCAGATCTGAATCACTGTATATTTATTTATTTATTGCCACATTCCTTGGGTTATTTATTCTTTTAATTTACATCCGGCTAAAAACAGAAGTCATTTTCTGTCCTCATTAGTACTTCGGTGAGATACGACTTCAGGCTCATCTAGTCTAAAATGTCATATATGTTGCGTCTAAAAGCCGTTTATAAACTTCAGAGCATCAAACAGCTATACGGTATATTTAATCCAAGCAAATGCTCCGGGTCCCCTTCAAACCTGTCGCAGCAAACGTCAAGTAAAGGCTTAAATAGCATAATATAACCAAACAAAGTGCCAGCTGAGTGAAAATCCACTAAAAAGAACGGTGCAAGCTAATGACTGTCTTCGAATCAGCGTTTATGTGAATCGTGACTCTTTAAATGAGTACTTTAGATATTCAGAAGTGAGGTTCTATGAGACTGTTATGAGTAAAAGTTCCCTTACCGGTAAACAGCTGGCATATCGGTGGGTTTCTTGAAATACTCAAGGCCTCCTCAGTCTTAACATCTGATAAAATAAATTTTTAGGTTTTTGTGCAGTGAAAATCTGCCGCTGCTTCTCGGGTTATTGTGTTTGATCGCATCAGGGGATTATTTGTCTTCAGCAGTGGCCGAAATAAAAGGAACCTTTTATAGTTCATGTGTATGAATGATTTTGATGATGGCACTCATCAAAATGTAATGTTTATTGATTTTCTCAATTGTTGATTATGGTATATTTTATGACATTATATTTGTGTGTTTTTTATTATGTAAAGCTTTGAAACTGCAATGTTGCTGAAATGTGCTGCACAAATAAACTTGATTGAAAAGGAGCCAGCGAGAAGAAAAAAAAATCTGACATCTGCGAATACTTTGAGATGATCATTCACAAGATTCTTAAATAAAAAAGAATTAAACCCTTCACCTCCAAAATTCTCACCTTCTTGAAATTTCCACTTCTTTGTTCTGCAAAAATATATCAGTCTCTAACAGCAGAAACAGACTAAAGCTGTTGGAAGAGTAAATTCTGGCCTGATGAATAAAAATATAAGGGATCAGATCAGAGAGCCAATAGGAATCCAAGAAAAGGAGAACTTTTGAAGAATTTTAGTTTTTAGGAGGCAAATCAAAACTCAAAGAATACTGTCTGCCCCAACAAGCACCGCACTCTGAGTACACTAAAACAAATGTCTGTCAAATCAGTCGATGAGAAAAGAAAACAGCCACTGACAGTCAACATATACCAGGATTGGCTACAAATCATTTTAATAACTAAAAAAGATGAGTTAAATAGGATTTAATTGACTCTCCTGTTACTAAACATGAGTTTGACAAAAATTTTGTGACAATATTGCATGTACTAATTGTTTTTAAATATGTCTGTCTGAGTGACGAGGCTGCCACAGTTTGGACAGCAGATGTCACTAGTGAGAAATGAATGAACCACCGAGTAACGAACCTTTGGGCAAAGCAACGGGCCGGAAGCTTCATTGCTTCATGAGGCTTCATTTGGCCATCACTACTGCTCACCGGTGCTCTAAGCTCCACCCCTTAAAGGGCTCAGCATGACAGTTTTTAGGCAACCTTTTTCACTAGTGTTGCTTAACAAAAATGCAACACTATAACTATAACTAAAAATGCATAACTATATAACATTTATCTGTCATATAGTTATGCACTAATTTGTGTTGCGTGATGGAAAACTCCAACAAAATAGTCAGAGGCTTGTGGTTTGGATTGTAAACAAACAAATCCACCATGTTGTTCTATGTTTGACTTTCCTAAAAAGGCCTTTCTGCAGGCTGATACCAGCTATTTTAAAGCCTAGGAAAGAGTGGATGAGTCACGCCGGGATGGCTGACCCTGCAGGTGTTGACATCATAACATGGCGTCGCTTTAGATGCTGTGTGTTGTTAGGACGTGTTTTAGCCCCAACACAGGAGAGCCATGCTTACAGGGCTCAACAATAAGCCAGCGATCTGTAGCAGAAGGTACAAGAGCAGAGTGGGAATGTTTGATGAAGATGCGCCGTTCAAAGGGCGGACTGACTGACTGTCCGACGAATCTGCTTTTGTATTCTCTTCAGGATTTATTATTTAGCTTTAGTTTTTGTATTACCTCCAAATAATTTGCCTTCTGTTACTTTTGCTTGTTCTCTGCATAAAGCTCCTCGCTCCTGTTTGATTTCCTGCTTCTTGTTTCCCTCTTCATGGCTCAGGTGACATAAGGTTTGGTGACAGCTATTGAAACCTAAGGGGGATTAAGTAAAGCTATTTTAGCAACCTGGGCAAACACCAAAGAATCTCACACATAAACACAAACACAGCTGAGGCAACCAGGTGATTTAAGGTAGGGAGACAGAGCTATTCAAACTTGGATGTCTGTTTATTTGTCCTCAAGGTGCAGGGCTTCTGGGCAGGCATAACAAGAATGCAGCACATTCACATTCACAGCCCTACGAGTCTGTATGGGAACAGAGGCTTATGGACTTACATGTGCGAAGAGAAAGCAGCAGGACAGAACTGGTGTCGTGCTGTTCTCACACCGCGGCTTCCCCAGCACTGAGACAAGACTTCCACTTCGCTGTCATATTGCCCCCCCCCACAAATCAAAGCTTCAAGGTATTTTGAGGGGTGGAGAAGCAGGAGACGGTGCAGACATCTGAAATTCTTTTTAATTGTGAATAAAGCCTGCAGTACTTGTCATATGCTTCCTGAATACTTCTCTGAATGTCTTTAAAACTACAAAAATGCATCTGGATTTAAAAAAATATATAGAAAGACGTGGCAATTAGAGTATGCCATAAAATAAAGACCATGACAACCCATTCAGTCTGAGAATATAATAGTGAGTATTGTTTTTAAAGGCTTTGCTGGCTCTGGTGGCCTCTATTTGCAGGATTCTCTCGGAGGAAGATCACATACATGTCACATTGGAAGACATCCACTATTTATAAAACTCAATTGTGCCTCAGCAAGCCATCTGGACCTGGATATTAGTTTTATTCAGTGCTTTAGTGTTTTTGCTGACTTTGAAAACATTTAGTGATCCTTGAGATTGGAACGAGCCTACTTGGTTTCTAAGCCAGAATCTTTAGAGTCTGGACTCATTCAAAAAGCAGATGAAGACATTCTTAAGGGCCTTGCATGGTTGAGTGATGAAAATTGCTCATTTTATACCCCACAATCCCACTGGCTAACTTTTCACCCCCCTCTTTACATGTGAAACTGTTATGTGGTTGGTCAGCATCTTGTGGGTGTATCTGTTTATGTGGAAAACATCCTCAGCTCCTCAACTTCCAGAAGCTGGTTTCTTAGCCAAAGAGCAGGATGGACAGTTTTGAGTAGCATTTGTCCAAAGCCGTGAGGAACTGTGTGCTGTACTAAACTCTCCCCAATGCTTTGGGCTTGGAAGAAAGGAAGGAGGGATCAAACAGTTTAACTTGAACATGCTGGAATGATAATTCCAAGTTTCAACTATTGCTGCCCACGTCTCTAGGAGTTATTACTTTCCTAAAGCAATAACATTAATAATCTTCAAGCATAAAGTTCTTTTACCCCCAGAGTTATAACTGTATGCATACAGAGAGCTGTAGCCATACAGTTTTCTGTAAACTCATTTTATTTCCCCAAATACGTTCTTCAATGTTTCAATGACTGAAATGAATGAAAAACATTCTGTTTGAGACAGGCTGCTTGTACTCACTTTTATTCAGAGAGACACTGGCAAAGACAGCCTGCTCTCACTAACGGGGGAGCGAAGTAGCGCCTGCCCGGGGCAGAGTCGGTGACTCAGTGTGGACCTCTTGAGAGATCTGCCACAAGGTTTGGGGCTTTGGAGTGCAGCACTTCTGGCATTTCGCTGGCTTTCTGCTCCAGGCAGAGAGTACTCTGCCACCTCTTTGCTCTGGTCAGTTAGACCTGGACAGCTCTGCTGGCATTTGTGGGACTATGAACTGAAAACAAGTCTGGGCTAAGCCCCAAAAGCTGGCCTGCGAGAGGGCTTCGTTAGTCGTCCAAGTCGACAGCCTGAGAGCTGTGACAAAACTTCAGACAACACACATTTGGGTAAAGAAAAAAAAAATCGGCTCATTTGGAAAGCAGAATGTCTACTTGCACACCTAATTTCTCCATCGTTAATCATTAGCACATTGTCGGCCTATACGTTGCTAGTTAAATAGCTGATGTGCATCAAATTTTGTCAAAACAGAAGAAATACTGAACTGTGGCATGAAAAAGGAAAGTAGTGCCAGCATTAGTCTCTCACCATTTTCCTTCCTCTTCTCACCTCTCTTCATTATCCTCACACCCTTTAGATCAACCGTCACCTTCCCTCTTTACTCACATCGCTTGTTTCTCATCGTCCTTCTCTTTCTTCTACACAAACCCCATGGACACAAGTCTAGTCCAACCTGAATATACAGCATGAAGCTACTTCATGTAAGTGTTAGTAGGATCCAAAGACAAAATCCTACATAAAGGGATATCTAATGTTGTCACGTCACACAACACTTTAGCTCTTAGTTGTTTGAAATGTATGTTTTTTTGTCATTTTTGACGTTTTTGGCATGAAATACAATTCTTTCAAAGTGAAAAGCAACTGAGCTTATATTTCTTGCACAATGGCAAAATCTGGACTGTAGTAAATATACAAGAATAAGCAAAAAAGTGGGGCTGTTTTAAATCAGGTCTTCCCCTGCTGGCCCAATACTGCGTTGCAGTACTGCGTACAGACCAAAAGTTTGGACACACAGTTGTGTCCAAACTTTTGGTCTGTACTGTACATTGGAAGTCAGAACTCGGAACTGAGCTTAAAGTCACAACGATCCAGTTAATATAGTCGGAGAAGTCAGTATTTCAACATGGCGACGCTCAAGTTGATGTTGTTTGTACCTTTTACAATGATTATCTTTAGCTGTACTTTCCACCACTTTTAATTTGTTCAGTTTAGAGCAGGGGTGTCAAACTCCAGTCCTCCAGTCGCTGTCCTGCAGTTTTTAGATGTGCCACAGGTACAAAACACTGGAATGAAATGGCTTAATTTCCTCCTTGTGTGGATCAGTTCTCCAGAGTCTTAATGACCTAATTATTCTATTCAGGTGGTGCAGCAGAGGCACATCTAAAAGTTGCAGGACTGCGGCCCTCCAGGACTGGAGTTTGAGACCCCTGGTTTAGAGTAACAATCACTAACATTTTAGACGCACCTTTATGTGCTGTAAAACAAATATGTTTCCACCTCAGCGGCCATATTGAAACGCAAAGTCGGCCTGACACGTCGTAACTGTGTAGTGGCTGCAGTCAGAGAGTTTCCAATTACCGACTACTAATGGAACGAAACATTAGTGCAGATGTAGTCAGCCTAGTTCTAAAACAAAGAGACAAGAACAAAATGCACATTTCTGTGGTACCACAGCTTACTATTGATGCGGCCATATTGAAACACTACGAGGGGCTTTACAAGTCGTAACTGGGGAGGTTAGTCTGTGTCGCTCCGGATTTACCAGTGGAAAATTCAATGTTCCAGTTGATTTTTCCGACTGGGAAGTCGGACTTTCCCAGTTAGTTCTGGATACAGCACTTTTTAAAATCGAAGTTTTTTTTATTTAGGCATCAAGTAGGACTCAGATGCACCAATAGGTCCTCTATTATGTCCAAGAAGTTAGAATACTCACAACCTGCTTTTTTGTTTAACCAACTGAAACCATCTGTAAAAATGATGGTAGATTGTTTGGTATTAACATTAGATTTCTCTAGCATTCTGCTCAACAGCTGGTGTTATGATTGAGGTTACATGGAATACTTCAATACCAAATGTCCCGTTGTTGATCACTGAGAAAGATCTAAAATATCATAACAAAGTGGAACCGGAGTGGCAGGTGATACTAACTCTATGAATTATTGACAGTAATTAATAAATATTCTTACATGACGTCAGCTTAGTTGAACTGACTGAGTGTAGATGTGGGCTGAACCACGTGCAACTTCCAACAGGGTTTGGGATAATGAGGAGTTTCCCAACAGTACTGTTGATGCAAATGTGCGTCTCTCAACCACATCATTAACCCAAGGTGAATTTCATTAGAACAATTAATTAGAAATGTCTGACACTTAAGTCTATGTTTCAGTTAGCTGCGTCTTTCATTTTCACCTGTCATGTACACCAGAAAGTCCACATACGGCAGCGATGCCATGATCAGCATTTCCATCTCAATCACTTCTTTCATTATTTCATCATGAATCCAGCTTTGGTGCTTTAGTAATTACAATACATTTAGATGAGACTAGAAAAATGCGAAACCATTTTTTTTTTTTTCTAGCATCTGAGGGAAATTTAGTGTCACCAGAAAGTAACCAAGAAAAACAATCTCTACGTTTTTAACAACCAATTTTATCCAATCCATATCTTTTCCCATTTTGAGTAGACCCCATTTTAAAAGCTACAGAGCCCAGAGTCCCATTCTAAGAAATGTAAATTTGCATTGCCAGCAGCTACGACTGTATTAAGGCTCATTTGCATGGATGCCAAGTGCACTTAAAGCGAGTAATGACACATTTTCCCAGCAGAACATTTTCTATTCATGTAAAACCTTCTGTAGACACACAAATGTGCAATATTTACATGCCTCCCTGTTGCCGCTACAGAAGGGCACGCGTTTATTTCTGGAATGTTTTCACAGATTGCACAGTGTAAAGAAACTGATATCTCTATATGTCTGTTTTTTTTTAGCCTTGCTTACCTTTAGTTTATAAAAATAGAGTCAAACAGTGAGTAATGATTTAATAAGTAATGTATTCCTTTATTAGGACTATGCTGAGCAAGAGATAAAGGTTGAGCAGTCTAAGAGTTTCTTCCAACATGATCAAAACTTCTAAGAGCGCTGGGTATTAACAATCAAAACGTTTACATACTGTAGCTCCATAAATGTTTCCATTTGTTTGCATAGCAGTTTTCAGCACCAAGGCAGTTCAAAGTGCTGTACATCACAAACACGTCACACAGTCACCAATTATGAAACAAGCAATAACCATTACATTGTGTCAAATGTCACAATCAAAATCATCAAATGTGTTGATCAATGTTTTACTTACTGCTAATCAAAGGCTATTCTGAAAAGTTGGGTTTTTACTCTTGATTTAAAGGAACTCACTGTTTGGGATGTTTTGCAGTTTTCTGGAAGTTTGTTCCAGATTTGTGGTGCGTAGAAGCTGAATGCTGCTTCTCTACGTTTGGTTCTGCTCTGCATCCTGTTAAGGAAATATGGTTATTTTTGATTGTTTAATATAGTTAAGCTAATGCCATGTGCGTTTAAGTAGATCAACATTCCTATTTGGACAAGCTGATGCAAGGTAGGAGTTCAGAGATAAACATTCTCCTGGCAAGGCTGTAACTTAGAGCAGCCATAAAACACTTTGCTCTTGAAAGGCTTTAAATTAGTAGGCTATAAAGAATATCTTCCCCGGCTCACAGGTCAGAGGTCGGGGGTTTCCCAGGAGCTCAGAGTTGCATCTGGAGTTGATCACAACTTAGGAATCTTGGAAACACTTAGGTTTAATTTCTGATACACCTTTTAAATATTGATAGCAATAGTGTGTTAGATTAAAGTATATTACCCAAGTTACAAGTACTAATCTAGTAAATGGAATGTATTTGAAAATGTACTAACTATGACAATATCGGAATCAAAAGAGAATGGTTTGAATGTTAGGTTGTACAGGTTGAAAAAGACTTCTATCTCATTATTGTTTGTGATAAGGCAAAGATTCAAATCTTTGGAGAAGCTGACTGCAGAGGAGCAAGATAGGTTTTGTGAAAATAACTTATAACTTTAATAACTAAAATGACTCTTGATATTTGTCATTAAAACTCAGGGGAAGGTTTAAGTTTTTCCAAGGTAGCTCTTGGTTGGTCAAAACAGGGGTACGCCCTATTTGCATATATTAACAAAGAGAAACGCCTTCACTAGAAAAGGGAATGCTCAATAATAAGAATTCAGACAGCTGCCCTGTTTTGCTTTTAAGCATCAGCTATCTCCAAAGGCGCCTTTGTTCTTTTTCTTTTAATTCTTTTGTCTCAGGTAAAGAATGTACTTCTTCATACGGTGTTTTCTATTGAATTAAACTCTGTATCTCTGTGACGTCATTGTGCCTCGCCGTCTTCTTGCCAGCCGTGACGACATCCGCTCGGGACCCGGGCTAACAGGAGGAAAAGAGAGCCATGCTTTTTCCAAAATTTAAGCTAACCTAATAAATTTCCTCCTTAATAATCCCCAGAACCAGAAGACCTGAGAGGCCTGGAAGGTTGATGCAACGCCAGCAGATCTTTGTTGTGTTGTGGTGCTGAGCCATTCAGCGATTTATAAACCAGCAGACATATTTTAAATTCTATTCTCTGAGGTGCAAGGAGCCGATGGAAGGACTTAGAATCTGGAGTGATGTTCTCTAGCTTCCTGACATTTTGATGAGTTTCCTTAAGATTTTGCTGAGACATTAGTCCTTTCATCCTGGAAATGTCCTTCAGGTAAAAAAAAGGCTGACCTTGTAACTGTCTTTATGGGTCTCTGAAGGTCAAAGTCTGAGTCCATCAACCCTGAACCGAATATCTGAATTCTCTCACCAGCAGTGATTCAGCTCCACAGAGTATGATAACGAGTTCGTTTGACTCGGGTACTCCTGCACTACCTTATTGTTCGACTGTTGTGGTGACATCATGGCAGCAAGGAGCTGCCATGTTTCATTCTGAACATGGCAGACTGTGTTGGACCGCCGCCAGCCCCTGAAGACCCCCGCTTTAGAGTATTAGCTGGTTGACTTGTAAACCCTAAAGAACGATCAGAAGAAAGAAGCTAAATTCCGGGAAATACATTTTCCTAAGATATTTAAAAGCTTGCTCTTTTGGCTGAAAATGATGAACTAATGGCAGGAATTTAATGATAACTTCAGTAGTGTGCCAGACCCAATATTTGCTGGAGATCCCAGTGATTCACTGTCCTAGCCAACTGAAAGAGTCTGCTGTGGCTCGCCCGAGGAGAGGCCCAAAAGCAGCATGACGTGTAAGACACACACACAGTGAAGAACACACACTTAAAAAAGCAGTCCCTGCCTAAGGAGATTTGTCTGCATGAAGAAGATTTACTCTAATCTATGTCCTTTTTTTAAATTTGGTGTCTACATGTGATGCAGCCAGCTATTCGTTCAGCCCTAATTTGGAAGAAAAAGGGAAAACACGTCTAAAAGTCTTGTAGATAGAGGAAAACAAATGATCTCTTCTAAAATATTCGCGAAAGCAGTAGATCAGGAATCTACCTGGGGAATTACTCAAGACGAAATTATTTTTCGATGTTACACTAACATCAAACATCGTGTGTGAAAGCGCTTTATAAATAAAGTTATTAAAATGATCATGTTTTCCTCACACACCTTTTTGATCCAGGTTCCACAGGGAAGTGAGGCATGTTTTTTTCTATCAGACCTCCTTCAAATGCATGTTGAACCCAAACGCCTTCGTTTGGACTACATCTCATATTATTTTTTGGTTTTCTTCAGATTCTCTGGTTCCTCCCACCGTCCAATCATGCCTCACAATGTGCACAAACTGTCAAGTGTACTAAAACCTTTTAGATGTTGTAACGTACTCTCGGGTAGATGTGGAACGGTGCGACGTGAGGAAGCAGCGTTTTGTACATCCTGCAGTTATGCTGTATCACTTATACAGCTTGATACTTAGTAACATTTATCCAATCTTGAAGAAGCAAATGCATGAGTAACAATTTACAATTTGGATTGTAAAGATAATACTACTAACTTAAGCCCCTTTTGCACTGCACAGCCAGACCCGGACCGACCCGGGCCAGTCTGGCTTCAAAGCAGGGCTGATTGTTTTTGCATTAGCACTTCCGGCCCGGTACCATCCCGCTCCCTGGAACCCCAAGAGCTGCGGTTCCAATCGGGCCGGCCAGACGGGGCTGGTTTGGAGTTAGCCTTTGACTGGTGCATTGGCTGCGGAGGCGGGACAAAGACGAGTCGTCTTCCAGATCTCTGGGTCAGTCTGTCATTTTAACATGTGGCGTCAAAAAATTGCCGTCATAATCTATTCTGACCCGTAAGTTTTTAAATGATAATGACAGAATATTCAATTGTATTTTATTTTCTTTCGGTTAAAATAATTTTAAACAAGCGGAGCGAACGATCCACATCATGTCACCAGATTAAACAGATAAATATGTAACTTTTTTCCACAGTGAGAGAAAAAAAAAAAACCTACACTGACTATGTCCCACTATAGTCTGGATATAAATAATACAATTTTATGTTTGCATCTAAATTATGAACTATTTATCTGCGGTATCCTGAATGAATATCTCAGCTTCCTGGTCTGCATCAGTTGTACATAATCATAATCTCAATCTCAGGGTTTTGAAGTTGATCTGAATGATGAATCTCCGCTCTGTGCTACACTGGGATTACAATCGCCTCTTCCGCCAAATATTTTAATGCTAAATGTAAATAACATTCCTCCAATTGAAGTCGGTAAGGCTGTGAACGAGGGGATTTTCGCACCTGAGACCACACTCCGATGTAAAGCTGTGGTGAATGTTTCCCTCAGTTTACTTGCTGACAAGCGCATATAGGAGGAGCTGGACCCAGGAAGAAAACTGTTCTGCGCTCACGGGGAGATCGTTGTAAAGTCAACATTTACCTCAAGTCTGCTGATGGAAGACTTGGCGTAAGAGGCCGTCGTTGTGTGTTTTCCTGCAGCAAAAAGAGGGTAAGGAAATGCAAACAAACCAAAAGAAAGATAAAAAGGTAAAAGTATAAAATATGTAGATATTGGTTCCCCATGTTTAATAGTAATAAGTAGTCCATAATTTATAAACTTGTAGGGGTTTCCAGTTGTTCTGGGTATCACTTTTTCTTCAGTGCACTAGAGAATATTTGCAGCCATCTATTTCTTACACAGTGTAAGCACTAACGTAAGATGTTCAGTTCAAAAGATCTTATGAGGCATGAATGGTATGTAGAACGCATTGTCATCTGCAGAGCAATGATATGAGATGTCGTTAAAAGTGATGAAAATCATCTGGAAAGGTGATTGTAAACCAGGAATGTCAGTGGCCCTAAGACAGAGCCTTGAGGTACACCAATAAAGATGACTGATGAACCTACGTTGCATAATGGTTTAGGGAACTGGTTTCTTTATAAGTACAAAATGAAAAGGAATTCAATAACAAAACATGGGTATAAAAAGAGGGCATGAAGTGCGAAATGAATGGTTGTCTTTTTCATATCTCTCTGTGTTGGATCTGAGGACTAGTGACTTTTCTAGGTTGTACTCCAGAGTTTTTCACCAGCCCCTCTGTGACCCCACACAGGTTTAAATGGCTATGGAAACAGAGTGAGCAGAAGTATGTCACAGAATTTCCTTCTGTCTATGTTAAGACCGTTTTCACGCTACGTCTGTAGCTCCCAAACTTCAATCATTTCTACGGAGTGACAGCTCCAATCAGCTGTTGCCCACTGATTGAAACTGACGCCTCGGATAATCGGAGCCAAAAATAAAAGAGCTGCAGAGTTTTCTTCTGCAATTTAATTTTATTCTGCCCTTATTTAAGGCATCTCTTTAACATGCAAATGTATGTAAATTAGCTCAGAGCCAAATATCTGAGGAGCAGTGGGGTTTCTTAGTGCATTCGCCACCACTGGCACAACAAGCCAGAATTAACCAGACAGATAAAGTTGGTCCTTTGGGCTGTTGCTGTAAATAAAGATCTGTCTTTATTCGGCTCGCACATAACAAATGACTGCATAAAAATCATTCCAGGCCTTAAAATGTGGTTTTCTACATTCCATACCACATAAAACCAGAACCAGATAATTGAATGGACCGCGTAGAAATGCACGATCTCTGTTTTTCTCTCTTGTTGACGGCCGGTTTAGGTCAGTTAGAATGACCAAAAGCTGATTTTTAAAAGTCTTTAAATTCAACAGCTTAAGATTTCTATTTCTTTAAATGATTTGGGAACGATTAGATATTTAATAACCTCAAACTTAAACATTTGGCACAGTTGTTGATGTATTTATGGCAAAACTTCATACTTTGCATTCTTGTGTAAAAACATAAAATAAAATAAAAATCAGCCAAGATATCAGGCTTAGTATCATGAACCTCCACATTTCTGGTTTATCCTTGTTTACAGTTCTTAGATCTTGAAGAACAATGACTCGTAAGTATTACACCATGGGAATGTCCAGGAAAAGGTGTATGTAGCCATGTTTCCATCACTGTTTTTATTTTTCTGCATTTTGAAGTACCCAATAGAAGTGCAAATAAAAAAAATATTTCCATGTTAAAACAGAAGTCTTCAGTTTATATTCTACAGTCAAGCAGAAGTCTTCAATGTAAATAAGAAAAGGGACGAAGTTGGACTTACTTCCAATGTCCATTCTGTCACACATACGTCAACATCTGATGAAATTCCACTTTCCGTAGCCTGGCTGATTCGCTCCAATGGAAGCATGTCTATTTAGTATTTTCTTTTATGTGACATTTTTAAAGATTGCTCAAAATTTCCACGACAACTGGATGGAAACATAGCTTGTGCATTAACAACAACGCTAAAGCCTGGTTGAGGGGGCAAAGAGTGTCATAAGGAAAGCAAAGTGGAAGTATTGATAAAAAAATCTCCGTTCATCTGCCTGGAATTTAAAATTTGAGTGCAAATGGGTCTTCCAAAATGATGCCAAGAATACGGCCAAATTAGCTACAAAGTATGGTAATTGGAGTGGTCATTTCAAAGCTCACGAGCAGAAATGAAAAGATGTGTGAAGAAGAAGGTGGCCTACAAACCTGACTCAGTTCCATCAGTTCAGTCAGGAATGGGTCAAAACTCCAGTAAAGTATTGTGGGAAGAAAATCCAAAACGTTTGACCCAATTCATGCAGTTTATGAGGCATTTCTACCAGATACTAAAAGAAATGTATGTGGACTTCAGATTCTGAAGAAGCTAAAAAAAAAAAGCAATCATCTCTAAAAACCTCACACTCATCATTCAGATGCAAAAAAAAAAAAAAAACATACACAAGATGACTCCAGGTGCACAATTAAAATACACATTATCCAACCACACACTGCAAAGACGGCCTACAGTGCGAAGACGATTGCTAACAGGGACAGCACCAGCAGCACACCTGACAGCTCCACACATGGTGGATGCTCGCTGTGTGTGCAGCCAGAGGAGCAGTGATGTCTACAGGCTCAACGGAGTGGTAGACAGGACTTGCTCAGTCATGGTAGGCTGAACCCCTGGAAGGCATGGAGGAAAGGGAGGGTGAGTCCAGACTGAACGTCGTTCACTATGTGGGAAACAAACACGGTGAATGAACATTTGGTAAGTTCAAAATGTGTTGTAGCGATTACTGTTATTCAACAGTAAGCTGTCCGGTGTTACTATGCTAAATATGAATGGAATGCACAATATCAAACCAGGTGCCCCAGAACTCCTGCTACACAACAATAGACGCTTGGAGAACAAAAGGTTTTCTGAGGAGGTTTTCAGAATCTCCGATAGACTGAAAACTCACTCCAACAGTCCACATTCTTTGGTTGACTGCTTTCAGCCAAAGCCTTAGTGATATTTTGTCCTTCTATTACTCATGCTGATCGAACGGGGCTCCACAATCGTTTGACATTCTTGGATCACAGGCTACTGTTGATACTCCAGATTTATGAAGCTTTTTATCTCTCTGTTTCTCTTGCTGCTGTGGAGAATCTATCCGTTCTCCATGCTAGGTTCTTGATGTGTGAGGATGAAGAAGAGTCAGTGAGTTGAATTCGTGAATTACATTTATTAATACCAAGATACAGCTGGTCCATTCCTCATGCTACCTTTAGGAGTTAGCAGGACAAAATCCAAGAATCCAAGATCATCCAAGAACAGTTGGTGATCTCCTTTGTTAGCCTCTATCTAAGCTACGGCCTAAAGAGGGCGTTCCCTAATGAGTCATATCCCTTAACCTTAGCTTTGAGGGTGTTACTAACATGTCATTTCCTTTAGTTTTAGCTTTGCAACTAGATGAAAGAGATAGAGGAAAAACACAGAATTATTTATTCTCAACATTGCTTCGTCCAATCATAGATTAGATTTTTTCCCGGGGTCTTTCCTAAGTGCTAACTTCTGACAGCCCCATTCAGCGTCTCTGTCTGTCACGGCTCAGAATGATTGGCAGGCGTCTAGCCACGCCCCCTCGGTTTGCGGCTCATTGGGGCTAATTTTGGTCGGCCCAGGGCCAGCGCGCGTCCACAGGATTCATCCAATCAGGATGGACTTTCCTCGAGCTCGAGAGTGTGTGGGCGTGGTTTGGCGTAGACTGAGAAGGAGCGATGGTGGGCAATATTAGCATAAACGAGGAGGATTATTTAACCTTGTTGTGTCCCAGAAAAGTCGCTGGAGTGAGTTTCTCTTTAAATAATGTGGGTCTCATTTAAAAGTATATTGTATCTTGTTTCATTTTATCAGTGTGATTGTGTCCAGTGTTGGGGAATTAATGCAGGGGAATTAATTTGGACAACTGCAGAGGCTGGTATGTTTCCATGGCTGTTTTTTATGGTTGTCTATAGCAGGTTTTCTCCTTATTTTTCATATTGGATGGGTCTCTCATTGGAATTAGAAAAAGAAAAGAAAAAAAGGGGGAAAAAAGGGTGTTTTTAAATCTTCATGGGGGCCTATTTCTGTATACAATGTGGGGTTGTGGGGACCTCTGCTCCTTGTGGGGACATTTTCTTGGTCCCCATGAGTAGAAATGTTTAGGGGTTAAGGGTTAGGTATGTGATGGTTAGGGGTAGAGTAAGGGTTAGATTGTAAAAAATGAATGGAAGTTAATGAAAACAAACTTCCCACAATGCATGAAAACATGACAGTGTGTATGTGTGTAAATGCACTGCATTTGTTGGTACTCCCAGGTTGTTGTTTTGGGGACAACATGTACAACTTTGAGGGCTGTTTCCTCAGAGATCTGGTTTCCAGAGTGCCAACATTCAAACAGCCACATCTATTTAATTAATTTTTGCTTTCCATGTATTAGACATCATTGGAAAGCTTAGAATCCACACTTTCAGAATCTGTAAAATAACTCAAAACTCCCCCCAGGTGATTTGTTCCTGGTTTTTCCAAGTCCAGTCACATTTCTGAGTGCTGGAACAAAGGTTGTTGGGTAACTTTACAGGACTGAAGCTGGAGATCTCTGCTTTAAGGTATAGTAGTGAAATAAAATGTGATTCTTCCTCGCTATGCCAACTTCCTTACCTATTACTCTATTAACCACCACAAATGAACCTGCAGCCTCGCTATGATTAACCCAACGCTATGATCTACCCTCTTCTATGTCCTCCACATACATATTACATGCTACATCGTTCCTGTTAATTACTATTTACGCGTCATGAACTTCCTCTGAGTCCAGGACCTGAAGTACCCTGCCACTAGCAGTGGTTGTAAAGCACTTGGTTATTGCCTGGAAAAGTTTTATCACCGTTGGCACCATTTCCACTAAATTAAGGGAATGGATTCATATTGTGCTGCAGCGTCTCATGTGTTGTTTTTATAGCTTTTCTCTTTTGTGTGTGTGCTGAGAGATAAACAAACGGCCATTTTGATTAAAGGTCTTCGATGGGTTGGGGGTTTTTTTGTGCATGTGGGTGTGTATTTTTGTTTGTGGCTTGTCACTGCTTTGCTGAGTGCATGTGCGGATATTAATAAATTTGACTTTATTATCCACCTGACAGGCTGTGATTACATGGTTGTTGTTTTTTTGTCCCCTTTGTTGTCACAACGACGCTGGATGTTCTTCTTCCTGCCACCGCGGAAGATGACGGGAAAATAAAAAGGTCTGTAAACACTTCCTCTTGTTATCTCCTCTCGCCCACCTACCGCCCCTCCCACGTTCCCGCGCGTTTTCAGCTCTAATGACACAGAGATCTGTTTAACCCCGGCTTCCGTCACGTCTTTGTTCTCCGCATCTGACTGCGCATTTGAACCTGGGCTGGAACAAGCTACACAACACACCACCCACAGACCGAGATAAATTCAGGTCAGCGCCGTCGTTCCCTTCCTTAATTCGCCGTGGAGTCGCTGCCAGAAGTGACGGGGACTAAAATGCGGCGAGCGTCTTGTCACCGACGTTTGAAGGATGAAGGATAACGACGGTGTAACAATGGCAAAAGAACAATAGATTTTCCCTGAGCTTTCACAAAGATGATGAATATTGACAGGAATAGAGGAGATAACACCCACAGAGCTCCATTAAAACAACACATTGTACATCCGTCTTATGAGAACTGGGAAAACTCTGAAGAATGCAAAAACAAATATTGTCCTTTCATACTCTATCCAGCATGTGAATAAATGATTATGTTTACAGTTTAAATGAGCTAAAATCCTTTTTATAGTAGCATCAGGTGTTAAACACTCCTTACATGGTGGTTCAGCTGCTAGTTAGTTAGTTTGTCCTGGTACTCTGCTTTCCTCCCACATTTTAAACATATGCATGGTTTGTTGGACTCTCTAAATTGCTTTTATGTCAGGTTGTTTGTCCAGATATATTTAGCAAAATGCAATGTGGGAAACTGGTCAGAGTTGAGGAAAAGATGGATGGTTAAAAATACAGGAATATTCTTGAAAAAAACTTTTTGTAACGACTCGAGACTGGGATGGAGGTTGACGCTCCGCCGGAACAACGACCCGAAGCGTACTACTAGAGTAACACTTGAGTGGTTAAAGGGGAAACGTGTCACTGTATTGGAATGGCTTAGTCAAAGCTGAGATCTCAGTCCAGTTGAGAATGTGTGCTCTTCACCAGGGGGAACAATCGAACTTGAAGGAACTGAAGTAGTTTTGCCTTGTGTGATGGGCAAAAATTCCAGTGGGAAGCTCGTAGACACTCATCCAAAGTGACTGGATAACTACATTTGATTGTCATGGAGACAAATGCTCAGTCAGCTCAATCCTCCTGGTTTTAGGGCTCATACACAATTTCAGTTGTCCAGAAAACAGCATTAATATAATTGTAATTGTGCCAGTTTTAGCTCTTTGTGGTATCCTGGTTGTAATAATCTTGGTGTCTTTATAGCAGAAAGCAAAAATGCTACCATGGATTTGTGTGTGAAAGAATGTAAAGTGTGGAATGATAAACATCAGGTTTCTGCTTACGAAAAAGGAAATGTTACAGAATATTGTTTTTCAGATTGTCAAAGTAATAGATTCTACAGTGAGGAACCGACACAGCATCATCACGACAATGTCCTGTCTGCTCATTCAAACTTAAAACCAAAAAATAAAAAATCAGCTATTGTATTGTATGTGTTGTAAGCATTAATGAGACTGAGTGATATCTTAGTATATCACATAAAGATCCAATTTAAATATCTGCAATGTGGTAAACTGGAAAATGTTAAATGATGTGAGAACGTTGGCACTTTTTGCACACTGTACTAGTTTCAGCATTAATAAATGCTTAGATTTTTGTTCTTTAATTTAAAACAAAAACATTATTCATTACAAATATGGCATCTGTTAGCAGAACTGAATCTCCAAAATCTAACATGAATATGAACAAGTCTTGCTTGTTTTTTTTTATGTATATTGAGCCTCTTTGCTACAGGTTAGATAAACCTTAACTTTTCTTTTTAAATGAGCTTGTTAAATTGTTAAATGAACAGGCTGGATTTCTAATAGCTTTTTTTTTTTAATGCGGCTCATGTAACATTAATAGTTCTGTGTTGATGCGGTGCGTTTGAGCTCCACTAATCATACTTAAGAAAACGCCCCATGCTGGTTTTAATGGGCCCACAGAGAGAAGGAGAGTGACAGGTAGCTATGTCACGAAGACTCGCTCTTGGTGGGAGTTAAAACAGAGGAGAGAAGATTTGTTTTTAAACAGGCTATTAAAATCCTCATTATATGCAGTAAAGATTCTAATTTATAACAGGATGGGCACGCAATTTTTCTTGATCTCTTTCATGATTTCATGTTTGCTCCAGAGTTACGGAACGTACAGTAAGTAGCGATTGAAACTGAGAACGGTTGTAAAAAAAAAAAAATAGAAACCCACAGCTGACTTTACAATGCTAAATTTTTTTATTTAAGAAGTATCCACTGTTGGATTTGTTGGCATATTGAAAGGTCGTCTCTAGGAACAAAAGGCTTCAAGAACAGAAAACATGTACAGTGGTGTGAAAAAGTGTTTGCCCCCTTCCTCATTTCCTGTTTTTCTGCATGTTTGTCACACTTAAGTGTTTCGGAACATCAAACCAATTTTAAAAATAGTCAAGGACAACACAAGTAAACACAAAATGCAATTTGTAAATGAAGGTGTTTAGTATTAAAGGAGAAAAAAAGTCCAAACCATCATGGCCCTGTGTGAAAAAGTGATTGCCCCCTACACCTAATAACTGGTTGGGCCACCTTTAGCAGCAACAACTGCAACCAAGCGTTTGCGATAACTTGCAATGAGTCTTTTACAGCGTTCTGGAGGAATTTTGGCCCACTCATCTTTGCAGAATTGTTCTAATTCAGTTACATTACAGGGTTTTCGAGCATGAACAGCCTTTTTAAGGTCATACCACAACATCTCAATAGGATTCAGGTCAGGACTTTGGCTAGGCCACTCCAAAGTCTTCATTTTGTTTTTCTTCAGCCATTCAGTGGTGGACTTGCTGGTGTGTTTAGGATCATTGTCCTGCTGCAGAACCCAAGTTCGTTTCAGCTTGAGTTCACGAACAGATGGTCGGACATTCTCCTTCAGGATCCTTTGGTAGACAGCAGAATTCATAGTTCCATTTATCACAGCAAGTCTTCCAGGTCCTGACGCAGCAAAACAGCCCCAGACCATCACACTACCACCACCATATTTTACTGTTGGTATAATGTTCTTTTTCTAGAATGCAGTGTTCCTTTTACGCCAGACGTAATGGGACACACACCTTCCAAAGAGTTCCACTTTTGTTTCATCGGTCCACAGAATATTTTCCCAAAAGACTTGGGGATCATCAAGATGTGTTTTGGAAAAATTGAGACGAGCTCTAATGTTTTTTTTGCTCAGCAGTGGTTTTCTTCTTGGAACTCTGCCATGCAGGCCATTTTTGCCCAGTCTTTTTCTGATGGTGGAGGCATGGACGCTGACCTTAACTGAGGCAAGTGAGGCCTGCAGTTCTTTGGATGTTGTTGTGGGGTCTTTTGTGACCTCTTGGATGAGTCGTCGCTGCGCTCTTGGGGTGATTTTGGGCGGCCGGCCACTCCTGGGAAGGTTCACCACTGTTCCATGTCTTCGCCATTTGTGGATAATGGTTCTCACTGTGGTTCGCTGGATTCCCAAAGCTTTGGAAATGGCTTTATAAGCCTTTCCAGACTGATAGATCTTAATTACTGTCTTTCTCAATTGTTCCTGAATTTCTTTGAATCTCGGCATGATGTGTAGCTTTTAAGGATCTTTTGGTGGACTTTACTGTGTCAGGCAGCTCTTATTTAAGTAATGTCTTGATTGAAAACAGGTGTGGCAATAATCAGGCCTGGGTGTGGCTAGAGAAATTGAACTCGGGTGTTAAAAACCACAGTTATAATCTATTTTAACGAGGGGGGCAATCACTTTTTCACACAGGGCCATGATGGTTTGGATTTTTTTTTCTCCTTTAATACTAAACACCTTCATTTACAAATTGCATTTTGTGTTTACTTGTGTTGTCCTTGACTATTTTTTAAATTGGTTTGATGTTCCGAAACACTTAAGTGTGACAAACATGCAAAAAAACAGGAAATGAGTAGGGGGCAAACACTTTTTCACACCACTGTAGTTGTATATGTAAAAGTTAAAACTCCATTTCCACAACCTGGAACTTTCCTGGGAATTTGGGAGGAGTTTTAGTCATTTCTGGTGTAAGAATCTTGGCTTATATCACATTAGTAAAACTACCTGACAGTCGTGACCAGAGTAGAGTTATCCTGAACAAATATTAACATTTCGAACTGCCTTAACATTCAAAGGATTTTGTTTCAGACATTTCCCAGTTCAAAGTTTGTGATAGTAATGTGTGGATTGACAGTTGTCCAAGACATGGTCAGATTAACTGGATCACCTCTTATCTCACCGCTCATCCAAATAGCTTGTTCAGTTCCAAACATTGGTTGGAAGTTGCAAATTTATAAATTGTAGTCTGAACAATCCCATCAATTGTTGTCACAAACTGAACTGCCAAGGTCACGAGTCGTTGGCCCTACCGCCCCGTTAGGTCGAATGTTTGGGTCTCATCACTTGACGATCCAAACGTCATCTAACAATGACATCAGAGGTTTACTGAATCGCGAGCGTTTGGACATGATGTATGTGATGCACTAGCTAGGCTCTGAAGCATACCAGAAATTGCGTGTGCTTTAAACAATCCTGTGGGGAGTAGAGCCACCACGTCTTTGCCGGCAATAAAATATATTAAACGTTCTTTTCCCTCCGACTTTAATTGCTCAATATTGTAGCCATCAATTTATACGGACTGCATGGCTTCTTTCACTTCCTCTGCTGCCATTGCCAAACTGCAACAGGCAGACTACAATTCTCAAACAGAGCAGAAACTCAACATCATCGTTCACAACTGCTCCTGTTCTCTGATTGGCCTAGTTGAAATTCAACCAGATCAAGCAGAATTGGTTATGAAGGCCACGGCCAGAACAATTCTGCTTACGTGGGAAAGGAGAATAAGGTCTGCAGTCAGACACTGTTTCATTTGGTTTTGCCGAAGCTGAATAATTAAGCTAAGAAACTGTGGTCACTGACTTAATGTGATATGATGTCTGCAGAAACACAAAGCACGAAAAGTAAAAACCGTTGTTTATGACAGATTTCCTTTTACCTGATCAACTTTAGGCTCACAAACGACTCCCAAGGTCACCATACCAGTCTGACTGGTGACTCTGAGTGAGCTATCTGTTGTAGCAACGGCATGAACGGCAGTCTATCCTCAGATTCTGGGTTCCCCTTTCTATAAAAAACAAGACTTTCAGGCAGAAAAAGTTTTTAGGTGGAAAGGAAACATCTTCTTCACCCGTTTACTTTCATGGAGGTTCTTCTATAGATGACCTTTGTTACAAAAATCACTTTTTTCTGAGTTGCCACATTTTACATATTCTTACAAAGCTCTTTATGAAGAGACCATCACCTTTCATAGAATTTTTGTTCTGTGAAGAAAAATGCAAAGGCCATTGATGATCTACATATGTGTCATTTGGACATTTCTAGATTTTGGTGGTTCTAAAATATCATATTTCCTCTAAGAGGTTTCAATTAATTTCAGGTAATAATCTGGAACTTAATAACGATTTGTCATTTGCTTTTTCTATTGAATTTTCCCATTCCCAGCAACAACTCTGTTTCCTTTCTGCACTTTTCTTTCTATTTGAAGGTAATTTCACACCTGAAACAAATGAGTTAGAAAAAAGGTTTTATTCTGCTATGATTAATAACATTGTTGAACTGGTTTCTCTGAAGAGGCCAATAACTCGTCCATTGTGTCTCCTCTGGTGTGATTACAGAAATAGGACTGCGAGGTGGAAGTCTACCTCGCGGATAATAAAGTGTGTTGACATGTTGGGCTGACAGGATGAATACTGGTGTGTTTCATGTCCACATTTCAATTTCAAATTGGCAAGGTCACGTCTCATTGTGCACTGCGGGAGCAGCAAGACAGTACGATCCAGGTTTTCAGCTTCAACAAATGACCGTCGCTACGGAAAACACACCAAAAATATATTTGTTAATAACTTACAGCTACAAAAGGAAACAAACTCATTTACTTCAGCCGCTGAGTCGTTCCTGATGCCCGTTCCTTGGCCTTCTGTGCAGCTGTAACGAACCGTGAAGCGATCCTGACCAGGCTGTCCTTTGATAACAATATAAAGCAACTTTATTTCACTCACTGTATCAACAAAATGAGGAACATCCAGCTCCAGAGTGATGCGGAAAGAAGGAAACTTTTTCATTTGTCATTACTGTCATCAGAATCAGATTGGCAAGTCAAAAACAATGCAACAGACTTTCCTTTTGACAGGGACACAGACACTGTGTGTTTTAATATGGCAGAATTTCATGACCAATCCTGTACAGTAAAGAAAATAAGAAATGGTGGACTTAGTCACACTTAGCATGTTTTAAAGGGTAAAATGTAAAATTGACTTTTTTGAGCTTTAAATCATGTTATAATGTTATTCCCTCATCAAAAACATAGCTGGCATGGATCCCTGATTCTTTATAAATGAGAAATCATTTAAACAGGACTAAGCCTCAAAACTCCTCCTGGATATTTTTGCGTATTTTAATCCTAAAAAGTTCTTTAGACGTCCTGTGAGTAAATAATTTTGCCAATGTTTCCATAATAACTGGAACTTTCCATATCTAGCAGCTATTTACAATTTGCACTATATTAAAAGTATGGTTCATCAAATTAAAATGAAGAAAACACAAAAACGGAAATTGATTTTAGAGGTTTAGTGAACAACAAAACGCAATAGATGCACACAGTGAAAAGATTTTGAATTACAAAGTAGAAACGTAGACAGTTTTGAACATAAATACACCATAATGTTTAGTCATATTTGATATATGTAATATTAATTAAATATTTATTTTTAAATAAAGTGGCTTTTGGTAATTAATTACTGTCCTAAAACAATATTCTTCCCTCATTAAAAAATGTTCCCCATTAAAAAAAAACCCTTTCACATTCAGTTTGTGCGTTTTATATCAAACCGCGGCAGGGCTCCCTCCGCCTAACCTTACTCTGGTTGCGTTTTCACAAGCAGAGATTTGCACGGAAGAAAATTAAATCACACTCAAACGTCGGGGACGTGAACACAGGGCTAATCCGCTTCGCCTTCCCGTCCCCGCCGTTCCTGAACAGTTCAGCTTTAACAGCGATAAGATGCGGCTTCGCTGCGTTCCTTTAGCTCATGTGCAATCCGCCTCGGGGTGTTCTGTCTCTTTAAGGTCATATGATGTGAAGCCGAAATAAAGCAGTCTCATACAGCTGTAAAGTCCCGCAGGCCAGGTGAGTGAGTGTATTTTTTTGTCCCTCTTACTTGCTTCATTTTTTTTCAGTTCTTTTTTTTTTTTTTAATGCCACACTTCTTTCGAGATATTATTTGATATCCTTTCGCTTTCTATACTTGAGAGAGTGCTACAAATCCATCACACACACACACACACACCCACACCCCCACCCACACACACACACACACGCCCACCCCTGCCTACATACACACTGCACTCAGATTTTTCTCACACAAAACCTTGTTGGTACGCTGGCCTTTTTGCGCTATAAAGATATTGCTTATTACACCCGCAGCCCATCGGGGCAGGAGAAAGGTTGAATTAAGGATTTGATGAGATAGGTTGTGACATGTTAGCATTTAGCGGAGTAACAGCGACTCCCCTGCTTCGGCCCCGGCTGGCTCTCAGAGTCCACTGGGAAAGGTCAGCGGTAATGCCGGCTGGTCGGATCATTTGCTTGATTCTGTCTCTGTTTTTTTTTTTTCTCCCCTCATGTACTTCCTACTTCCTCCCTGCTTGTTTCCTAAAGGACCTCCGATTATGTGTGTGCCGGTACTGGGGAAATTTGGGGTCAACGGAGCCCCAGCAGAGCATGTGTTGACTCGTGCTGAAGGACACTCCAGCAGGGCGGCTATCTGCTGACACAGAGGTTTGAACCTCACTCATTCGTCTGGAGAGGCTCTCCTAGCTGCAGCAGTCCCACAGTAATCACCCAGATTCATTATTTTCGCAAATTCACATTTTTTTGCCCCTCTCTCTCTTTCTCATTACTGAGGTTATATTGTGTGTTTTCGGGACTTTAGCACTGCATTGCTGACGAATATTTGCAGCCAGATCTCTCCCCTCTGTTAATAGATCCACAAAGGTCATACCTAATACAGCCTGCTTGTATATTTTAATGGTGAATATGCACAACAGAAAAGTGCTTGTTGTGGGGGATAATGAGCACTTTTTAAGGTTTTGTTATACATTTCTAAATCGACGTTGTATGTACTATAAACCCGTGGAGGGAAACACATGTACAAAGCACAAAACGACCTACAAACATATTTATGGACTTGTATAATGGGTTTAAATTGAACCGAACATAAACCAAGACAAGGGGGGAACATATAAAAGATTTATTGAAAGGCTTTCTTTTTCCCTTTTTCCAGAGTAAAGTTCTGTGATGCAGCTGGAGAATTCGCTACCTTCCTGGAAGTAGACGGAGAAAAAAAGAAGCAGAGATCATTTCCTGGAGGCTTAAAGGAGTGTGTTGGTCAGAATCAGATTATTTTCAGTTTGATGAGCCCAGAAAAGTGAGCAGAGTGTCAGTAACTAAAAAAAATCTGAGCTTTCTGTGTTTTAATGACTCAAAAACAAACAAGGGATCAAAGCTACTAGGTTTTCCTCATTGGTGAGGATGCTGCTACTGAGGGAAGAAGAGACTTTACCCTGTCAAACGGCTTTTCATTTCAGTGGTATAGAACAGGGATCTGCAACCTGCAGCTCTCTTTAGGCCCTCCAAATATAAAGGTAAAAAAGGGGGCTAGCTTTAGCACTTTCATGTGTTTTTCATGCTATATTTGTGTAGCAGCATAAATGGTACGCTGCCACTTTAAGGCCAATTTTGGCAGCTGCATATAAGCAGGTCTCCACCTGCCACGAGGCTGCTTGCGTCGTGACATCGAATCATTCTGCTTCCTTTGTTTGCTGAGCTGTGCTGGGTAAGCGTGGCTGTTTCTTTGTCTGTCAGCTTTAATCGTAGCCATTAATGCAAACTGGTCTGATCTGTTTAGCCTCCCTTGCTGTGCCTCCAACTCCTGGACCAATTTGTCCGTTTGTTTGTTTGCTGCCGGGAAGGTAAGGGCTAGCGTGGCTAGGTAACATCCACCCCATGTAAACGAAGCCTTTACGTAGCATTTTGTTACAGCTGTGCTGCACTGGCGGACTTGTGGATCTGTTTATCTGGCAGTGTGTTAATTTACCAGGTCACAGGTAAGCAGTTACTGTAAGTTATAGTTTTCGTCAGCAGTTGTATTAATAATCTGCTCTATTTTTTTAGCCTCCTGATGAGTCTCTAACCACCATTATAATTGGATTGACACTCGCTGCTGTTTTGCCTATAAAGAAATGTTTTAAAAGACCTACTTGAACTTTCCCCTGCTGTTGGGAACATTGATGGCACTACTAACGGGATAAAGTGCAATATTGTAGTCCTCTTGTATCACTGTTTTATTCATATTGTTTCATTTTTTGTCTTTCTTTAGGGACTGAGGCTTCTGTGGTAGCGGTGGTGATCCCTGGTGGCGGTGTCTTGTCTTGTGTGTTTTGTTGGAGCACCTTTTTTTTATGTGTGTGTTCATCGTGTCTTTGTAGTGTCCAGGATGATCCCTTTTCTTCACTGGATGTTGCCCCCTTTCCTCACTACTTCCCCCCCACTGGTAAGCCTCAGTTTCCTTTGAAATTTAAACATTTTATTTTAATAAATTTCATTAAAAAGGCATTCACTGTTTTAACCATTCAATTTCAGGTTATTGCTAATAATTTTTTAAACAAAAGAAGCATATTGAAGTTTAATACATTTTTGTAGAACTTTCTGAATCTTGTCTCATTTCCAGTAGAACTTACATGTGTCCTAATTACCATTATATTTCCCTAGAGTTATTCCAGGTGGCGCTGTTTGTTTCCCATATTAACTTTAACATCTTACATTTGGGTTTCATAATAAATAAAATCCACCCCAGGTTGCCACATTTGAATATAATTTCCCCTATAGAAAGGTACTAATGATGCAAGGATTGTTTTTGTTTAGTTCTTTATTGTGCTGCCTTTCTTCATTTTCCATAAATTTGTAACATTTCATTCAAGACAATAGTTTGTCTTCTCATAAGTTTGACATCTTTGTTTTGAAAAGTAAAGAAATAGACCTACAGGAACAGAGACATACATTAAATTTATTGCATTAATCAATATTACAAAGGTTCATGTAGGCTTTATGGCTCTAGACAAATGTCATTTATTAAAAATGAACCACAGTCACTTGCTAGTAGCTACATGAACATGAATACTTTCATACCCATCTAAAAACACTTTAACTGCCTTTTTAACTTTTTGTTGATTAAATATACCCTTATCTGCTCTAAATTGCCCAGTAGAAACCGTTTCAGCGTTAGCGCAGATGCTAACCTCTATGGTCTTCCTTATCTAAGCTATTGGGGATACAGCCAATCAGAACCCAGGAGAGTAAATGATGCTCCCAGATTGGCTACGTTGCAAAGCTAGCCAATAGCGTGGCAAGTAGCATTATTTTTAAGTATTTTAACTTCCTGAGCTGCATTTCATTTCAGATATTTTGGAAAAACAAATTCGAAAACAGGCGAATGTTTTATGAATAATTTGGAATTAGAAAATCTGCAAATATTGATTGTCCACTGCAGTGAGACAGATGTTTCATGGCATGTTGCTATTTGTCATTTAAACCTATAAAGATTTTTTGTTTTTTGTTTTTACACAAACCAACATATGTGCAGAGTTTGGAGACATTGTGAAAACAGCTTAAATTAATTACTGTACTACTCTTCTTGCCATATGATTTTAGCGTGAACAGCCAGGCCAGCACACATTGACAGTTACTTTCATCATACTCCGCTTGTAGACTCTTTTCCATTAAAGTGGAATGGCTGATTTCAAATTCTTCTGAGACTTCTCTAAATCTCTTTTTCAGGCTCATAAGCAGCACCAATCGCCTTCTTATACCTTTGGAAAATGAAAGAAGCCATTAAAAACCAAGAATTTAAGAGACGTGGTAGCTTTAAATGTGTTTTATGACGGGGAATTGGTGGACTATACCGTCAGGTAGATTCTGTTCCCAAGAATTTATCCTTTTTCTCCACAAACCTACAATTTCTGACTGCAGCAGCTAAGGTACCGTATAAAAATAACAAAACTTAATTCACAAAATTCAAATCATCCAAGAAAAAAAAACTGAGAAAATCTAATGAATTAAACCAATGAACCGCTACAAGACATTATTCTCCATAGTCATTAAGTTAGTACTCCCAAACACTGCCTGTCTTTAAAAAACATCACCATCTGGGTTTCAGAGAGCAAACACTCGAACCTCCCATTGGAAAAGAGCTGCTATGACTAATAAGTTTCATCTGGCAACAAGTTATTCGACCGTAGCTGATGTAGTGAGCTTCAGCTGGCGCTAATCAGTGTTGTTTTGTGATTATTCATTAAATAAGCCCTTAGAAAGGCTTGTTTAAGCTGCCGCCTCCCATTAAACAGCAACACTGTGAATCATCCGGCTCAAACAGTAAAAGACTGCTTCAGGAAGCAAGAGATCTGGTTCTCTCACATTGATCGGCCACTAATGACTCCAGGACTTGGTAGCATTGGGAAACTTTTGGAAAACATTTTACACAACAATCCAGCTGCAGTATACAAGGGATTCAAGATTCAGAAAACAGATACATGGAGGCCTGTCATTGTTTGTTCATGTGAGTGTTGTGTTTTTTTCGTATACCTCATTTGTTAGCTTGTTTTATGCTTGCCACTCGCTCAATAACATTTCTTTAAAAAAGAGAAAGAGAATCTGAGGAGAGGAAACAGAAATACTGTGTAAACAGTCTTCACCTACTTCAAAATAAGAGCATGAATACAAATGTCTGCTTGAAGAATTGCTAAAAGTCAATGACAGAAACTTCAACACTAACTTTTTTCAGCTGAACATTTACAAAAAACAGCCAAGTAAATTAGTGCTTTAGAATTTGTCTGGAGAAATTGATTTGAGGGACACCAAGTGTGCTAAACACTTTCAAAGTTAGCAAAAATGTTAAAAGCTGTAAACAAAAAATGAGTTTTGCTCTTGGCGTACTAGCTAGTAACCCAGGGGTCGGGAACCTTTTTGACTCAGAGAGCCACGAAAGCAAAATATTTGGAAATTTATTTCAGTGAGAGCCATATAATATATTTTAAGACTGAATTCAACTATGTGAGTATAATAAGCCTCTGAATTTATTTTTTAAAATAATGTTATAATACTCACCATTAATGTGACTTCTGGTGCTGCATGGATTTGCTGATGGCTTTGTAGTCTGGTTGGTACTTGGTAAGGTTAAGCTTCATGCAAGCGTTGAGGCTTTCATCCGTTAAACGTGATCGTAGGTTGGACTTGATGTTAAGATGTGAGAATGACTGCTCACATGCATACGTAGATCCAAACATGGTGCTGCTCAGTAGCTCTTGGCACGCTTTCTTTCTGCTGTCTCCCTCCGGGTATTTTTAAAAAAAATTTTTTTACCCCTCCAGGGGGTCTTTTGTGGGCTCTAGTGTCCCTTATGTGATAGTGGGCTGACAGGAAACAGGGAAGGAGAGGGGGGAAGACATGCGGCAAATGTCGTACTCAAGGCCTCCAAATACGGGTCGCGCTACGCCCTACGCCACCACGGCACGCCCCCCCGCCGGGTATTTTGACGCAAAGGTAGCATGGCGTGTGTCGAAGTGCCGCTTTACATTCGACCGTTTCATCGACGCAATTTTGTCATTGCAAATTAGACACACCGCAGAACCTGCTCTCTCCACAAAGGCAAATTCTTCGGTCCATTCGTCCTGAAATGTACGATACTCCTCGACTTTTTTTTTGTTTTCGCCATCTTCTTCGTCGAAGGGTTAGCTTTGAGCTAATGCCCGAGCAGACTGATTCAAAAGGGGGCATTTACCTGTTTACCCAGCAACAGCCAACGTAGGCTATTATCATCCAATTAAAATAATGGACTGCTCCTGCAGCCAATAGCAAGCCTGAACAGGACATGAGCGGTGGAAAATCGATGGATGGATAAAAACTTGTTTTAATCCATCCAAATTAAATATTTTATGTTTTATCTGCGAGCCAGATGCAATCATCAAAAGAGCCACACCTGGCTCGCGAGCCATACGTTCCCGACCCCTGTAGTAACCAATACTTGATCAAAGTGAAAGTTTATAAAGCAGTCAAGTGAATTTATCCGAAAAAATTATTTAGGGGCGCATAAGTGCACTAGATGTTTTAAAAGTTAGCAAAAACAAAAAAAAAATGAACTCCATTATTGGTGCACTAGCAGAAGTGTTGCCATCAGTGGAAGTCACAAATTCATTAAATAGCATGATCTACTTTACCATTTGAGTCCATATATTTTTCAAAGTAAATGGTACTTTAAATGCAAATAACAATTTTTCATATAACTTCCACTAAACCAAAACCTGAAAACACACTTACATGACCGTTTTACTTCAGCTTATGAGAATACACAGTTACTTTGGCATATGGACATCAGTCAGGGCTGTAGCTGCATCATGTGGCTGAACTCCTCAAAAAACTCACATATTTCACACAACCGAAAATAATTTACCACTAAAACCTCTTAGGATCAGTAGGCACCAAAAACACGTACCAACCGCTGCCATTATGTAAGCCATTGAAAAACAGAGTTTGTTGCCGTGGTCTCTCGGTTTTGCTCTGTTTTTCTCTCTAGGGTGTCTAACCCAATCCATTACATAAGGTTATATAGGGAGTCTAGGGTGTTGACTTATATTCTCTTCAAATCGTCCCCTTTAAAACATTTTCCCCTCCTCTGTGTACATTACATTTCAAGTAAACCCAAAGAAATGTTCTTAATAAGGTTTTTTGACTGTAATGGCCTTTATTTGAAAGTGCTATGACAGGAAAGTAGGGTAATGAGAGAGAGGGAAGACATGCAGCAAAAGTCACCAGGCTGGGAATCGAACCTGCGACGGCCACTTTGAGAACTAAGGTCTCCTTATGTGGGTTGTGCTTAACCACCAAATACATTTCTAACATAGTTTCATACAGATATCAAGCGGAGAAATAATGCCACACACTAACAACAAAAGAAACTGAATTTTGATCAGTGATTGCTTCAATGCTGAGTTGCAAGTAAGGGACAAATGTGTCCTTGTAATGCTACTGACCAAATACTAAGATTTTACCTGTTTACAGATAAGTCAAAGTGGATGATTTTTTGGCAAATATCATAAGATGTAGTTTATACTCCTGGTTGAGACTGAGCAACCAGAAAGCATATTTCCATAGTGGCCGCTGTCAGAGATGTGTGAAAGTCAAAAGAACCAAATACGAAAAAACTTTAAAGAAACGTATTTCCAAATTGTGCTCCAATTTGTCCACCAACCTGGAGAAAACCCCACACTTCAGAACCAGCCGGAATGATTTGCAGTGACGCAGGTGTAGTGGAGCTTTGCAAATTCGTAATGGACTGACCCAAAACCGAAATTGAATTGAAATTACAACAGGTCTTTTTTTTTTTTTTTTTTTGCAAATAAATTTACAGCCAATCAGGTTCCGTTTGCGATTCGCACTCAGCGGCCCGTGAACATGTTTATTTATTCAGCCACGGTGAGCGGAATGTCGCCGGTGATCCGTAACATATGAGTCACCCCATTTTCTGCGGCGAATGTAAACGAAATGTTCCCAAAGACGGGGAATGACTTCAACTCGATAGCAAAAGTGATTATTTCAGAGAGAAATAAAAAAAAGCGAACGAGTAAAATGGGCCGTACAGTAACAAGGAGAATTTATTGACAAAACTGGACAATTACTATCTATCAGTCGCACAAACATTTTGCCGAAGTAAAAAGGCTGAAAAAAAAACGTAATGAAAAAGTTCATGTGTAGCGGGTGACGAGTTAAGGTTTCCAGTGACATTTTAAAACGGACAAAGACAGAGATGCTGCTGAGTGGCCGCTGCAGGAGAGATGAAGTGATCTGAAGGAGCTGCTGTCCATTTGAACCAGCAGAGCCTCAGAAATCACTTAGAGGCCAACAGGACTCCATCAGCACTTCAGAAAGAATCGCCCCGACTCATTTTATACCGCAGCGTGAGCCACCCTGAAAGTCTGTGAGCCTTTTATTTAGAGGTTAGAAGACTGTTGCTCTGCCAGGACCCGGTCCAAACAGCCTCCTTAGAGCACTTCTTCACCATTTAGGTGCAATTCCTCTGTGTAGACAGCAGAGAAAACAACCTCTGCTGGTGTAATATCGTCATCATGACACAAATTGGTGCCGTTCTCAAGTTTGTCTTCCTTGATTCTTCCTGCAGATCTTTTTTTTCTTTTTTCTACCCCCACAGCTTCTTGTGGTGCATGGTGCTTAGATTGTTTTAGTTTTATCTATTCTCTGGTGTTTCCCTGCAGCAGAGTCATCGGATTTTCTCCTCTTTCTGGTCTGGAAACCAAATCCGAGCTCGAAACGAACGGCTCCGGAGGCAATAAAACAAAAGAAGAAAGTGGAATCTTTCAAAACAACTTTTAACTTTTTAAAATAATTAAATGAAAAACATTTTAATCATGCAGTACTTCAATGATCGCATTGATTTTTTTATTTTTTTTTCCCACTGAGAGGCGAATATATATAAATTACACAGCGAATGAAAAGTGCCTTTTGTGTATTAAAAGCTCCCGTCTTTACTTGTGATTAAGAATCATTAAATAGATGTTTGCCTTCAGATTTTAGGACATCACTTCGGTTTGATTTGCATTATGGGAGCTGTCACATCAAATTCTAATAAAGTATTTTCAAAACAGCTCTCGCTCCTTCACTATGAATGTCACTCAGAGCTGCTTGTTAGCAGCTAGTCATTTAGAAAGGAAGCTAACTGCTAACTGTGTCAAACTTTCCCAGTAGCTTTTTCCCCACTTTGCCATGTTACAACCACAATCTTCCATATATTTTAATGGGACTTTAAATTACTTATTAACACAGGGAGAAAATACACCAGTGGTGGGTACTGCTAGCTAAAACGTTAGTTGCACTAGCCCTAAAAGAACTAATTATAAACGTTAAACTCCGCTAAAGCTAAATCATGAGAACCAACGTAATCTTGAGCATTAGCTTCTGTCCCAGAAGCTAGTGCTTCCTTAGCAGAAGCTCAGGTTGGTATTCAGATGAAGCTAATGCTAAAGCGTCATGTTGCCACATGTGTGGTTGACACAACATGCCCTCCACAGGATCAAAACTGTTATTTCACACCTACCTTTACAGTAGCTCTTAAGGAAGTCATTCTTTCGCCTGTAGTTTCAGTTTTTGAGCTGTTGAGTGTTGCTCACTCTGTTGCTGATTTTGCCCAATTGACCACAGTAGCTATAGGCTTTAGGCCAGAAAGCACACAGTATAAATATTAAACTGTTTACTGTAGAACTATTCTACAGCGTTGCATTCTGGGTACAGAATAAACATTATTTATTCTGCATCAGAGAACGTGAAGAGTACCAAGAAAAAGACTCAATAAAAATTCATATATGTACACATATTTTTTTATGTCTTTTCTTTTTGACACTCCTACTTGTTTGTTCACATAAGTGTTTTATTTTTCTATATACCTATTTTTTCGTGTGTTGTGTACTTGGCACATGCCCAATAAAGTTTCTTTTAAAAAAATAGATAAAAAGTGAGGAAAGAGCTGCTGAGTAAACAGGCTTCACCCATTTCAAAATAAGAGCATAAATATAAATGTCTAACTACTTAAAGAATTATTAAAAGTCAATTGCTTTAGGAAACACTTCAAAACTGAAAGTTTATAAAACAGCCAGATATATTTGCGCTTTAGAATTTATCCAGAAAATTTAGCTTAGGGAAAGCTAGGTGAACTAAATGTTTTCAAAATGAGCCAGAACAAAACAAAAAAAATTAGCTTTGTTATTAGCATAAGTGTGCTCACGACAAGAAGTCACAGAGTAGGCATGTCATCAGGTCTGAGATCAAGGCCATGTTGAAGTGTTGATTTTGTTCTTAAGCAACTTAAAATCCAATTTTGCAACTCATGAAGTGCACCAGTTGAACCTGCAGCCCCACAACATGATAACCTATCAAAAGTTTCCAAAGCCATGACATCATCATCTGGGCTTTCCCTCACTGTTTAGAGAAACAGTAATCTTTCAGCAGTGCAACATGTTTTATTATCATTTCAATTCATTCCACTGTCTCGTGTGTTTCATCATGTTTTATCTTATTTTACTCACTGTAAAGCACTTCAGTTAATCTATCACTTACTGTAAACACAAATACATATTATTTCAACTGTCTGATTACTCTGCCTGTGTTTTGTTTTGGTCAGTAAAGAAGCTCACTTCAAGTCGAAACTAAAACTTTGACTTACTTTTCAAATTTGAGGAACTCATCAGTTTGTCAGAGTAATTCAAACTTTAACACAACCCCATTGGTTTGTATGTTTCAGTCCTGCAAGAGAACCTGACAGCAACATCAATCTTCTTTTCTTTTTTTTTTATCCAGTTAATATGAGAATCATTTTGGATGTGTAGGTGGGTTTAAATTTGTTTTGAAGGCGGATATATGACTTTATTGTCTGAAAGTTTTGGCTACTGGCTACCAGAGCCCCATAAATCAAAGACATGAAGACTAATATTACAGTCGATATGCAAATCGCAGCAGTACGCTGAACCAACCGTCTTCCACATGACAAACACTCCGTTGTATTTAATTTATTATACAACTTTAGAAGCGATATTCAGCTCTGTCACAAAAACAACAGATTCCTCGCCAGTAGCTTCTTTCACATTCAAAGCCGCAAGCTTTGGAAGTGCCGGATAACGGGGTGCACCGCTTTGGGGACCCTGAGTCCAGCTTCCTGTGGATCCTGTTCTGGTTCTGGCGGGCCTGGGACTTTGGACCAGCCCGTTCTTCCCGCCCTTCCACCTCCGCTCCGCTCCGCTCCTAGGAGCGTCCACTTAATTAGCGAGCGCCGTAATGAAACACACATCAAAGCAAGAAAGGAAAAAGAAAACCCATCAAGTTAGCTGGCAAGGGCTCCAAGAAACAATCTGAACACGAAGCATTTCTGCTGCCAAGCCCTTACTGTACATCTCAGAACCACAAACCGTGCCAAACATCTTTGCAAGCGACTGCGTTCGTAAGGACGGGCTGAGCTGGCCGGAGATGAGCGGAGGAACCTGACCGAGGAGAACGTCTGCTCACGTCTATTAGAGAATCACACAGCCTGGGGGGCCAACCTCACTGGTGCTAATGCTTATTTATGCTAATAAAGCATTAACTTGTACTGCCAATAACAAATGCCAAATAGGCACGATCAATCTGTGCATAAAACTAATTAAACAACATATTGCTACCTCCCTAAAATGATGGCACGAGTCAAGAAAAAGTGATTTCCTTGTGTCGCCACACAGGACACGCAACATACGGAGTCCAAAGCAGGTTGTGTTTTTAGCAAGAGAGGTTTAATTAAACCCACGTCTGGACAAGTCTCTCACCCTGCCTCCGGATCTCAGCCCACAACCAAAAACCAGAAAACCTGCAAAGACTAACACTCCCAGACCAGCAGGTGGCCTTCAGGTACTAATGATGGCATCTGTGACAGTCAGAGGCTCGTTTGACCGCATCGCTCGCCTGGTGGGTGGAGATAATTCATTTTAAACCCCTTCCAACCAATCAGCTATTAGGAGAAAAACACAACAATTAGTCAGGCGCTCAGGCACAAAACTGACACACAGGATTTGCTTTGTTTGACAACAATGGTGCAATTTTGATCCCCGAACAATCCGAGTCTGTTGGACTATCTGGTGTGAAAACATCCTTGGGTTTGACCCATTCAGGTACAGTGACGTGCGGTCAGGGGAGGCAGGTGAGGCAGTGCCTCACCAGCCATCATGGAAAGAAAGAAAATATATAATCATAAAGTAATTTAAATTGTTATATTCATCCGGTGGTTTGTACTAAAAAATATTTATTTTTCATGTAGCTTCACCAATTTCGATTTTTATTTGTTCAAAATCGCTGAATTTTCTTATTTTCCCATTCAAATGCTTGGAAGCGATGCCGGTGAGGCAGCAGCGAGCTCTGCCTCACCTTGGATTGCGCAACCCCTGGCTCTGCGCTGGCTGCTAAGCGGAGAGAGCATGTTGCTGTACGGCGTCAATAAAATGGTTTAAACAAATTTAATATGTGAACTTATTTCCAATAATTTAGCTTATGTATATAATGTACAGTGCTTTTTGTCACCAACTGTGTTTGTGTAACGTGTTTCGTGTAATGAGCGATTATAAACGGCAGAGAACAGGTTCGAGGTGAGGCAGGCAGTTCTCTTGCCTCATGGCAGGGGGCGCTCAAGATCCCAGACGTTCGTCTTGTTCACTCCTCAACTGCCGAGTAAGTGACAGCGAGCTAGGCTAAACGATTCGGGAAGCAAGTCAAGTGCAGCGATAGATTATAATAGAGATAGTGATTTTTTTCCTCTCGCTTATCCCGACTTTCGACATGGATGACTACATTACAACACTAAAAAAGTTTTCTCAAGTGGACTTTCAATCAAAGCAGGTAAGACAGTAATAACATTTATTTTGTTTTGTTTTTTAAGGAAATGTGTCATGATTCCAGCCCTTCAGCTCTGGCTTGGCTGTGCTGATTGCTCATTGCCCTCACCTGCACTGAGCTGGTCCCTACTTAATCAGCTGCTCGTCACCAGCTCAGTGCGAGATCGTCTGTTGCCCCTGTCACAGCTTTCAAGCCTTGTCTCATGTTTCAAAGTGTTTTCTGGTTTCTGATCCTGCCTGTTTTTGACCACAGATTTTTGCCTAATCCTTTTGCTGTTGAAAGTCCTGTTGCTGAACCCTGCCTGTTTCTGACCCTGCCTCCTGCCTTCTGGATTCTGGATTTTCACTGCCTGAGACCCCCCCGTGCATGACCCTGGACCGTTTCACGACTCAGCCTCTGGTTGGTGGATTTTGCCCCTGTCGTCTGTTTGTCCCCTGAGACTCCCACAGATCTCCCCTTGTCCATTCACCCTCCCCTCCCCCGGCTGGACTCCTGACCCCTGTGGATTCCTCGTCCCTGACCCACTAGTGTTACCACATCCTTCTACACCATTTACTTTAGTAATAAAACTTTTTGGTTAACCATCCTCTTGTTGTGGCTGCGTTTTGGGTTCTGGCTGATTCTGCTTTTATCATTACAGTACGATCTCGCCAGTATGAACCCACAGCCAAATCCCGGTTGGTGTTCTAAAGTAGAGGATGCTGTTACCGGCCTAGAAAGAAATGTCCAGGAGCTTTTACAGGGACTTTCTTCTCTAAGGGATTCCCAAACCCAAGCTAGGCCCTCAGTTATGCGGCCACTCCCACTTACTGCCACTCCCATGGTTAACGCTAACAACGAACCCAAGATTCCCCCACCTGAGCGTTTTGATGGGGATCCTGAACAATGCAGACCTTTTTTAACCCAGTGTTCTCTGCATTTTGAACTCCAGCCCTCAGCCTTCCCTTCTGAACGGGCCAAGGTGGCCTATACCATCTCTCTACTATCTGGTAAGGCTAAGCTGTGGGGAACATCTGAGTGGGAGAGTGCTGCTGACAGCTGTGACTCATTTTTAGAGTTTTCTGATGAGATGAAGAGGGTTTTTGATCCTATCCGTCCCGAGAGAGAGGCTGCCAGGAGACTGTTTTCTCTCAAACAGGGCTCTCGACCTGTTTCTGACTATATCATCAATTTCCATGCCTTGAAGTCCAGTTGTCTTTGGAATAATGAAGCCATGTTTGACATTTTTTACCAGGGCCTGTCAGATGATATCAAGGATGAGATTGCTACCCGTGACCCTCCTGTGTCCCTCGAGGCCTTAGAAAGGCTTGCCACGCGGATTGACCAACGCCTTCGTGAACGTAAGAGGGAGAGGTCTCCATCTAATTATCAAAGAAGGGTCTCAACTGTTCAGGTCAGTCCAAGCAGCTTGCCCCAAGTCTTCACGCCCCCCCTTGTTAACACTGAGGAGCCCATGCCGTTGGGTAGGACCCGGCTTTCTGCTGAAGAAAGGGAGAGGAGGTTCAGAAATCACCTGTGTTTTTACTGCGGAGAGAGGAACCATCGAGCTCTTAACTGTCCGTCAAAAAGAACAGGCTCAGTAAGGCTCAGGGGGTCTTTACTGAGCCCTATCCTCAGACATCAGAACCATTCCCACAATCAGTGCACCATCAGATTCCCTGACTCTCCTGAAGGGAGGGAAGTTCCTGTTTTTATTGATTCTGGGGCTGATGCTGACTTTATTGATGTCAGCCTAGCTCATAAGCTCGCCCTGGAGTTGGAACTTCTAGAGAAATCACGTGAGATTTTTGCCATTGATGGGCATCTCATTGATACCATAACTCACTGCACTAAGCCTGTTTCTGTACTGATTTCAGGAAACCACCATGACAGGATCACATTTCTGCTGACCAAGTCCCCAGAGATTCCGGTGATTCTGGGACGCCCTTGGCTCATCAAACACAGTCCAGTCATTAATTGGTTAACGGGTGAGGTTCAGTCTTGGGGACCATCCTGCTCCACTTCTTGTTTGAGGGAAGCTCCCATCATGACATCTCCCTGTGAGATCAACCATGATTACCCAGATTTGTCTAGGGTCCCTAAGGTTTATCATGATTTGTGTGAGGTTTTTAATAAGTCTAAAGCCACTTCTCTGCCTCCTCATAGAGAGTACGACTGTACCATTGACCTTCGCCCTGGAACCACCCCACCTAGGGGCAGATTGTATTCCATTTCTGGTCCTGAAAGAGGGGCTATGGAGGAATACATTTCTGACGCCCTCAAGGCAGGACTAATCAGAAAGTCTTCTTCCCCAGCAGGAGCAGGATTCTTCTTTGTGGGCAAGAAGGATGGCTCTCTTAGACCATGCATCGATTATCGAGGCCTTAACGAGATTACCATCAAGAACAGGTACCCTCTGCCTCTCATGACTTCGGCTTTTGAGCTCCTTCAAGGTAGTACGGTGTTCACTAAACTGGATCTGCGTAATGCTTACCATTTGGTCCGCATAAGAGAAGGAGACGAATGGAAGACAGCATTCAATACCCCTTCAGGGCATTATGAATACCTGGTCATGCCCTTTGGGCTCACTAATGCTCCAGCCGTTTTCCAGGCATTGGTTAACGATGTTTTAAGGGACATGCTTAACAGATTTGTGTTTGTATACCTTGATGACATCTTGATTTTTTCGAAGGATCTTCCTACCCATATCAAGCATGTTCGTGAGGTTCTTCTCAGGCTGCTCCAAAATAAACTATTTGTTAAGGCTGAGAAGTGTGCATTCCACCAGTCATCTGTATCTTTTCTGGGGTTTGTTATTGCTCCCGGCAGGATTAACATGGATCCATCTAAGGTGGCAGCAGTCTTGGAGTGGCCAGAACCATCCAGTTTGAAGGAGCTTCAACGGTTTCTTGGGTTTGCCAATTTTTATCGCCGTTTTATCAAGGATTTTAGTTCAGTGGCTGCCCCCCTTCATCAACTCACTTCTACTAAGACTCAGTTCAAGTGGTCTTCAGAGGCTAAACAAGCCTTTGGTAAGCTTAAGCATCTCTTTACCTCAGCTCCCATTCTGCGTTTTCCTGATCCATCTAACCCTTTTGTGGTGGAGGTTGATGCTTCCGACACTGGGGTCGGCGCAGTCCTATCTCAACGGTTCGCAGATGATGCCAGGTTACATCCTTGTGCCTTTTTTTCTCGCCGGCTCTCTGCCTCCGAAAGTAACTATGACGTTGGAGACAGGGAACTGTTGGCTATCAAGCTAGCCTTAGAGGAATGGAGGCACTGGCTAGAGGGGTCCACACATCCTTTTACTGTGTGGACAGACCATAAGAACTTGGAATACCTAAAGTCTGCCAAGAGACTGAACCCACGCCAAGCTAGGTGGGCACTATTCTTTAGTAGATTTGACTTCACCCTGGCCTATCGACCTGGCAGCAAGAATGTCAAACCAGATGCCCTTTCTAGACTCCATCAATCTTCTGTCTGTCTTTCTGATTCTGTTGACCATAACTACATCCTTCCCTCCAAGACCAGGCTAGCTCTTATCAGTATTGAGACCTTGCTCAAGAGGAGTCATCAGAAACATCCACCTCCAGTTCAGTGTCCTACGGGTCTTCTGTTTGTTCCTGAAGAGATGGTGTCTAAAGTCCTTCAGTTCTGCCATGGCTCTAAACTTTTCTGTCACCCAGGTATAACCAAGACTCTAGCAGTGGTCCAGTCAGGATTCTGGTGGCCCACTCTCAGAAAAGACACACGAGAGTTTGTGTCAGCATGCACCACGTGTTCCAGAGTAAAGCCCTCCAGACGTCCCCCAGCCGGTCTACTAAGGCCCCTGCCTATTCCACATCGACCGTGGTCCCACCTCTCTATGGATTTTGTCACTGGCCTGCCTCCCTCTCAAGGTAACACTGTACTCCTCACGGTGGTTGACAGATTCTCTAAGATGACCCACCTCATTCCTCTACGCAAGTTACCTTCAGCACCTGATCTCGCTGAAGTGATGGCCCGAGAAGTGTTCAGACTTCATGGCATCCCCCGCAACATTGTCTCTGATAGAGGGCCGCAATTCATTTCCCGTTTTTGGGGTGAGTTTTGCACCCTTCTCGGCATTAACGTCAGTCTCTCTTCAGGTTTTCACCCTCAGACAGATGGCCAGACAGAGAGGATGAATCAGGAGGTTGAGTCCAAGTTGCGCATCCTTTGCATGGATGCTCCCAGTCACTGGTCCCAGAACTTACCTTGGGTTGAGTACGCCATCAATGGATTACCATCAAGTGCCACAGGTCTGTCACCATTTCATGTCGTTTTTGGCTATCAGCCGCCTATTTTCTCTGTTCAGGAAGGGGCTACCAAGGTTCCTGCTGCCCATTTATCAGCACGACGTTGTCTCAGAGTCTGGAGAAAGGCCAGAGCGACTCTCTGCAAGACCTCTGCTGTTTATGCCCGCAATGCCAATCGCCGCAGATCCCAAGCCCCTAGATACCTGGTGGGTCAGAAGGTGTGGTTATCCACTAAGGATCTACCCATCAAGGTAGAGAATCGCAAGTTGGCACCCCGTTTTGTGGGTCCATTTCCTGTTGCCAAGGTTATTAACCCAGCAGCGGTGCGTCTCCATCTGCCCTCTTCGATGCGTGTACACCCCACCTTCCATGTCTCCAAGGTCAAACCTGTGAGGTCATCCAGGTTTTGCCCTCCTTCCAGACCCCCTCCACCCCCCCGACTCATTGATGGAGCCCCTGCCTTTACTGTGAGACGCTTGCTGCGTTCCCGACGTTGGGGCCGTGGCATCCAATATCTTGTCGACTGGCAGGGTTATGGTCCTGAGGAGAGGTCCTGGGTGCCTTCTCGCCTGATCCTGGATAAGGGCCTCATCCGCCATTTCCATTGCCAGCATCCGGACCAGCCCAGAGGGGCGTCAAGAGCCGCCCCTTGAGGGGGAGGTGATGTCATGATTCCAGCCCTTCAGCTCTGGCTTGGCTGTGCTGATTGCTCATTGCCCTCACCTGCACTGAGCTGGTCCCTACTTAATCAGCTGCTCGTCACCAGCTCAGTGCGAGATCGTCTGTTGCCCCTGTCACAGCTTTCAAGCCTTGTCTCATGTTTCAAAGTGTTTTCTGGTTTCTGATCCTGCCTGTTTTTGACCACAGATTTTTGCCTAATCCTTTTGCTGTTGAAAGTCCTGTTGCTGAACCCTGCCTGTTTCTGACCCTGCCTCCTGCCTTCTGGATTCTGGATTTTCACTGCCTGAGACCCCCCCGTGCATGACCCTGGACCGTTTCACGACTCAGCCTCTGGTTGGTGGATTTTGCCCCTGTCGTCTGTTTGTCCCCTGAGACTCCCACAGATCTCCCCTTGTCCATTCACCCTCCCCTCCCCCGGCTGGACTCCTGACCCCTGTGGATTCCTCGTCCCTGACCCACTAGTGTTACCACATCCTTCTACACCATTTACTTTAGTAATAAAACTTTTTGGTTAACCATCCTCTTGTTGTGGCTGCGTTTTGGGTTCTGGCTGATTCTGCTTTTATCATTACAAAATGTGTGTTTTGTGAGCTACAGTTTGTATGTGTACGAATGCAGAAGTGAAACATAACCTGTAAACTGCTGTCAATCTATGCATCTATTTGCAAATCTGATTCTGATGACGTCAGTGCCTCACCAGCTATGAACCTCACCGCACGTCACTGTTCAGGTATTTTACTAGAGATAAACAAAGACTGTCAATTCCTGTAAAATATGCTGTTTAACATAATTTCCTGCAGTGCTGACTTTCAGCATGGAGGGACCAAAGTCCCATTTCTGAACCAAAAACTCTATCTGGTCGTTGGAGTGACACTGCCAGGCAGTTATCTCTATCGCCCAATGCTAAGCAGTACTGACTGCAGGCCAAGTTTTAACAGACAACTTTGATCAAAAGAGCAAATAAAAGGTTTGCAAGACACACCCTAAGTTTTCAATTTAAGTCCATGAAATTCAAATACCCTAACTATTCCATTAGTCATTTCTATTTGAAAGAGCGGGCTTAAAGACGAGATGCTTGTCACATCGCCGCACCGATGCATCACCGCTGCTCGCAAGGATACAAGACATCTGCAATTTCCAGCCTCCGGGTTTCTCATTTTCTACCATTTGCTCCCAAGCTTAAGGTCACCGTGCATCACGCAGTGAACCTTTGGATCCGAGGAGGTGATTTGTTGTCGACAGTCCAGGTTATTAACGCCAGTCCGCATGCTGTGATGAAGGGGACGGGGACGCTTAGAGAGATATCGAGTCGAAGCCGGCGACGGAGTGAGAAAGTGAGGGAAGGTTATAAAAAAAGAAGGAAACAGAGTGTATGAAATTGGACTCAAAGCTTTACGAGACCCACGAGAGGGAAGAGACAGTGGGATAGGGAGGGAGGAGATCTGGAGTCAGATTAGGTCAGCTGAGAGAAACACTCGTTAAAGAAGAATAAAGCAGGAAACTCTGGGAGCTGCATATCCTCTCGCTTTACGTAACACGTCTGGCAGTCGAGCAGCCGAAGGTCATCTGAGGGAAAGGATTCCTCAAACAAGGGAATCTGGTTTTGATCTTTTACATTTTCTCACTTCGTAGCACTGTTGCTATGGCCGACGTGCACGACGGTAACCAAGGCTACAGGCTTTGTTTTCGGTGAGTCGTCAAAAAGAGACGGCGATTAAGGTTGATATGGCCGACGCATGTGATGTGTTTATGTAAAGAAAATCAAAACCAAACACAACTTACTGCCGTGACTTTGATTGGAAATAATATTGCTGACTGCAGCCTGGCTGAGCATTACACAGAATTATGAAGAGGTAATATATGGATTTGTGATGCTTTTTAAAACACAATTCCAAAGTACCAAAACAGAGAATAATAATAATATTAATAAACGCAAAATATTTTATTCTAAACCCCATTGTGACATTTCTACTGTAAATATTGGAACACAACCGTTAGCCGCTAACAGAGCTCTCATCTGCAGCAGGTCCTCCTATCGGCCACTTCACTGTTTTTATTGACTCTCCACTTCTTTAGATCATCTCCAGATTTAAATATAATAATAATTTTTTAAAAAACAACATATTAAATCTGAACTGGATAGCACAAGCACAAGAACATTACATGCACTTGGCAGTCCTGGGCTGGAATGTTCCACATTGATTATTGATTCTTTAAAAGACAATTTGCAGTTTCAAGCTCATATACATATCCTAAATAAAAGAAGTATTCAGAATTTAGTTTCTGTTTATAGATGAAAGATGATGCTTTTTGAGCTTATATATATATTTTTTCTTCTGGTTAAGAATATTAGCTTAGATCTGAGATCCAAGACGGAGCAATAATTAGTATGTTTGAGGGGTTTTAGCACATCGTTCCACTGCCTCTCCTCCTGCTCGTTAGGTATCCATCCGTTAGGTATCCGTTCGGAACGGCAGCAGGGCTTTTTTGCACCTGTTAGTCTTGACGTTTACGGCCGGTTAAAAAGCTCGTTTCCTTCGTCTTTGTTTACAGCTTGTGGTTCCTGAAATTTATTGTCAAATAACTATTGCAGTATGTCTCTCTCCATTAACTTGCGTTCCCTTGAACTACCTTTGGCAAAAGGCTGCGCCAGGAAAGAACTTGAAAGGTCAGAGCAACAACTCATTAAAAAGTTGCTCTGGCTGATCAAGAGGGGAGCAGGACAGCCTCCGAGTCCGAGCACAACGTCGAATTAACAACGTTCTTTGACTACATACAAGGGACTAAATGATTTATTTATCACCAGAAGCTGCTTGCAGTCGGTTTGAAAAAGGAATACAAAAGAGAGATGTGGGCAGTTTATTACTCCTACAACCGTACTTTTTCTGCTCAGAAAAAGTTAGGGCTGTTCGGCTTTAGGGTGAAACTTGACGTAAAAAGTTGACGCTCACATTTGATCAAATCCAGCTCCTTGTGACAAAATGACCACTTTGCTAAGGACTGCTGCTGAAATACTTTCCAAATAATCATCAATTTTATTGCATTTTCAGCACTTGATTACTTTAGCACTATATAAAAAACGATAGAATTCTGTCTGCAAATGCATCCATAAATTATAAACAGAGCCTGGCAGAACCAAGTTAAACATTTAACATCAGATCGTACAGATTTGCGTTCAGCAGGGAAAAGCCATGCTACCATTAATGTATTATTCACGTCTGCTTTAGCGCAACTTATTATTACCGTTCAACTGGGTAAGTCGAATGGACGACGTCTGAGCAAGAAATGTTACTGAACAACCACATTAGGAGAAAACACTCTCCTCATATCCTGATCTCTGCACCAGAAACATCAGATGCAGAAAAACAACGAGACGTAATGATGAATAATTAACTTTCCCTTTTGTCTCCCGCCAAAAGAGAGTGGAAACACTATCATGACCTGCTTTTAGTTACAAAATAACGCAATGTTTCTGTCTGAGTAAATAAAATAATTACACCAGGCGATTACATACTTGCTTTCTTGTCTCTTATACGTACAAAACGAGCGTCTCCATGATGATTAATCATCCTGGCTTCTTTCTTTATTGGCTTTTTTCTCTGTTCCTGCTATAGATGTAATAGCAATTTTCTCTCACTCACTCATTGTGCTGCATTTCCCCAGAGGGACTAAGCAGTGGATTGGGTGGCCAGCTGTGTTTGCATTCTGAACGTTACCTGCGTAGTTCCTAATTATGCGACGGCTGTCCCTAAATCTGAGCTGATGGGCTGATGGGGTTTTTGCTGTTCTGGCTGGAATCACATCGTTTGTCTTCATAAATACGGGGTCAAGCTCTGCGACACAAACTTGATTTTATCCAGGAGTATTTTCTGTGTTACTGTAACCACTTATGACCAAACCAAAAATGTTTACACCTGACAACAGTGTCTTGGAAAGTATTTTTTTTCCCCTTTTGACTTAAAGTAAAAAAAAAAAAAAAAAATCAAATTCTCCGTTTCATGTTGAAAATCAGAAGCTGAAGCTTCACATGTTAGCAATAGCATGCTAACAAAGCTAATCGTACAGATTAGCTTTAATGTGGAGACTGCAGTGAAAGCAGCACAGTTCATCAAAAGCTACCTTAAGAAATACACAGTTCTTCCACCCTTGATCTTCGTTCTGAAGCAGTTTCTCTTGCAAAGGGATCTGAACAAATTCTTTACTGGAGGCATCAGCTCATACAGCCTTATACTAATGACTATCAGCTTCTTGCAGTTGCATCCTCAGATTGACACACGGCGCACCAACATTAACCTGGGCATCCTGCTGATTGAGTTCTTTGAGCTCTACGGTCGTGACCGCAGACGCCAGCGTTTTGTACACTGGACGCCAGAGAGATCCAGATGGTGCTGGAAGGAAAATCTCTGAACCACTGAGATATTCAAAAACTCTGTAAATAAAACGCTGTGCAAGCGAGACTGGCCTTTTGAAAGCCTTTCAGCCGTTTTTATTCCTCCTTTTGACAACGTGAAAGATGGATGAAATGTTTGAGCTCCAGCAGACATTTTTAAATCATCACAGTCTGATGAATCTGCACATTTTAGTTAAAATCATAGACTTGTTTTTGCTGTTCCTCATTGTCAAACTCACAGCTGAAGGGTTTCTGTATCTTATGTTTTCTCCTACATATTATGTTGTTTTTAAATTATTTACGTGCCCAAAGGTCTGTATTATTATTATTATTATTATTATTATTATTATTATTATTATTATTATTATTATTGTTGTTGTTGTTTTCATTTTGGCATAAGAAACCCATTAGTAATATTCATTTGAAATGGGAAATGATTGCTCTCTTTTCGTTGGCTTATTCTTTTGTGGCTTAGTAGATAAAACACATCAACTCTATAAGTTGTGGTGTCCCTCATGGAGCGGTCTTGGGGTTTGTCTGGTTTTATTCTGAACTTGTTTTGTGTTGCGTCCAAATAAGCAGGACGTTTCACACAGATTTGAAAGCCCATAACTCCAGATGACCCTAAACTGGTAAGATTGATTCTGAACTGCGTTTAAAAAGTTAAATGCTTAATGACTAGTAACATTCTACAGTTAAACCAGAGTAAGTTACAAATGATTACTGGTCAAATACCGCTTCAAACGTTTATTTCAAGTCAACACTACTGTCATTTAACATTCAGGGCCTAGTTTATGTTGTTGTTGGTGGCAGTGTTGCCATGGTAACCTTGAAAGAGTAATAGGACTATTGACTACTGATGAGTCCTTTAACAAGTAACCTAGTTACTTTACTGATTACTTTATTTCTTAAGTAATTAGATTACAAGTTACTTTTTTTGTTTGGGTCCAGTAATAATACCGTCATTACAGCCAGTGAGCGTGTTTACCACACCATTCAGCAAAATGAACCCCAGTTAACGTGGGTTAATTGAGGAAGAGAACAAATTTATCTTTTTACAAAGGAAAATTACAAAAATAGTAACTCAGTGATTTGGATAATTAACTTTAATCTGATTACTGGTTTTGGAAATAATAATTAGTCATTAATGACAAAAAGTGGTGACATCCGGTGGGTGGCTACATCGACTCTGTGATAAGAAATGTATCCAACACAAATGACTTTAAAATATTTTATCCACCATCTCATTTGCAACTTGTTATCGGTTCAACCTATATATATATATATATATATATATGTATATATAAATCTCCAGTTATAGTGCTGTCCAAAACAATTTATGATACATTTCTAATCTACTCATCAATAAACTAAATAAATTAAACATGCTATATGGAAGATGTGTAGAGATAAATATATCACAATCCTGGAAGAAAAACCTCCATCCAAAGAATAATTAAATAGCTTAAATTACATCTTCAGCTTCAAATACATGTTTTTTCTTTTTGTAGCAAATCTGAAACCATCGATTACTTTTGTGTTGGCCTATCACATGAAATCCCAGTAAAACACAGTGTAGTCTGTGGTCCTGATGTGGCAAAATGTAAAAAAAGTTTAAAAATAGGAAAACTTCTGCGTACATATGCACCTTTTCTCCTGCCCAATAATCCCCCCTCTGCCTCAGGTTAAATAGAATAATTAGTCAGGACCATCTGCCACAAAAGCATGACCGCAGCTGAAATGCATTGAGCCTTTATTAGGAGCATTAAGAATGTTACAAATGACCTTTTAAGTTAATAGAACACCGAGACTTTATTATTCCTACTGAATTAGAGCCAATTAGAAGGCTGGGGTCAATTAACTCTCACCGGAGTTTTGAACCTTATCCCTGTGATTCATACATGGCCCGTCCCAGCACAGAGGCTTACAGGAAGGTTACTAAAGACCCGTTCTCTTTATAGACCATTCATCTTTTCAACGCGTCCCAAAAGGAGGACTGAGCGTCATCCCGATTTGAACGGGTTTCCGAGGAGCGTCATCGGGGGCCGCAGCGCGATGCAGGTCACCCGTATCCATTCGAGGGCAGCGAGCCAAAACAGGTAATGAAGATACGATGCCATCTGTCCTATATGTTGGTTACCTCTGAGGTTCACAGAGCGGGTGCTGGCTCTCAGCTCGGTGTTGGGCGGGGAGGGGAACCCTGGAACCCAACAAAGTCGAACAAAACAATCACATCAGTCGTGCTTTCAAAGATTAGAAGCGAGATACTTGTTGCTCATTGAATCTTTTTTTTTAAAAAAGGAAACGTGATTACAAAGCACGCAAGTGTGGACGCAACAATGTGAAGCGGTGCGGTCCAGAAGCAGTAGGCGTATGAAAACGTGTTGTGCACATTGTACGGCTCAGCCAGAAGCACAGCGACAAGCTGGCAGAGAGCCAAGTCCTGGGAAATACTGCAGCACACCCACAGGAATATGTGTCATGTGGAATATCGTGGAGGTTATTCCAATAATGGAAAAGATGAAATATAATCAAGACACTCTAACCTAGTTTTTTTTCTCTCCATAGGGCCTAATTACTGTGAGTGAATATGCCACATGGCAAAGGTCCAAATGAGTATTTCCTTAGGACCGGCGTATTTGTCAGTTTCCTGGACTCTGTAATATCTTTCATAGAGTAAATGAATTTGCTGTTGAGATAAAAAAAATTGATTTATGGCTAATTAATGTCTATTAGAAAGGGACCTATTGATTTTATGTTTCCCTACTATAGTAAAATACTTTGCTTGGAGCTTATGGCTTTCTGACTTACACATCAAACCGTAGTGTTAAACTGACAGATGCAGCTGGTGTCATGGGTAAGTAGGCACAATAAAGCAAGTGGATCGTGGAAAAGATATTCATCCACCCAAACTTACTCAGGGCCACAGGGCATCATTAAAGGGGCAGTGCTATGTGTTTTCCAGGCACATAATGTCATTTTATAGCACAATCAATTTATCAGTTGTTATAAAAATGCTACATATATCAAATATGACTAAGAATTCTACTTCATAATTTAACATATTGAAATTGGGCCTCTGTCTCTTTAAAAACTCCCTTGTCTTTCTGGAACTCCGCCTTCAGGAAGTCATCACAACATGGCTCTTCTATTAACCCTTTAACAACATTTTTACCTGCATTGTACTGAGAAGTAGCTCCTATGAGTTCAGCAGGTGTTTGCTAATTGTTGCTGGCTAGTTTGCAGGAGCTGAGTGGGAAAGTCGCGGGGGAGGGGTGACCTGTGAGACGGAAACTCAGAAGTTCAGACTCTTCAACTCTGAGGAGGAGCTTCGTCCTTGAAGGCGGTGCTATGTCCACCCAGACGTTTTGCACAGCTGAATGGTTGCCATGGAGATTAAAGGATTTCTCACACATGCAAAAAAATAATCAAAGCAACACTCCTGGTACGTTTTCGATGAGGGATAACATTTTAACATGATGTTAAGCTAAAAAAGAGTCAATTTTGCATGATGCTGCTTTAGTAATGAGATGTTGCACTTTAGATAGAAGCCTAGTCAAACACTTAGGGTCTTCAATTACATTAACATGAGTGTGTTTGGACTGTGGGAGGATAGCGGAGTACACAGTGAAACATCATGGAAGCTCAGCATAAAAGCCACTCAGACCTAACACCTTCTTTTAGCTTCTCCATTTCAGACTCTATGAAAAATCATCTAAGTTAGTCAAACTTTTGTGATTTTTGCCACGAGAAAAATGCAGTTCATGCAAACGGACTGGAAAAGTTTTAATAAATATTTACTGTAACATGAAAAATCCAATAATCCAACATTAGTTTTCATGTTTACATTTGAGGTTGTTTTTTTAGTGAAAAGAAAAAAAATGAACCATTGATGCTCATCAAGGCCAACCTACACTTTGTCATGGAAACCGTGATGGCGTTATGTAAAAAATGTGGATGAGACTAGAAACTGGCTGGTGGCAGAAATGGGACGATTATCATCTTGGTAGGCTTTTAGTGGAAGACTTAAAAAAACAAACACACATTTTAACTGATATGTGAGTGCATGTGAAAAAAATACATGTTTTAGGAGTTTGACACGGTTCATGTCCACAAGCTGCTTGAAGGATGTGGACAAACACAATGTCTGATTCACACTACTCTCAGCTCAACCGCAACCACTGCTGCGCATTCACAGATACTGTTTTCATTACAGCCTCACGGGGGCAGTAATGAGCTGGTTTATGCACTCTCTGCTAAGCATTGGAAGAAGAATCCAAATTTACATGACACAGGATTTGCAAACAGAACGGATGATGCTAGCTGTACTGATGTTAGCTGTGCTAATTGCTAATAGAACATGCTAAAACCAGTTTAAAATATCTCTGTCTTGTTTTTGTTTGGAAATACTGTTCTATAGCAACATGTGGTGTGGTGGCCCAGGAGGGTCAACAAAGAGCAGAAGCCACAACTCAACAATAAAATCCACAACAGTAGTTATGCTAAAACAGAATTATGCTAAAAGAAAATGTATGTAAAAATGGAATTTGTACTAAAACCTAATCCATGATGTACCTGCTTGCACTACTTACATTTTAGCATAATTTCTGTTGTTGCTGTTGTGGTTTTTGCATTTTGTTGACCCTTCAACTGGTCTTTCCAGCACCCAGTGCTAGTCGTAGGCAAGGCAACGTCACATTGCAGTAGAAATTGTAGTAATCTAAAACCTGTTGCCTGTTCACCACAAGAAGTCTTTCGCTGCTGCTTAAAGAACTGCAATTCTCAAAGATAATTTCAAATCCAGTAAAATCTCTGCCGACAGGTCAAGCTTGACGAAAATGTGAAATGATAAATAAATCGGCCTCAAAAATGTGCTGCGTCCTCAAAGATAAGTGTGGAGGCTTCCCAGAAAACATTCATGTGGTTAATGTGTAACGTTTCACAGTTTAAATCACAGTAATTCTCTTCCTCTCATCGCGGTGCCATCAGCGACTTTGGTGTGAGACTGTCGGGAGTCACTCAGGAAACAATCCCAATGAGCTTCAACGTGATTAGTTAGTGCGCTTTAAAGATTGCTTGTGAGTCCGTCTAAATGGCAAGCTAACTAACCTCTGGCTCCTGGAAACTCAGAAAGACAGAAGCTAGATGCTTTTCTATCAACAGCTCAAGATTGTGTGTGCAAAACAGCATGATTGCTTGCTTTTTGTGGCCCAGACAGACTCTAACTAGGTGCTTTCGCCAGAGAGTCTGCAACGTAGCCATTTGGAAACTGACACGACTCTGCCGGTAATGAGGATCTTTGCATATCGCCCCGACCGGCTGCTTTTTTGGATCAAACGCCGAGTCTATTCCTCTTTAATAAAAGCTCAACTTGCTGGGTAGTGAAGAGGTTGCTTTGATTCGCGATGCTTTGTGAAATGTGATCTCGGCAGAAATAAAACTTTTACAGAAATTGGAAAATGCTGCATATATATACAGTATATATATATATATATATATATATATATATATATATATATATATATATATATATATATATATATATATATATATATATATATATATATATATATAACGTATCGTCATGGATGTGCCTGAAGATTACCCCAAAGATGCAAAGGCAGAGAGATGGTTTTCTCTCGTACCTTTTGTCGACTCCTCCTAGAGTCCATCGGATGTATACTGTAAATATGCATAGGAGAATGGAAGGAGAGACGAGTAGGAGGGAGATTTACATAAAAAATGCAAAGCATGACTCATTTAAGAAACCGAATAGATCAAGCAATTGGAAGGGAAGAAGGGAGGAAGTTGAGGGGAGCTAAATGTCAAACAAGGAGACGTGTAGCGGCGTCTTGCCTGGCGCTGATCGATGGACTCTGATGGGAGGGCAATGCTTCTTTTCCACTGGCAGGATCTACCATGTGGAGACACAGGGAGGAAAAAAAACACTAAGGGTTGAAACTCCCATTGTGACTGGAGACAGTCCAAGGGAAGAAAACTCTTTTCCAAGGTTTAACTGGGTGAGAGCGCCGCAAAGAGCTTGATCAAACTTACAACAATCGTCTTTTATATATATAAACGCCTGTTTGACATTTATCTGATCATGTCTGAGTTAGCTTGAACCACTGCAGAAACTACCTTCAAGTAAATGTCAAGTTTTAGCATTAATATTTAAAGAAAAAAAATGGAAACAGATAAACCTTTTAGCAAAACCCGAGCTATACATCTTGCTGTGGGTTTTAAATGTTTCTTACCAAGAAAAAGAAACGAGCTGATCTAGTCCAGGTCAAAATAACTTGGACAAGAAAGACTTCTGGTACGTTTAGGGTATCTAGGGTATGGCTTTCTGTTTACACCCCGATAGATGCTTTTTAATTAAGCATAGATGGCCCAGTGATGGAGTCCATGGAGCCTCCAGCCACTCTATGCTATATAGATAGCATTGATAGCGTAGTGTTGTAGACAGAGTGATTCTGTTCATCATCTAATTATGTGATTTTAAAAATGGAATCATTGGCAACAAAAAATAAAAGCAGAATTGCAATTTATGCACTCAGTGAGAAAGGTGTTCATTTTTGAAGACATGCTCTGTGTTTTTTTTTATGTCTGTTTATGCCAATGTTTGAACGTCATAAACATCATAGGCTGGAGTTTCATCTGCTCTCTACGCAGCGATAACCCACACACACACTGATGTCCGGTGGTGTCTGAGCACAATGCCGGGCCTGTGACATCATTGTTTCATTTCCCTTTGGGATCAATAAGTATTTTTGAATTGAATTAACAGACAGAAGGACGCAGCACTACTCTTCTCTTTTATTGTCTATGAAGGCTGGAAAGAACGAAACATTCTTAGCTTAACCTCTAGTGCAGCACTTATAGCGGTTTGAGTGAAGACGGGGTCTGATTTTTAACAACCGGCAATAGAAGCAACAGCAAATTCCTCATTTTCAATGTCTAAATATCTATTTGAACAAATGCAGATTCCTCCAGCAGGACGTGAGGAGCAGGTGAAACTGTGGAGTCCTGTGTACGTCCTATGCTGCTCTCTCCTTTGCTTCATAAATTTGCTTCATACTCTTTAAGTGTCAGCTCTTGGCAGGCTGATGCGTCCAATTAAGATACAAGAACAGACGACTCTGTGAGACGTATGAATAGTGGAGGAAGATTTCTCCTTTGTGATGAAGAAACACTTGAGTTGATGCATAAAAGCAAACTGGCACTCTGATTATTTACCAAGGACATTTTTTATTCACAGCGTTAAAGGCTCTTAATGCGTGTGTGGGTGTGTCTGTGTGTGTGGGGGGGGGGGGGGGGGGGGGCTCCATTACCACCCATCACTGCTTTTATTTCATTTCCATTGTCTCTCAGGAGGGGCTGATAAAGCAGCCGCACCCTATGGTAATGCTAGATGGTGTGTATCCGTGCTCTCTCCTGGTTATTTATCTGTAGGTGTGTGTGTGTGTGTATTCTCTGTCGTAAACTCTCCAAAACACTTCCCTGGATCTGTGAAACGTCTAAAAAAACAAAAACACGTTCATACATATTTCACAGAGGAACCCATGTGGGAACGCTGTTCAGACTGATGATTACGAGTTCAGTTTGTTGTTGTTTTTTAATTTGTCTTCCAAAGAACAAAACAAGCTGCTGGAAATGTATCTGAATAAATGAGAGGAAAAGGCGACAAAGGAAACGTGAGGGAGTGAGATGTAAGGAAGGGCGTCCATAGCGAATCTTTCAGAAAAAGAAAAAATGAAAGGGGCTTCTGTTAGAAAATTAAGATTTCATGTACAACTCTAGCATAACTTTTTGAACTGACAGATTCACAGTGCATCTGGAAAGTTTTTACTTTTCCCCTATTTTTGGTTACAGCCTCATTCTAATATCTATTAAAGGGACAGTATTATATTTTTCAGGCACATAGTGATATTTTACAGCACAATCAAGTAACTATGTTAGCATCTGTTGCGCTATGTATATTAAATATGATTTAGAAGAAATTTGAATTTATCAATGAATGCCTTGAAATTGGGCCTCTGTCTCTTTAAGGCTTCCTGCTCTTTCTGAAACTCCGCCTTCAGGAAGTCGTCACAACATGGCTCCTCTATTAACCCTTTAACGACATTTTTACTAGCGTTGCACTGCAAGGTGGCTAATATAACGAGCTCAGCTGATGTGCAGTTCCGTCAGGTGTTTGCTAATTGCTGCTGGCTAGTCTAGAGGAACTGAGTGGAGGCGTCGTGAGGAAGAGCTGCTGTGTAAGATGGAAGCTCGGAAACTGCAGCTCTCAGGAGGAGCTTTGTTCTCGAAGGCGGGGCTAGATCCAACCAGGCGTTTTCCACAGCTGAATGGTTGCCATGGAGATTAAAGGATTTCTCAAACATGCGTGAAAGAATCAAAGCAACACTCCAGGTATGTTTTTGATGAGGGAATGACATCATACTGCCCCTGTAAATGAATATATTTTATCAAAATTCTACACACGAACACCAAAGTTTTGCAAAAAAATTTAAAATAAAAAGATTACATGATGTAAATGTATTATATTAGATGGCACAACAAGTTCTAAGGTTTAGTGGATCATAGCTTACTCTGGATATCTTCGTCTTACTGTATTAAATTTTGATCTGTAACCTTTAAGTTTGACCAAAAATGTATAACTCATCACTACTAAGAATTATTTCAAGAAGTCCATCAAACTGCCAGAGGGAGTGTGAGATATTTAGTGGACGCTACCAGCAATTATTATCAGTGGTAGGTATGTGACACAGAAGTCAGGGTTTAAGGATTATTTGCATCTCAAAGACGAGGTGACGAGGGGATTTAAAGGAGCGGTGGAGTGAGTTTAATCATGTCATCATTCATATGCAAAGGATGTCAGATATCTGATGGTAAGGTCACCCGCAAAGGTCCCTCGCTTACAGCCTTCTCATTACGAGAGGGCAAAACGCCGACTGTCACAAACAGAACTCATCGAATTGACTCATCAAAAATGGGAGCTGCGTTTCTACGCAGGACTGAGAATACAGATTGAACAGGTTTTTGTTCCTGTCCACATTATGAGCTAATTTGTGAAACAGGAATGCTCTGCTGACTTTCCACATCGGCTTTAGGTGAGAACAAGTAGCTTTGCTTTCCAACCTGGAAGGTTCTGGAAAATCCAGTTGTGTTGTCGATGTGCGGACCGATTTGAAAAAAAATGTATTTTTTGATCAACAGTGATGTAGCGGTACGCTTTCTCTGTGCTGTGCTGGGAATCCTAGCAACAGCAGATTTGATTTGGACCGAGCTGAAGGTGCCGTCGGTCTCACTGAGAGGAAGGAACGTTTAGCAGGTCGGCGTTGTGCTCCTCTCTGTACATCTGGTTCTCGTTATTCCATGAGATCGGCGCTGAGGCGGACCGTCTGTCTGCGGCTGGGACTGACGGACGGCCACAGAGGACCCGACAGGACTCTTCAATTCCGCTTGATCCCTGAACAGCCCGCGGAAGCCAGCTTCAGATGAGACACCTAGGTTGTGATCTCCTGTTGGTGCTGATGAGCATTGATGGGTATGGCCTAGTTTGTGACATGTGAAATTTATGACTCACATTTTTTGCAGCTTGGTGCCCGTGTTTCATTTCCTCTCCTCATCACTACATGACAACCTTGTTCGTTTTTCAGTTGGGTGTTAAAACTCATGCTGAACACCGAGGTGTGTTTTATTACAATGTCACAGTGGTCAGAGTGAACTTTTAAGGTAGTAAACTTAGAAAAAAACACTTTGATCGTTCATTTTCTTTGGCTCTGATTGGCTGAACCCCCAACAGTGGACTGTAGATATTTTCTTCTGTCAATATTACATTTAGTATCTGTAGATATTAGACATTAACTTCTTGGGTAGTGCTAAGACATTTCTCCACTGTGTGCATTAATGCATGTTAAGGTATGTTTGTGTTTGAACTATTAAAATAGGACGTTGGACTGTGTTTGTTTTTCTTTGACGTTTTGACAGACGTGTTGTCACATTAAAGCATGAAAAAGATGTGGCTAACCTTTCCGGCTTTAAGAAAACTGTTTTCTGTGTACAATAAGAAACACACCACCCTTTTGAGATGCATCAGAGAGCATGGATAAAAAAAAAAAAAAAAAACTGGAAACAGAATTATTTTCTTTTTCTCCTCCTGCCCTTTAAAGCTTGGTTGGGCTTTTTTTTTTTCTTTTTCGCCCCACCATCCCTCCCTCTTTCCTGCAATCTCTGTCCTTTTCCTGGGAAGGAAAATGGAGTCGCTGGCCCAGTGCCACACCTGACACTCCAGCCTTAATCTGATTAATGTTTTTAATTTATATAAGTGAGTTGGCAGAGAGGAAAAAAACAGGCTGTTGCCTTTTACCGCTGCTGGAACCAACAACTCACACGCGCTTATTTGCAGGCCCCGTGCGGCGGATGGCGCACCGGCCGCGTCTCGAAAGGGTAAACCGGGTGTGTGTGCGTGTGTGTGAATAAAAGCGGCGTGTCGGTGGCAGACAATAAGATAGAGACGAAGTGGAGTAAACACGGAGTCAGAGATGAAAAACGTGAGAGCAAACAGCGAGGGCGAGAGGTGAAGTGAGGAGAAAGTGGAGTGAGAGACAACAAAAGGGGAGAAATGGGAAGAGACATGCTGTAGGGCAGGAGGAGTAAAAGATGTGAGGAGAGAGAGAGAGGAAGGGGGGAGTGAAAAAGACATGAAAAACCCAAGAAGACAACAATAAATGGCAGAGGAGGAAAAATAGATAAAAACCTCAGGAGAGTTTAATTGGGGGAAAAAGGAAAAGAAAATCTTTCAATTGATAGATAATCATACCCACAAGCTCCATTCCCTAAATTAAAAATATGATGCCGGGCACAAAGAAACGTTGGGAATCTGTTTTATAATAATGTCTCCATATTGTTATTGTGTGGAAGGTTTCCCAGATCACACACAGCGTCTCTCTCTGTCTGCAGATGTAGATTATGATCATTCAGGGATTTTAATGTTCCATCTAATTTATGAATCCAGTCATTGCGTAGAAACTGATCCACAAACATAAACACACCCACGCCCACACACACACACACACACACACACACACACACACACACACACACACACACACCCACCCACTCCCACACACATCTTGAATAATAAGTGCTGTACATCACAAAAACACAAAACCCTACCAAGTATTTTTGGTTTAGTTTCTAGTACATATATCTCAGTCCACTTAGAATAAGACAAAACTAACGTCTAAGTAACTTTTCAGAAGAAATAATAGTTTAAATCAATAATGTCTTAATATTGACGTAAAAGTGCTATTTCTAAGTGAAACAAACTGCCGGTGGAAATAATCATTTTATTTTATAATATGGGGAAAATGTCTTGTTCTGCAAAAACACCTTGTCTAATCAGAGTCAGTTATGCAAGTCTGAAATGTTTGTGCATCAACCACACCGAGCCAATTACACAGGAATGATTTCACTACTATTTTTATGTGCGTCACTGTGGATGTCCCAAACACACCAGCATGATGTCACCAGTCATAATGGAAGAAATAAAGCTGAAAAGGGACAGAGTTATGGTTTCCAGGCACATAATGCCGTTTTGTAGCACAATCAAGTAACTATGTTACCTTCTGTTGTGATTGTGATAAAAACGCTGTACAAATCAAACTAAAAAGAAATTTGACATCTTGAAATGTCTCTTTAAAAACTCCTGCTCTTTCTGAAACTTCGTCTTCAGGAAGTCATCACAACATGGCTCCTCTATTAACCCTTTAACAACGTTTTTACCAGCGTTGCTCTGAGAGGTAGCTCCTTTAATGACATCAGCAGATGCTCAGGTCCACCAGGTGTTTGCTAATTACGTCTGGCTAGTCTGAAGGAGCTGAGTGGCGGACGGCTGCTCTGCGAGGCGGAAGCTTGGAAACTTCAGCCCAGAGGAGGAGCTTTGTTCTTGAAGGCGGAGCTAAGTCCACCCAGGTATTTTGTTCAGCTGAATGCCTGATTAAAGGATTTCTTAAACATGCATAAAAGAATCAAGGCAGCACTCCTGGTATGTTTTTGGTGAGGGAACAAAATTATAACATGACATAATGCTCAAAAAGTGGATTTTACATGACATTGCCCATGAAAGGCTTAACTGTCTATGGGAACTGTTGAAGCAGCATCTTGTGGTCTGGGTTGGCCACCAGGTTTCCATCGTCTGCGGCTACAGTTGGATATTCTGGCTGAAAACTGTCTCACAGAAACTGATGCAACCAAGACTGTTGTTTCCTGGTTGTACATATTGCCAAAAGGCAACGTTATCGCCAACATAGTTCAGATTCATATCAGACTCGTTAACATTATTAACAATAGACGCTCCTCATCTAACAAACGGGGATGTCGTTTTCTCTGTGGCCTCTGCGTGCCAGCTCGTGTTCACGCCTCACACATCTTCACCTTTTCCTCCTCTGACGCCGTCTCAGTTCTAACCTCTTGCTTTTTCATTTTCTGATGCATAGTGACAATGCTACCTGTCTGAGTGTCTCTGCAGCGTTTCACCCCCGCAGCCTTTGTTCGGAAGCCACGGCATCGATGATGATGTCGTTTGTTTCCTCCTACTATCTCTTTGATATGAACATTAAAGCGAGCAAACGTTAATTGGAGCTGAAACAGAGTTAAATTGCACATCCTCTCGAATGCAGCAAATGTCTGACTGAGCTATGCTGTAATTTGAAACCCCTCACAAATATGTAGAGATGGTTTTTTTCTCAGGATGACAGTTTTACATCCAATGAAACTAAGAGCCCAAATGTAGAAAAAAGATGTCAGTCAGTACTGGACTGACCTGGAGTGGGAGATTAAACTGGATGAATGTGACATTATTCAACTAGATCTGCGTTGTAGCTGTTGTTGGATGTAAAATGCCCTGAAGCATGAACCAGTTCCTCAAATTTGACTTTTAATCTCCAGTTTGGTCACCACCATTTGTTTTTGCTAAAACATTGCAACTTTCTGAAGTGACTGAGGAAGACCTATTTTGATTGGCTAATCTTTGACGATTCAGCTCATGTACTATAACATCAAATAACTCTAGCTAAGTCCTCGTCAACATGGAGACGAGATCAGGCTCATCCCCAAAGGTTTTTGTCGTTTAGGTTGCGCGTTCTCACAGATCCGATGTCTTGAGAGAACAGAAAAGAAGAAACCAGGTTCCAGAGTGGATACATTTACGTTTTTATGTGCCCATACAAGCTATACTTTTTTGGGTATTTTTGGATGGTATTATGTTTTTTCCAGACCCATAGTGTCATTTTATAGCATAATAAAATAATTTGTTACCTTCAGAGGCCCAATGCTTTATATATCAAATATGACTTAAAACAAAATTTGACTTTGTGATTCAACGCCTTGAAATTGGGCCTCTGTCTCTTTAAAACTCTGAATCTCCGCGTTCAGGAAGTCATCACAAAATGGCTCCTCTATTAACCCATTAACAACGTTTTTACCAGCGTTGCTCTGAGACGTAACTCGTATGATGAGCTCAGCAGATGCTCAGTTCCATCGTGTGATGCTAATTGCTCGTCTGAAGGAGCTGAGTGGGGGAGTCGTAATGGAGAGCTGCTCTTACAGATGGAAGCTTGGAAACGAGATCAAAAGAGGAGCTTTGTCCTCGAAGGCGGGGCTAGGGCCACCCGAGTGTTTTGTAAAGCTGAATGGTGGCCATGGAGACCAAATGAATTCTCAAACTTGCATCAAAGAATCCAAGCAACATAAGCAACACTCCAGGTATATTTTTGACGAGGGAACGACATTATAACATGAACTAAAGCTGGAAAAAAGATCAACTTTACATAATACTGCCCCTTTAGAAACAAAGCAGTGCTAGCTTCATCTCTTTCTCTGTCCTGCATGACAACAAACATGGTTCTGTGGCAGCGTCACAGCGCCACCAATAGGCCCAGCATAGTTAATACTTTCAGTGGTGCTGCAATCCTTTCTTGGATGCAAATTTTTTCTTAATCATTTGCAAATATTTACTGAGTTACCCCGAGTCCGAGTCCACTTCTGATTGGCTCGCTGCCAACCAGGCCTGCTTCATATGGGAACGGGAGTTTCTGAGTTTGAGACAGAACCTTTGAAGCTGCACCTACTGCAATATTTTGTTTTGATATTTAAATTTCTATTGTAATTTGTGTCTTTTTAGAGAAGCTATCCAAGACTTGCTTTTCACCTCTCAAATGTGTTTTCAAACCTACAGTAACTTTTGAGCAATTCGTCTTTGCAGAATCCAACGTGAGGAAACTCCAAACACCTTTCGACAGGAGAAGCTTGAAGTCCCCTTTTTCCAGCACAAGGCCACAGACTTGGATTGGGAAATTTGAAACTAAACTTTAAAAAGACACCAATAGGAAAAACTTTCTTCTGTCTTTCAGAATCTTCAAAAACTTTTCTCTCTGAACTTTTTCCCTCAGAAGGATACATTTCCAACGTTCGCTTACAGCACAGAGAACTCTTATGTAATGTTATGTATTTTTAGAGAAAACAATCCAAGAATTTCCAGTAGTTATACAACACCGCAAGACTGACACCGTTCTATTCAAAGTTCCATCTAAACTAATGCAAGTCGGTCAAAAGAGAGTAATGGGAGAAATGAGGTGGAGGCTAAGAAACGTTGAAGAGTCTCTATAGTTTCTCAGTTGTTGCTCGTTGGCCTTTTGTCTCCCTGCTATAATTCTGTAGCACTTTCTTTTCTTAAGCCTTCTTCACCGTTTTCTTCCCCCCAAAAATCCTGCCCTTACCCTCAAGCGGCACCTTTAGTCGGCCGCAATTCCAAACGGAGCACAAACACAGCCAGAGACGCACATCCACAATAACAATGAGAGAAACTCTGAGGCATCCACGACCGGTTCACATTCAGCGGCGTGACTGCCAGGGCGAGTTTACACAAACACGCATGGAGAAATGGTGTCGCAGGGTTTCCAAATGAAAAATAGAGCTAAAAGGCGCTCAGAGCTCTTGTTTCCTTCATTTTGCACGCTTAGTTTTAGAATAAACTGGAGCGCTTCTGCTTTTGCTATGAAGGAATTGATGGGACACATGAGCGCTCTGCCTCGACATTAGCAGCAAAGTGCGCTGCCTCGTTTCGGTGCGTCCTCCCCAGGATTCACGTTGCTGCGTATCAAAGAGGCGCGTTTGTGTTGCTGCTCGAGGAGGGATCCGCAAGAATCTGCCTGTTTTTGCTTTCCCCGACTGTTGAACTGTGCAGTATAGTTTACCCATCCTCACCACAGCCCCACAGTGCCTCCTTTCTCTTCCTTCCCTTTTCCATCCCTTCTTCTTTTGGTCTTGCGTTACTCTCCTCCCCTCGCTCGGCTGATGCTGTGTGTGTGCTGCAGGGAGTCTGCTGTGCTTCTGCCTCTCTTCTCCACAAAGGTTCTGTTCTTTGAGCTGAGCGACGGGGGAAGCTTTGCAGTGAGCACCTGAGGAGAGGCAGGAACAACGCAGAAGACGGCAGACGTAGGTGGCGGTTTGGAGATGGAGGAAATGTTACGCTTCAGTAAAAACATGGGCCTGTTTATCGCTGTTCCATTGCCTCGTACATCAGGGCGCAGAAAGATCTGGGAACTAGAAATCCACACAGCACGACTTTTAGAGTAATGCGTTTTTTTTTTTTAAGGAAAGTCTTTTTGTGTTTTGCATATTTTGGGTGTTTTTCTATTTATTTTAACCATAGTCAGATCTTGTAATGCTATTATACTGTTAATATTTAAAACCAACAATGATGTATTTTTTAATACCTCTCATTCTTTTAATAGAGCCCCTAGCTACACCAAAAGTTATCTCACGGATAAATCTCCAACAATTAGCAACATAAAAAAACCATCATAAACGCATCACACAGTCACCAATTATGAAACCAGCAACAAACATTACATTTTGTAAAGTGCCATCAGTAAATTCATCAATCAAATATGTTGGTCAACGTTGCAGTGGTTATGGATCAAAATCAACTGTAACCAGGTGAGTTAATTATTACTTTAGTCTTCATTACTTCATTCTAATTTTACTTTTTACTATCTTCTTTGAGTAGCCCTAATATTTCTTAAAAACTAATATATTTTCACTACAAACTAAACTAAATAAAAAATACTTGGTAAGATAACAAATTCAAAGTTCTGCAAATTTAAACTAGTTTCATAGTCATCTTATTTGTATGTGTATCACATCATTCCACCCACAACAAGGGAGAAAGTAATAAAAGTTTCCAATTCTAACGCCGATACTGAACGTCTGATTGTGACTGTAGGCCAGAGCATGAAGAATAAATGATTTCCAAAGAGAATACTTCATTTGTTTTCAGAGATTTTTTTTTCTGGGCTCACACTGATTTACAACTGGTGATTCCTATACATATATATATATATACAGTACAGACCAAAAGTTTGGACACACTTAAGGTGTGTCCAAACTTTTGGTCTGTACTATATATATATATATATATATACTGTTAGGCCTGTTGCGATAAACGATAAATCAATTAATCGTACGATAAATTAAAACTATCGACGTCATATTACTCCTCCATGGGCTGCCACCTTATCGTGGTGGAGGGGTTTGAGTGTCCCAATGATCCTAGGAGCTATGCTGTCTGGGGCTTCATGCCCCTGGTAGGGTCACCCAAGGCAGACAGGTCCTAGGTGAGAGACCAGACAAAGAGCAGCCCAAAGACCCCAATGATGAAGGAAAACTTTGGACTTGGTGTTCCCTCGCCCGGACGCGGGTCACCGGGGCCCCACTCTGGAGCCAGGCCTGGAGGGGGGGCACGATGGCGAGCGTCTGGTGGCCGGGCTTTTACCCATGGAGCCCGGCCGGGCTCAGCCCGAAGAGGAAACATGGGCCCCCCCTCCCATGGGCCCACCACCCGTGGGAGGGGCCAAAGGGGTCGGGTGCAGTGTGGGATGGGTGGCAGCAGAGGGAGGGGACCCTGGCGGTCCGATCCTCGGTTGCAGAAACTGGCTCTTGGGACGTGGAATGTCACCTCTCTGGTGGGGAAGGAGCCGGAGCTAGTGCGTGAGGTCGAGAGGTTCCGGCTAGAAATAGTCGGTCTCACCTCGACGCACGGCTCTGGTTCTGGAACCAGTCTCCTTGAGAGGGGCTGGACATACTTCCACTCTGGAGTTGCCCAAGGTGAGAGGCGTCGGGCAGGAGTGGGCATACTTGTTGCTCCCCATCTCGGCGCCTGTACGTTGGGGTTTACCCCGGTGAACGAGAGGGTAGCATCCCTCCGCCTACGGGTGGGGGGACGGGTTCTGACTGTCGTTTGTGCTTACGGGCCGAACGACAGTTCAGATTACCCACCCTTTTTGGAGTCCTTAGAGGGGGTACTGGAGAGTGCTCCTCCTGGGGACTCCCTTGTTCTGCTGGGGGACTTCAACGCTCACGTGGGCAATGACAGTGAGACCTGGAGGGGCGTGGTTGGGAGGAACGGCCCGCCCGACCTGAACTCGAGCGGTGTTCTGTTGCTGGACTTCTGTGCTCGCCATGGATTGTCCATAACGAACACCATGTTCAAGCATAAGGGTGTCCATATGTGCACTTGGCACCAGGACACCCTAGGCCGCAGTTCGATGATCGACTTTGTCATCGTTTCATCGGATCTGCGGCCGTATGTCTTGGACACTCGGGTGAAGAGAGGTGCGGAGCTGTCCACTGACCACTACCTGGTGGTGAGTTGGCTCCGGTGGTGGGGGCGAAAGCCGGTCAGACCTGGCAGGCCCAAACGTGTTGTGAGGGTCTGCTGGGAACGTCTGGCGGAATCCCCTGTGAGACGGAGCTTTAACTCCCATCTCCGGCAAAACTTCGAACACGTCCCGGGGGAGGTGGGGGACATGGAGTCTGAGTGGACCGTGTTCCGTGCCTCCATTGTCGAGGCGGCCGATCGGAGCTGTGGCCGCAAGGTTGTCGGTGCCTGTCGCGGCGGCAACCCTCGAACCCGCTGGTGGACACCTTCGGTGAGGGATGCCGTCAGGCTGAAGAAGGAGTCCTATCGGGCCTTTTTGGCCTGTGGGACTCCGGAAGCAGCTGATGGGTACCGGCGGGCGAAGCGGCATGCGGCTCGGGCGGTTGCTGAGGCAAAAACCCGGGCGTGGGAGGAGTTTGGAGAGGCCATGGAGAAAGACTTCCGTACGGCTTCGAGGCGATTCTGGTCCACCATCCGGCGTCTCAGGGGGGGGAAGCGGTGCAGCACCAACACTGTTTATAGTGGGGATGGTGTGCTGCTGACCTCTACTCGGGACGTTGTGGGCCGGTGGGCAGAGTACTTCGAAGACCTCCTCAATCCCACCAACATGCCTTCCACTGAGGAAGCGGAGCCTGGGGACTCTGGGTTGGGCTCTCCAATCTCTGGGGACGAGGTCGCCGAGGTGGTTAAAAAGCTCCTCGGTGGCAGGGCCCCGGGGGTGGATGAGATCCGCCCGGAGTTTCTTAAGGCTCTGGATGTTGTAGGGTTGTGTTGGTTGACGCGACTCTGCAATGTCGCATGGACATCGGGGGCAGTTCCCCTGGATTGGCAGACTGGGGTGGTGGTCCCCCTGTTCAAAAAGGGGGACCGGAGGGTGTGCTCCAATTATAGAGGGGTCACACTCTTAAGCCTCCCTGGCAAGGTCTATTCAGGGGTCCTGGAGAGGAGGGTCCGTCGGATAGTCGAACCTCGGATTCAGGAAGAGCAGTGTGGTTTTCGTCCTGGTCGTGGAACGCTGGACCAGCTCTACACCCTCGGCAGGGTCCTGGAGGGTGCATGGGAGTTCGCCCAACCAGTCTACATGTGTTTTGTGGACCTGGAGAAGGCGTTCGACCGTGTCCCTCGGGGAGCCCTGTGGGGGGTTCTCCGGGAGTATGGGGTACCGGGCCCTTTGATACGGGCTGTCAGGTCCCTGTATGACCGGTGTCAGAGTCTGGTCCGCATTGCCGGCAGTAAGTCGGGCTCGTTTCCGGTGAGAGTTGGACTCCGCCAGGGCTGCCCTTTGTCACCGATTCTGTTCATCACTTTCATGGACAGAATTTCTAGGCGCAGCCAAGGTGTTGAGGGGATCCGATTTGGTGGCCTTAGGATCTCATCTCTGCTTTTTGCAGACGATGTGGTCCTTTTGGCTTCATCAGATCGTGATCTGCAGCTCTCGCTGGAGCGGTTCGCAGCCGAGTGTGACGCGGCCGGGATGAGGATCAGTGCCTCCAAATCCGAGGCCATGGTCTTGAGCCGGAAAAGGGTAGAGTGCCTTCTCCGGGTCAGGGGGGGTGTCCTGCCCCAAGTGGAGGAGTTTAAGTATCTCGGGATCTTGTTCACGAATGGGGGAAGAAGGGAGCGGGAGATCGACAGGCGGATTGGCGCAGCGTCTGCTGTCAAGCGGGCGCTGTACCGGTCCGTCGTGGTGAAGAGAGAGCTGAGCCAAAAAGCGAAGCTCTCGATTTACCGGTCGATCTACGTTCCCACCCTCATCTATGGTCATGAGCTTTGGGTCATGACCGAAAGAACGAGATCGCGGATACAAGCGGCCGAAATGGGTTTTCTCCGTAGGGTGGCTGGGCTCTCCCTTAGAGATAGGGTGAGAAGCTCAGTCATCCGGGAGGGACTCAGAGTAGAGCCGCTGCTCCTTCACATCGAGAGGAGCCAGTTGAGGTGGCTCGGGCATCTGGTCAGGATGCCTCCTAGACGCCTCCCTGGTGAGGTGTTCCGGGCACGTCCCACCGGGAGGAGGCCCCGGGGAAGACCCAGGACACGCTGGAGGGACTATGTCTCTCGGCTGGCCTGGGAACGCCTCGGGATTCCCCCGGAGGAGCTAGAAGAAGTGGCTGGGGAGAGGGAAGTCTGGGCCTCCCTTCTGAAGCTGCTACCCCCGCGACCCGACCTCGGATAAGCGGAAGAAGATGGATGGATGGATGGACGTCATATTAATTATCGGCACTATCGTCTCTTCCGACCTTTTTCTCTTTCAGCTAATGGCACTGAATGAAAAAAGGCTCAACTCCGGTGCTCTCCACTGACTCCTCCCTTCCTCACGATCTTAGAGCTGTCGGCCGATTGTCGGCCCATTTTCAAAACCTGACAGACTACACATTAGCCGACAGAAATCCTAGGTATAACGGTTCGATCGGTTCGTTCCTGCCGTGTGGTGTCCACCAATGGGCACAAAATAATGGCTACAAGTCCAGTGAACTAATTTTAAAACCAGGCATTAATCAATGCTTTACTTCAATCTACCTGCAATGCATGTGGCTAGTGTCAGCGTAAAGTCCTGACTGAATGAAAATCATTATAACCTATTTATGTCACGTTAACGAAGAACAGCTGAAAAGTTACCGGGTTTATCAACTGCGGTAGCAATTTCGCTCCAACTCCTCCTCTTGTCATTTCTATATTCTTTGCATGTTGAATAAACATTAATGTTGTTTCCACACGTCATCTCCAATGTCCGCTGGACTTCGGGTTGCGCCGTGTCAGCTGTTTGGGATTCCCCGATGTAATTTCTCCTCAGAAAACACGGAGGAGAATCCGCGCTTTCTGATTGGCTGCCTGTCACATTCAACAGGCTGCGTTAACTCTCCCAGTCGGGGAAAACCCCTGATTTAGATCGGAGCGGCCACGACGATCTACCATAACACACCACACAATCTTAGAAAGACCAACGTTATAAGATTGTTGTAAGGGGAAAAATAGCAGCAAAAAATCATGTAGTGTGAACTATTGCATCAGGTAGTGGATGTGCCCATTTTCTCTATTTAAATCTAATTATTACTGAAGGGCAACATAATATACAGACTTCATAATCTGCACTCTTTTGGTTGAATGCAGTATTTATTTCCACTTTGGCTTTATGTTGTTTAGTTTTTAATTAAAGTAAATTTTTTGTTAATGGAGACTGAGAATCCATTTTATTTTTGGTTGTTTTGTTTATCAGTTCCAGTGTGCTTTTGAAAATAAAGTGTATCTATCTGTGACCCGGCAGGGGGTTCTTTTTAAAACAAGATGCACCGGAACACAGAATAGTTCACAATATTTTATTTAAACAATTTCATTTAAAACATTTCTTTTTAAAAGCAAGGCTTCGGGCCCACTACTCTGTCCCTGGAAATGAAAAGGGATCATGTGAAATAAAAGTGACAACTTGAATTATTCCCCAAAAATAAATGAACAAACAAAACATGTAATGCCAAAGGAAACAAATTAGTAAATCAAAACAAAAAAAGCAAACTCATTAGTAAGTTCAATAATAAGCAAACAAACTGTAAAAGGAAAAAACACAAACACTTTAAACGGTGGAACAAATCGTCGTGGTCCAATTTCAGTGCCCTTCAAATGGGCCAGAGGAGTCCTGCCCCGCTCGCTCAGCCTGTCCAATCAGCAACAGGTTGCCTTCAGAGCGGCCCAAACAAACAAGACAAGACAGCAGAGCGTCCAAGCGCTGCAACTCCAAACAATCCTAAACCAAAAAACGCATTAGAAAACCCGTGGATTCAGGTAAAGTAAATTAAAATCTAAACAGGTAGCTTACCCAGCAGTAGTAGCACAGCCGACCCAGGGAGAGAGCGGATCAGCAAGCGAGGGCTAGATGGAAGCCGCACGCCGCAACAACCTCCAGCTGCAGCCGCTAACGCCAGCCGAGCAACGCTGCAGAAACGCACGGCAGGTATAGCACCAAAACCTAACCACAATCCCAGCCAGATGGTACAAAATGGCACTTACAATTCAGATGAGCGGATCAAGCACACCAGCCACTTGGGCAGCCGTCATGTAGTAGGGGAAACAAAGACACACACCTCGCAGCGGCCTGCTCAGCTATAAAGCTATTTGCCCCGCCCACCAATCAACTGCACGCTACTTGATACACCTGGTGCACATAGTTGGGAGGGTGGAACACCATCCCACCACATATCTTTGGCAAGAAATCGCATGGATGGGGGGGCGCTAGTGTGCTGTAATGGAGTAGACGTGTTTTGCAGAGCTCCGTGTCACTGCCTTCATTTAAAACTTATTCACTGCACCAAAGATATTATTTTTTTCACCGAGTGAGTAGCCCGTCTCTTCAGTTTATTTTAGTTTTGGCATTTCACATCATGCCTAGGAAAGACGAAGCCCAGAAGTCGACTGCTCAGGCGGGCTCCGCTGTTAGCAACGAGACTATACTAGCCGCCGTCAATAGCCACAAAGATGATCTTTCTAAAGTCTACACACTCGTGGATACTCTCAAGAAATCACTGGAAGGACGTCTGGACTCAATTGAAGCTCGTTTAACAACCCTGCAGACAGAGCACAGTGAGGTCCGGCACCGTTTGGATGACATGGACTCGGCTCTAACCTCTACCGATGCCCGTGTTTCGGCCCTGGAGTCATCATGTAGCGAGCTAGCGGCGGCTAACGGCCTTCTTAAGAAAAAGGTTGACGACTTGGAGGGACGCTCGCGCAGACAAAACATTCGGATTGTTGGCCTCGGGGAAGGTGTAGAGGGGGTTCAACCTGCAGAATTTGTCTCAAAATTTATCTCTGAGCTGCTGGGACAGGACAGCTTTCCCAAGCCCGTTAAAATTGATAGGGCGCATCGTGCCCTGAGACCAAAGCCACTTCCTAATGAACGTCCTCGGATTATCATCGCCAGGGTCCACAATGACCGCGACGTGATGAATATTCTGCGGTTGAGTCGACAGCAAGCCCCTCTGATGTACCACGGCCAGAAAGTTTTCATATTCCCAGACTACACAGCAGAGGTTTCAGCGCAGCGCCAGGCTTTCAACACCGTGAGGAAGAGGCTGGTGGAGGCCGGAGCCACATGTTCCCTGCGTTTTCCTGCCAAGCTGCAAGTGTCTTTAAATGACACTGTGAAATCCTTCACTTCACCGACTGATGCAGAGCGGTTTGCCAATTCATTGTCTCATATTAAATGACTTTGTTAATCATTCTGTGCTAGTTAGTCTGCTAGTTCGATTAAGCTTTGGTGCATATTAACATCTATACAATTCTGGAGGTAAACACGGCGTGTTGTGTTTAGATTACCCACTTGTGTTTTTTTTTTTTTGCTCTGTTACCCGGCAGCCTCCACTCTAGATTTTGGGATATGCCGCTTTGTTCATGTTGCGGCAAGGGTGAGTTTTGGGGTTTTTGTTTCTGCGTTGTTGCTGTTAAATTGCCTTTGTTTTGTTTACCCTGTCAGCTGCTTTTTTTACGTTGTGATAAATGCAGGATAATAGCACTTTTAAGTCGAGCATGAGTCCTATTAATTTTGTTTCCTGGAACTGTAGAGGCCTTGGTAAGGCACTTAAAAGAGCGAAGGTGTTTTCACATCTAAAATCACTTTCATCTGATATTATCTTTTTGCAGGAGACTCATATTCATCCAACTGAGCAGAGACGGTTGAGATCTTCATGGGTGTCTCAGGTTTACCAGGCTAATTTTTCTTCCAAGGCTAGAGGGGTTGCAATCCTTATCCACAAGTCTATTCCATTTGTTTTTAACTCCATGTCTGCAGATCCAGGGGGGAGATATGTGCTTGTCACTGGCGAAATTAATTCCATCCCTGTTGCCCTTTTGAATATTTATGCCCCAAATTGTGACTGCCCCGACTTTTTCTGCAAGATATTTGATATTATTGCACAATTTAATAATAGGGACATGATTATAGGAGGTGACTTCAACTGTTATCTCGATCCAGTGTTGGATAGGTCCTCCAATAAGGTTGCCTCTTCTTTGAAATCAGTGTCTGTTTTAAATAACCTCATTAAGTCACTAAACTTAGTGGATATCTGGAGGCTTCAGCATCCTTCCGATCGCAAATACTCATTTTTTTCCCCCTCCCATGGTAGTTTTACCAGAATTGACCACTTTTTAATTGATTCTAAATTGATTTCACGTACAGTCAGTTCTCTCTATCACGGGATCTTAATTTCAGATCACGCCCCTCTCTTACTTCAGATCCACTTTAATCTTCATGCTCCATCGTTCAACTGGAAGTTTATCCCCCCCATCAATTCGGATCAAGCACTTAAGGACTTCATTTCAGCTAAAATCTCAGATTTCCTTCTTTTTAATGACAAAGGTGATGTGTCTGATTCAGTCTTGTGGGAGACATTTAAGGTGGTTCTGAGGGGCAACATTATTTCTTATCAGTCTTCGGTCAAAAGGGCCAGATCTCAGCGTTTTGCAGATATTCAGGCTGAATTGGCTGTTTTGGAGGTCAGGTACCAGAACTCAAATGATGAAAATATACTTAATGCCATTCTGAAGATAAAATCTGAATATAACCACATGCTTGGGGAACAAGTTGGTAATTGCATTCGCAAACTTAAACAAAAGCATTTTGAACTGGTGGACAAACCTGATAGATTGCTTTCTAGACAAATAAAAGGCACTCTGGCAGATAGAGCTATTCATAAAGTTACTTCTCCTTCTGGCCAACTGTTAACTGATCCTAAACTCATTAATGATGCCTTTTTCAATTATTACAGTGATTTATACACCTCCAAGAGTAGTGCTACCAGCACGGATATTAAAGTCTTTCTAAACAATTTAAATGTACCTGTCCTGGATGAATCCGCCAGGGCACACCTGGACTCTAGTTTTACTATTGAAGAAATTAAAGCCGCGATACACTCTTTATCTCCTGGTAAGGCTTGTGGTCCGGATGGGTTTGGAATAGATTTCTTTTTTTTTTATTTTATTTTTTTTTTTTTTTTTTTATTAGGTTTTAACATCAAAATACAAAATGTACAAAAATATATGAACAAGATATGTAAACTTTTTTTCTATAACAGAACCGAACATAAGTCGTACAGAACACATGGATAAGCCTTCCCAAATAAAATCCAGAGGAATAAGAAAAGAAAACAAGAAAAAACAAAAAGTAGATATGTTAGAAGAAGAAATAAAAAAGACATTAGTCTTGTGTGCAAAGTACAATGATATAAATATAGGTCTTAATAGTGAAAGAAAGAAAAAAGAAAAAAAAAAAAAAAAAAAAGGGGGGGGGGGAAGGATTTAAGAAAAAGGTACATCAATGGGTATTAATGACAAAATAAATAATTTGATAAATAATATGATAATGTAAATAAAAAGGTCAGGCAAAAGCAAAATTTAGTTGGGCACCATACGGGACGGCAATGTCTGAACAAAATCAAAAAACGGCTGCCAAATCTTTAAAAATTTAGTTGTGGAACCTCGTAGGGTAAATTTAATCTTATCAAGTTTACTAAAGTGTAAAGCATCTTTAATCCAGATTTCAAATGAGGGAGGTAAAGCTGATTTCCAGCACAGCAATATTCTACGCCTCGCCAACAAAGTGAGAAATGAAACCAGATCAGCCTCAAGTCTTGACAAAGAAACCGTCTCAGAAAGTACACCAAACAATGCAGTTAGTGGATCAGGCTGGATGGACATATGAGCTACTTCAGACAAGGCTGCAAAAATGTTTGTCCAATATTGCTTTAGTGATGGGCATGACCAAAACATATGGATCAGTGAGGCAGGTGTTTGATGGCAACGATCGCATTCCGGACTAACGTTTGGGTATATTTTAGAAAGCCTGGCCTTAGTCCAGTGAGTGCGATGCAGGACCTTACACTGAATTAGTCCGTGTCTGGCACACAGTGACGAACCATGAACACGGTAAAGAATTCTATCCCACAAGTCATCTGGAAACAGAAAACCCAAGTCCTCTTCCCATGCCGCTTTGATTGAGAGAATTGGGGACTCACGAAGACAGCACAATCTCTCATACAAACATGAAATAGGACCCTTTTTCGGTGGGGAAGGTGACAGAAGATTATCCAAATCATTAACAGGAGGTTTAGAGGGAAAGAGAGAAGTTTTTTCCTTAACATAACTTCGGACCTGTAGGTAACGAAAAAAGTGGCTCTTTGGGAGGTCGAATTTTGCAGAAAGCTGATCAAAGGAGACAAATGTACCCTCCTCATAGAGGTCACTAAAGCTTTTGATACCATGAGAGAACCAAACGGAGAAAGCATTATCGATCATAGAGGGCCGGAATAAAGGATTCTTGAAGATAGGAGATTGTAAAGAAAAAAAGTTTAATTTAAAATAGCGGCGGAACTGAAACCAAATTTTCAGAGTCACTCTCACCATTTTGTTGTTCGGAATTTCAGCTCCTGATAGCAATTTGGGAGCATAAACTAAAGCAGACAAAGACGATCGAATACAGGATGAGGCTTCCAAATCCAACCAAGCCGGGGCACTGTCCAAATCATTTGCCTTTAACCAATAATTAAGAATTCTAATATTGGATGCCCAATAATAAAACATAAAGTCCGGCCATGCCATTCCACCCACACTTTTTGGTCTCCTAAGATATGATTTACGAATTCTAGAGGGTTTATGATCCCAAATAAATCCAGTGATGATTTGGTCCAGTTTACTAAAAAAAGAAACGGGGATAAAAACAGGGACACACTGAAAGAGAAAAGAAAACTTGGGAAGCACGTTCATTTTAATCGTATTAATTCTCCCAGCAACGGATAAATGAAGCAAAGACCATCTATCTAGGTCTTGTTTGACCTTGTCCACCAACGGCTCAAAGTTAAATTTAAAAAGGTCGCAAAGTTTACATTTGACCTTAACACCTAAATATGTAAAACCATCAAGGGCAACCCTAAATGGGAGAGAAGCAAGTGAATATTTTCGAGCCACCGAATTTAATGGAAAAATTTCACTTTTACCAAGGTTTAGTTTATAGCCAGAGACGCGGCTAAATTGATCAAGAGTTGAAAGTACAATAGGGACTGAAGAGGCTGGTTTAGAAATATAGAGAAGCAAGTCGTCGGCGTACAAGGAAAGTCGTTGTTCAATGCCTGATCTTGTGACCCCACTTAAATGTGTATTGGATCTAAGTGAGATGGCCAATGGCTCTATAGCTATTGCAAAAAGTAATGGGGACATGGGGCACCCCTGTCTAGTGCCTCTGAAAAGAGGAAAGTATTTAGAGTAAATGGAATTTGTTTTGACAGAGGCAAGTGGGGAAGTGTATAAGAGCTTTATCCATGAAACAAACTTATTACCAAATCCAAAACGTTGAAGTACATAAAAAAGGTAACCCCACTCCACCCTGTCAAACGCCTTCTCCGCATCCAGACTAATCACAAATTCAGCTTCACAAGAATCTGTGGGGTTATAGAGCACATTAAATAACCGTCTAACATTGGAGAAGGCATATCTCCCCTTAATAAATCCAGTCTGGTCAGGACTGATCAAAGATGGCAAGACAGTTTCTAAACGGAGGGCTAAAAGTTTGGCGAGAATTTTATAGTCTACATTTAAAAGAGAAATTGGGCGATAGGAGCCACAAGATAAAGGATCTTTATCCTTCTTCAGGATCAAAGAAATAGAAGCCTGTAACAAGGATGCTGGGAGAGTTCCAGTTTCAAATGAGTGCCTAAACATGTTCAGTAGGAGGGGAGCCAATTTAAGACTGAACTTTTTATAAAATTCGACAGGAAATCCATCCTGTCCTGGGCATTTTGAACTTTGCATATTATTAAGAGCACGCAGAACTTCTTCTACAGCCAAGGGCTCTTCCATTTTAAGACTATAAGTTCGGTCTAATACAGGAAAAACAAGGTTATCACAGAAAGAGTCCAGAGACAAAATATCAAATGGACATTCAGACACGTATAATGACGAATAAAATTCTTGGAACTGGTTATTAATTATTTGTGGATCCGAAGAAATGCCATTGTGAGTTTGGATCCGTGGGATGAAATGTGTTGCTGACGCGTTACGAAGTTGGTGAGAAAGTAGTTTACTGGCCTTGTCACCATATTCATATTGGGCATGCTGCGACTTCAAAAGCATCTCCTCCACTTGTACTGATGCCAATCGGTCAAACTCTGCCTGTAAAGACAACCTAACATTGTATGCCTCGGGTGAGGGGGAAGCTGCGTATAGTTCATCCAACTGCAGAATTCGAGTTGTAAGTTCTGACAACTTTGCCTTTCTCTGTTTAGTTTCGAAACTACTGTAGGATATAATCTGTCCTCGTATAAAAGCCTTAAAAGTCTCCCACAAGAGAGAGGGTGATGTACCTGGAGTATCATTTGTGGCAATGAAGAAGTCTATTTTTGAAGTAACAAAGGCAACAAACTTATCATCAGACAACAGACGTGTGTTCAAGCGCCAAGGAACAACAGAAGGAGAGCCACCTCCCATCACCAGGTCCAATGTCACAGGAGCATGATCTGAAATTACAATGGCATTGTGAGAACAAGATCGGATATGCGGTATCAGTCGGCTGTCCAAAAGAATGTAATCAATACGAGTGTATGTATGGTGAACTGGGGAGAAAAATGTATATTCTTTACGAGTAGGGTTAAGAAAGCGCCAGGCATCAATAACTGAGAATTCTTTAAGAAAATTATTAACAACTTTGGAAGAATGTGATTGTCTGTTAACATTATTTGATGACCGATCCAAAGGGCCCAGCCAACAGTTCAAATCGCCAGCCAAGATAAGAAAATGTGAAGATAAATCTGGAATTTTGGTAAAAAAGGAACTAAAAAAATTATAATCGTCCCAATTCGGTGCGTACACATTAGCCAAAACTAATTTTGTATTAAAGATGCTCCCACAAACAATAATGTATCTACCATTAGGATCAGTAATAATGTTAGAGGACACAAATGGTACTGATTTGTGAATTAAAATAGCAGCACCTCGAGATTTACCTTGAAAAGTTGAATGATACATTTGGCCAACCCAGCCCTTCCGGAGTCTAGAATGATCTGAAATTTTCAAGTGGGTTTCTTGTAAAAACACAATTTGAGCACCCAAATGCTGTAAATGATGGAGCACTTTACTCCTTTTAATGGGTTGATTTAAACCCTTACAATTCCAGCTACAAAACTTGAAAACCTGACCCTTTAGTAAATTATCACAATTAGCTTGTGACATCCATCAATCTGTGTAAAGAATGACCCATTGATAGCACTTAAAGACCAAATAACATGTGAAATACAGTACGACAAAACAAGAACGTTAGAACTTACCCCTGATTGCTGAAGCATCTTCCCAAACAAGATGCGCGCATACCCCCTTTTGCTAACTACTAGATACCTCTCCCCAAGCATCCACGGACCCAGTAGAACTCAAGCTCCCACCAGTGCAAAGCAGGAACAAAAAAAAAAAGTGGATCAAATTATATTATCTAATTAAGTGTATAAATAGATATGCATCTACATACCCATACACACACAGAAATATAAATAAACAAATAAAGTATATATAGGAAATAAATCAGTAGTAAGGATAGAAAAACTAAAAAGGTATTTGAAAGAAAAAAAAAAAAAAAAAAAAAAGGAGATTTAATAAAATATAAATAATATAATAATATAGTAATATTTATAAAATAAAATAAATTTTAAAAATTAAACAAAAATAAATAAAACATCATAAATAAGATAAGTAAATGATTAGAATCAAATATGTAAGAAAAAAAAAAAAAAATTAACAAAATCTGGTACTAAAAGCACCCCCTACATTTTGTGAAATCACAAAAAAAAAACAAAAAAAAAACCAACCTTCAGTTAGGTTACCATTTCACAAATATAAATCAGAAATAACGAACATCAGCCTCAAACCAAGTCAAAGTTATTAGTCAGAAGGAGCACCACCTCCCAGTTTCTTAATAAAGTCTGTGGCAGCTTCGGGGTCGGAAAACTTGCGCACAACTCCATTTGGCAGTGTGATTCTTAACTCAGCAGGGTAGAACAGACCAAACTTAACGCCAGGGCACGAGTGTAGGAGACGTTTGGCATTCCCAAATTGTGAGCGTTTTTTGGCCACTGATGACGTAAAGTCTGGAAAGATAAAAATTTTCCTGCCCTGATAGAGAAGAGGTGCAGCAGCTCCTGCCCGGCGCAGAATCAGTTCCTTCACATGAAAATAATGCACTCTGATGATAATTGGTCGAGGTGGAGCTCCTTCTTTAGGTTTTTCCCTGCTAGATCTGTGAGCTCGGTCCAGAAGCGGCACATCCTCCAATCCCAAAAGGTCACGCAGAAGCTGTGAGATGAATTCTCTAGAACTGGGCAGTTCCAGTCCTTCAGCCAGCCCGATGAGACGAATATTATTACGCCTTGACCTCCCCTCCAGATCCTCACATTTAGCCTGTAGTTGTTTAACTTCCCCTGCTAAAACGGATACAGAGGTCTGCAGGGAGGACAAATCATCACTGCAAGAGGTAGCAGAGACCTCAAGCTCTTTGATTGTGGCTCCCTGAGTTTCAACAAGAGACTGGATGGAGTTTATATTAGCATTAAGCTCAGCCTTCACGGATTTAATTTCTGACCTTAATGTGAGAGTAAGAGAGTCGATCCTCTTGTCAAAAGTATCACAAATGTCTTGCTTCAGACCTTGCAGTGCTTTGATGAATGTTGCCTCACTGAGCGGTGTATCTGATCCACGCTCGTCGCTCCCCAGCGGCGTCTCATCCATCCGGAGCGCGCCCGATCCAGAGCCCGTCTCAGCGGCAGCACGTCTCTGACGAGGTCCCTTAGTTTCCCTCTTGTCCATTTTACAAGAGTCGCAGTACTTTAAAACCGAAAATGGTCCCAAACAGTGCCGAAGAAAGTTGGCGTAAACGATGACGTCACAGTTCAGCGACACGAGCGAGCGCAACCAATAATTAGCTTTAGCACAATGGACCATCCAAGGACGGAAACCACTCTTTTATGCTCACCCGTGCCCGCAGTAATATCAGTCCTAGTACCACCGTGCAGGGGACAAGGGATCAACCCAAAAGTGACAAACCAGTCCGTTTCGGGCCCGGGTCGGGCGCTATGTAGCTAGTGCACGCTGGCTAGGTTCGAGGCGACGACCGCGGCCTGTTACAAAAAGTTATTAAAACAAACGACTTATCGACCAAAAAAGGTGTCAAATGAACCAGGGATTAGAAGCGCACCATTATATACATATGCGAGGCTGATTTATAAAGAGGGGTGTGCTTTAAAATAAATGTTTTGTCCCTGCTTTTGCGGAGCCTCGAGAAGCACGTCTTCACTCCATGATGTTCCCGCAGCTCCCCTCTGGAATAGATTTCTATAAATGTTATTTGGATCTGGTTGCCCCTCTTCTTCTGCGTATGGTGAACTCTTCTGTGGTGGAGGGAGTGTTTCCCCAGAGTTTGTATGATGCACATATTTGTCTTCTCCTGAAGAAGGGCAGGGATTGCTCTAATGTTGCCTCATACCGTCCTTTAAGCTTACTAAATGGTGACCAAAAAATAGTAGCCAAAGTACTTGCTACTCGTTTAAATAAATGCATAGCTCATCTGATCCATCCCAACCAGACTGGCTTTATCCCCAACAGGTATTCCTTTTCAAACACTCGTCGACTCTTAAGTGTTATGTACCAGTCCAACCTTCCTGCCTCCGCAGTTATTTCATTAGATGCTCAACAGGCATTCGACCAAATTGAATGGGACTATTTGTTTTTGGTTCTCCAAAAATTTGGCTTTGGCGATAAATTTATGACTTTACTAAAAATGCTTTATGCTCAGCCAAGATCCTCAGTTCTGACTAATCACGACAGGTCTGCTTCTTTTTTATTGCATCGCGGAACCAGACAGGGGTGTTGTCTTTCTCCGTTGCTATTTGCATTGGCCATGGAACCCCTTGCTATTTCCATCAGGAACCATCCATCGATCACTGGCATTTCAGACTATGCTACAGATAGTCCCATTGGCCTGTATGCAGACGATGTTATCCTGACCCTTTCAGACGTTACAGTCTCTCTTTCTCCACTTCTTACACTTATAAATAAATTCGGCAAGCTTTCCGGTTTTACTATTAATTGGGATAAAAGTCTTTTTATGCCTCTTTCAAATGGTCTGAACGCTGCTTTTCTTAGCAATCTGCCATTCAAAGTTTCCACTAGTCATTTCGAGTATCTGGGGATAAATATCACAAGAGACCCTAAACTCCTTTTTAAATATAATTTTTTGGATTTAATCAACAAAATTAAATCCATGGCTGACATGTGGAGGCACCTTCCTCTTTCATTGATTGGTCGCATCAATGTTGTCAAGATGGTGCTCCTTCCGAAATTTACCTATCTTTTTCAAAATATACCCATTTATCTCACTGCTTCCTTTTTTAAGATGATAGACTCTATTATAATCCCTTTTGTCTGGGCTGGTAAGCACCCTCGAATATCAAAGTCTCACCTACAGAAACCTACTGCGGAGGGGGGCCTAGGCCTTCCTGTTTTTCGATACTATTACTGGGCGTGTAATGCCAGATCCTGGGTTTTCTGGACTCAGTTCTGTTCGAGGGGTGAGGTGGTTGACTCGCTACTACCCAAATGGCCATTGAACGAAAACCTTGCGTTATTAGAGCTTACTTCTTCTTCCTCAGCTGCAGTATTGTTTTCCAATCCTTCTTTGTCCTTTCAGTTGCTGAAGGATAATTTTATACTAAGAAATTCACTCAGGATTCTGAAGCAGTTAAAGAATGTATTGAATCTCCCTGGCTTGTCCATCTATGCCCCGATTTGTCAGAATTCAGCATTTAAGCCAGGTAATATGGATGTAGTTTTTAAGCACTGGTTAAATAAGGGGATAGTTGCTGTTAAGGATTTATACATTAATAATCACTTTGCTTCCTTCACGCAACTACAAGCAAAATTTGGTCTTCCTTCTAGCCATTTTTTCAGGTACTTGCAAGCTCGGAACTTTGTAAAACAGCACCTCCCCCACTATGAAACCTTACCAGCACAGCATAGTTTCTACGAGCTTATAAGAAAGCCCCCTACCTCTAAAAACCTAATTTCTCAGTTTGTTAATCTTTTCAGTTCATCCCCATCTACTAGGCATATAAAAGAGGCCTGGGCTTCTGATCTACTTGGTGAGATCTCAGATGAGCAATGGGATTTGTCTCTTTCAAGAATCAAGACCTGCTCCATTAACTCTAGACTGCAACTTATTCAATTCAAAGTTATCCATCGGCTGCACTTTTCTAAAACTAAACTCAATAGGCTATTCCCCTGCGTCTCACCAAAATGCGACAAATGTAAATTAGATGATGGGACTCTGGGTCACATGTTTTGCTCCTGTCCTAAACTAATGGACTTCTGGTGCAAGATTTTTGAATTTTATAGCAATGCTTATGGCAATCCTCTATGTCCGGATAGGCATTTGATCATTTTGGGTTGCTCTAAATCCTCTCTTGCTCTTCCCATGTCCCTACAACAGTCTCTAATGTTTGGTTTAGTGGTAGCAAAGCGGGTTATTCTACGGGAATGGAAATCCTCTACCCCGCCTTGTTTTAAGAAATGGCTTAATGATATGGTGTCCTGTATCTATCTTGAGGAGATTCGATACTCTTTGTCTGACAATCATCAGAAGTTCCTGGATGTGTGGGGTCCTTTCAATAGATACATACAAAATAATAGGCTAAAATAACTGTCGTTTACATCTGGACCTGTATTTTCTAATAATTTATTTTACTCATTTACCGTTGCGTCATGTTTATTGTGATTATAACTTGTGTTCATCTTTTCTTGTTATTCCATATTCCATGGTGGGCTGTTTGTTTCAATGTCCTCAGAAATGTCTCTTACTCGCTTGGACTCTGTCTCATGCTCGATAACACTCTACAATCTGATGTGCATTTTATCCTCTTATCAGACCCTTTGTTAGCTGACAGTGTTTTGATTGTTCTGTTCTGTGGATTTTTGTTTTGATGATTCTGGTTAGTTTTTTTTTTTATCCTTGTTGTTTTGTCTTCTAATTTGCCTGTTTATTCTTGAAAATCATAAATAAATATTAAAAAAAAAAAAAAAAAAAAAAAAAAAAAAGAAATCGCATGGATTATTATGTCATTTCCATTAAATCAGTGTAAAAAGGTCTTCAAACAATATTATCGTTTATCGCAATAATTTTTGAGACAATCGTTCAGCAAAATTTGCTATCGTGACAGGCCTATATACTGTATATATATATATATATAGACATATATATATATATACTGTTTATATATATATATATATATATATATATAGTATATATAACTACTGAAAAGCCCTAGTTGGAATTGCTGTTCCATTCACAAACAATAAAGCACGTCTTTAATCCTCACATTTTTAGCTAATACCCAACTCCACATTAACTAAGTACTGAACTATATGAAACGATGAGAATTGATTCTAAAGTTATTTTAAGATCTTGTCATTATTTTTGTGGAGCCCCATTTTGATTAGGTTTGTTGAAGCGGTGAAGGTATTTTATTATTGGAAATAGCCTCCTTACCTGTAGAGAATATCATATACAGTTGAAACCAGTTATACAAACATTGTTTAAAAAGACAGACATGTCTAAATTAGGACATATTTTTCTTGTTTTAGCTAGGTTAGAACTATCAAAATTATTTATATTTGATAAACGCCCAACAAATTGGCAACAACATGTTTTAAAGGGGTAGAATTCAAGGACAGTATCAAAAAAGTCTAAAAAAAAAATAATAATAATCTCACCATTTAGCAAAATTCCAGAAAACTAAAGCAAGAAGTTTTTGGTCTGATTTAACATCAGACACCAAGAAAAAACATGTTTGTGTCTTCTTAGTGTATGTAAATATGATTTCAACAATGCCTATGAATTTATAGAATAGTTAAAAAAAAATCCTCAGAGAAGTGGAAGGCTAACAGCTAGCCAAGCAAATCCTCTGTTTCAGACTATATCCTTAAATTAAAACTGAAACACAAAATGATGTACAAAGGATACATTGCTATGTCAGCAGATATTAAACATCTAGACTTTCCCAAGAAATCAGTACTTTGTCTTTTGACCACAGGGATTGTCTTTGTGTCCCAGCTGGAGTGGTCTGACGAGTTGCAGCTCATAAGGCAGATTGATACAACTAGTATAGTCAATTAGTGTAGCAAGACATCCGTTTAGCTGAGAAATCACCAACAACATTCAAAAGTTTCTGTGAAAGTGTAGACATTTAATATCTGCTAGCATAACAGGTGTACCTCAAGGATATGAACACTTTCATTTTGCGCTATTTTTAAGTTGCTAAAATCAGCTAAAATCAGCATTGCAGTTCATGGTTTGAACTAATAGCCTAGCAAAATTTGGTTTCCAGTGCTTAGCCTTTATGCTGATATTACATAACCTTCACTACGATGCTGAAACCTTGCTTAGCCTTGCTTTCTAAAATCTCTAATGAGTTTCAGCTACATTTAAATCTGTTCTACAGCCTCGTTCATAAATCAAAAGTACTGACTATATGCTGCACACTGGCGAACTATGGAGAATTCAGCCAACATCGTGGTCATAATTATGGTCTACATAAGCTAACTAAGAAAACTCCAGTTCTTTTCCAGTTAACTCTTTATCACTTTTCTTGCTACAATATCCCACAGTGTTGTTCTACCTCATTTACTATTTCCCACTCATCTACACTGCTCTTTTTAACTGCATGGCCAACAATGATTTAACTTCTTTGACCTCTACATCACGCTATAATGTTATTCCCTCATCAAAAAGCATACCTGCAGTGTTGCCTTGATTCTTTCTTGCATGTTAAAGAAATCCTTGAATATCCCCTGCCAACCATTGAGCTGTGTGAAATAGTTGTGGGTGACTTCCTGAAGACGGAGTTTCAGAAAGAGCAGGAGATTTGAAGAGAGAGAGAGGCCTAATCTCTAGGCATCAAATATCAAAGTCAAATTTCTTTTAAGTCATATTTGATATATTCAACATTTTTATAACAACTGAAGTTAACATAGTTACTTGATTGTGCTATAAAATTGCACTATGTGCCAGGAAAACACATAATACTGCCCCTTTAAAGTAACTGTTTACAAAGTAAGCGGTCTATGAGAATAAAGTAAGGAAATTGCACTAGAACTTATGGAAATTGTATGTTGATTTGGTAGTTTTCATAAACTATGTGGCTAAATTACTGTAGTCTTCTAGTGTAGTTACCATTAATTATATTCATTTCCACTGCGACTGTTTTCATAGTCCATTCCAGTTTATTGGGATATTGCAGTGGATTGTTTTATTCATTTATTTTTTACTGTCAACGTGGGTGCTAGTGGACTCATATTAGCCAACACTTCTCTAAATATTCAGGGGCCTAAAACGCTTTCTTGGTTTAAACTGACCAAGCAAAATGTTGGCTTCAGCTTCATGTAAGGACTTGAATGTGCCTCTTTGTCAACCTTTCCCCTCCTTCCCCCGTTCTATAAATAGAGCCAAACAAAATACAAGAATGACAGTCTACAGCATATCAACCCGTCAGCGGTCTGTGACCATAGGCATCAAAGAGAGTTGGATCAAAAGCGATGAAAAATACATCTTAAAAACTTCATTCACGCAGCCAATTGCCTTCAGTTACAAGGCGCTTCAAAGCCAGAGCGTCACCTCATTTCCTCCGAGACGCTGAAGTACCGAAACCATTAGCTGGATGTTTGAAAAATATTCACTTCATGTCTGATTTTTATAATGTATAAAGCTTTTAATGAGAAGAAGAAACAGAACCCAAACCAGAGTGTAGTGTCAAAGTTTTAGGCAGGTGCGGAAAAAAAAAAGATGCAATACAAAATTATGTTTAAGTCCACATTTCTGTGTTAGAAATGTGTTGGTCTGGTGTAATATTGTAATCTTAAGTGTCATGTTTTCATTGGCTGTAAGCATAAATCATAATAATCATAAATAAAAGCTTGAAAACACAGGTCTCTGAGGAATTGATCTATAAGCAGTGTATGCCCAGAACAACCTCCAACAATAAGCTGCTTATGACTGCTTATTTTAATAACACAAACAACAAATATGCCTTAATATGCTTTATTACACACAGTGGAAACCATCTTGGCATTACCACAGAGGCTTACATCCAAAGTTTTCCTCGTCATTTGGGGAATCTGTGCCAAGGAAAATGAATGGTGCATAGCAGGGTTGACATTTTAACGCGTGGATACTTTTACAAGATGCTAGAGAAACGATTTAGATTTTTGGTGTTTTAGAAGTAGGAGAGAGTAGGAGGCAAACAAACAAACAAACAAACATGACCTCTGCATTCTTTAAATTTGTCCATTTTCAAAGCCGCTGTTGCAGCTTTGAAAATGAGCTTTGAATAACTTCAGTTGTTCTAAAACTGTTGTGAATTACCTGGAATTCACTTCCAGGTATTTCCTCTGTGTTAATAGTAATCGGTTGACTTTTTATGAATCCAGGTTTTCCTTTGAGATTAGGGTTAGGATTCCTGTGGATTCCCAGTGAGACGGCAGCCACTTTGACATTTAAATAAATTCTCAATAAACATATTTCTTTGCGCCAGTGAATGTTTTAGAATCCCTACAGTGGCCATCAGTATTCTGGTGCTCCACATTGTTGCCGTGCCTCTCCCAAAACCCAGACAAATGGCAAATATAACCTTTAGTTGTCCAGACACACACACACATGCACACCCCCACACACATATGCACAGTCACATTTACAGGCGAAAGAATCAAAAATGTCTCCTAGATGAGAGCTCAAACTTTGCTCTGCATATTAGTTTCCCAGCCTGCTAAGCCATCATTAATTATTAATAAGTAGCGGATGTAATCCCTTATTCATGGAGATGTGACCGTGGTTTCAGAGATGGGTCCAGAATCTGAGACTTTATTAGATTCAGTTTGTTTTTCACTTTGAGCCTTTACACAAGCATGACGCTGAAGTTACTGTGAGGAAGAACTCTGAAAATTTAAAAGTGAAAGAAAAGTTTTGCTAAAAACTACACCAACATGTCATTGCCAAAGAGATAATCAAAATAAGAGCACCGATGTGTACAAATGATGATTAGATGAACATATCAGAACATGGGCACAATTTCAGTTACTTCAAGCATTCAGCATCCAGAGTTGAGCAAATCTTCTGTGGTGTAGACAGAGCATCTACCTATGTGACATATATTAAATATATGCGTATGTGAAAAGTTAGTCAATAACAACGCTAGATCTGTCAGGAACCGGTGTGCATGTGTGTGTGTAAGTAACACGTCTTCTCTAGCAAGGATCTTGGTGAGGAGCCAGGGCAGTCGACACAGGTGGAGATCATCAGCCTCATCAGGGTGTGGGAATAAAGGAGCTGCAGAGCCTTCAGTCAGTGCTGGAGGATTAATGCTACCGGTAGTCTCTCTGGCTCTCTCTCGTTGTCTGCTAGTTCTAGCTTATGTTTAGTCTTTCGAGCTTTGCCATCAGAGTTTCATATCCTTGTGTTGCTGTCTCCAGGTTCATAAAGGAAATTTCCAAGAAGGAGTTGTCCTAGTGATGGCCAAATGAAGCCTCATGAAGCAATGAAGCTTCCGGCCCGTTGCTTTGCCCAAAGGTTCGTTACTCGGTGGTTCATTCATTTCTCACTAGTGACATCTGCTGTCCAAACTGTGGCAGCCTTGTCACTCAGACAGACATATTTAAAAACAATTAGTAAATGCAATATTGTCACAAAGGTTTTGTCAAACTCATGTTTAGTAACAGGAGAGTCAATTAAATCCTATTTAACTCATCTTTTTTAGTTATTAAAATGATTTGTAGTCAATCCTGGTATATGTTGACTGTCAGTGGCTGTTTTCTTTTGTCATCGACTGATTTGACAAAGACATTTGTTTTAGTGTATTCGGAGTGCAGTGCTTGTTGGGGCAGACAGTATTCTTTGAGTTTTGATTTGCCTCCTAAAAACTAAAATTCTTCAAAAGTTCTCCTTTTCTTGGATTCCTATTGGCTCTCTGATCTGATCCCTTATATTTTTACTCATCAGGCCAGAATTTTACTCTTCCAGCAGCTTTAGTCTGTTTCTGCTGTTAGAGACTGATATATTTTTGCAGAACAAAGAAGTGGAAATTTCAAGAAGGTGAGAATTTTGGAGGTGAAGCGTTTAATTATTTTTTTATTTAAGAATCTTGTGAATGATCATCTCAAAGTATTCGCAGATGTCAGATTTTTTCTCCTCGCTGGCTCCTTTTCAATCAAGTTTATTTGTGCAGCACATTTCAGCAACATTGCAGTTTCAAAGCTTTACATAATAAAAAACACACAAATATGTCATAAAATATACCATAATCAACAATTGAGAAAATCAATAAACATTACATTTTGATGAGTGCCATCATCAAAATCATTCATACACATGAACTATAAAAGGTTCCTTTCATTTCGGCCACTGCTGAAGACAAATAATCCCCTGATGGGATCAAATACAATAACCCGAGAAGCAGTGGCTCATCACGCCTTTATTTTGAAAACCGACACGCAAAATGAAGCAGTCACGTGACCCATGCAATGCCAGGCCTCGTTTGTTGCCAGTCACGTGGTTTTCAACAAGACGACACAAGCCTCAAAGCGGGGCTTCATCAGACATGCCCCCTTATTACTCGGTACACGCCTCGAAGCCTGGCCTCAGATAGCCAATCACTAAGTTGTCCATCTGTTTTCACCTCCCGAGTCTCTTACCTGCAAAGAATCTGCCTGCCTGCTCCGCCCATCCCCATCCATCATTTAACTCCATCTGTACCTTTGGCTCACATTACCCTCACCAAACTCCACACGGGTTCCAGGACAACCTTCCCCCACAGTTCACCAGAACCGTCATACAAGTAAGCGGTTTCTATTTGCATCTAGATCAACTCACCTCTGACCACCAATAACACAGCTCTGTTCCAGGTGCCGCCATTCGTGTATCACTTCCATTATCCAGAGACGCTACGCGGACCTGTCATTGTTGTTCGATCTTTTGTTAATAAATCCCTTTTTCTAGACTTGGACTTGTTGAGTCTGCATGTGGGTCAGAAGATTAGAGCCGAACTTGTCAAGATCAGAAGATTCTTGTTTAGACTGCTGGAGGGAAATGGTACCTTGTGAACATAAACACTGAAAACCACATAGTGCAAAACAGTGAATTGTATTAGATATGTACAAATGTATTTACAGACTAGTACTAAACAATTCAACTTGATGAAATCCCTGCAGATATTATTTCTTTGGGGGGAGTTAGCTCAAATGGTAGAGCGCTCGCTTCGCATAGGAAGGGGCCCAAACTTCTGAAAAAAGAGGCCAGAGGGGCCGAGTTTTCACGGAGTGGTGATGCTTGGACAGCTTTTCAGCGTATTATTGTAGTTCGTAGGTTTAAAGCAGTTTATCTCAAGCTGTCAAAGACGGGTCGCGAACCCACGAACCTGTGCGTCGCGCGGTTCGTCTGCCACTTTGTGAAGCCGCTCGCAGGAGCAGATTCATATATTCATCCTATACCATTAGTTATGTTGGATTTTGCGCCGTAGATATTTTAAAATTATTTTTTATTGTGCCGCCTTTACAAACTTTTTACTGAGTTATGGTTATAATACATATCAGGTTAAATGAAGTTCAGAGTGTAAAAGGTATATGTAAATAAAATCAAAGTGACAATATGCATAACCAAAACTGTAAATTCAAAAGAAATTCAAACTTTTTTTTTTATTTTGTTTTTTCTTTTTACCTTTGTGGTTGAGTCCATCTTGAGGAAATAGTGATATGATTCTCGCCTTGATCAGCCGCAAGAGCACATCCCTGACGTACGCGGACGGCGGAGATCAGTGGAGGATGACGGAGGTAGATGAATTACCAGTATTTTATTTTACTTTATTTTTTTATCCGATTACTCGATTAATCGTAAGAATAATCGATAGATTACTCAATTACTAAAATATTTGTTTGCAACAGCCCTAAATTAAACTGTAAAGTGATCTGAAACTGCTGATTTGATGTGACGTTGCCATAAATAAATTAATCAGTGAAAACAGTGATTTGTAATATTTTTCTCTGAGAAATGTACCTAAACATACCATAAAGCACCGGTTGCAGTGTTTTTTTAAGTTAACATTTTCAGAAAGTTCAGAATGGTCAAACTTTGTAATTTTTTACATCTATTTATCGATAATAGTACAGCTTTTAATTCACTTCATATTTGTGCCTGGTAATGAATGTATGCGGTAATGTTACATTGTTTTTTGGGGGGGAATATTTTCATACAATGAATTACATTTTCAATAATCATAAAAAAAAATCATAAAAGGATAAAAATAGTCTAGTGTTCTATTAGCTCTTATTTTATTGTCATATGGAAACAAAATTTGTTTTTTGATAGAAAATAAAACTGAATGACTTTTAAAACATCTAATCTCAAAAGTGAGCATTTTTTCCCTCTGACGTCTGAAGCAGCGTCTCACATCAAGGCGCCTGAATGGGCTCCTTGCGCGTCAGCTTCCGTGTTTGGGGAAAAGCGGCTTTGTTAACGTGAACCGTCCAATAAGTGTTGCCTGATTTTTTTTTCTGCCTTGATTGACATCAGGTTGAAGCTTTAAGTTAGCTAACCTCACAGCTGTGTTGTGTCGATGATGCATTTGAAAGCTTGTGTTTTGTAATGCAGATTGCATCGTAATGAACCCAAATATATTTTGAATTGTGTGAAAGCAAGTTGTAAGGTGATGTTTTCTGGATTTGCCAAGAACACCCATCATTATTGTTTATGGTAAGTAAAAAGAGCAAACTTCAATGGCTTTTTCCAAGTAGAAATGCAATGTTTTTGTAACCTTGGCTTGCTAAGAGTTATGTTGTTTCCGACGTGTTTTACACTTGTGTACCCCCTTTCAACGCCATGCTCCCATATTATTATTTTCTCGTAAATATCCCATATTGTACACCCCCCTCCCCCCGTGTTATTTTCCCTTCCCGCTCCCCTTTGACGCAAGATAACTATGAGTAATTGTTCTGTTCTCATGGTCTGTTCTTGAGAAAATTTGTAAAAAAAAAAAAAAAGTAGAGATAAAGAAATGTGCCAAGTATTGTATCCGGGAAATAACATTTTTCTAATTTTGATTATGCAGTTCGACATATAGGATCATTGTCATATATTATCAACGTCAACAGTATTAAGCATTTAATATGCCATTTTATTTTCAATCTTATTGTTTATTAACTGCTCTCCTTTAGATACCCATTGTAATCATTTTTATTTTTATATTACACCAGGTTCGACCGAGAGGTAGTGGGATCAATGCCCGCATTCTCCAGAAAGTCCTTCTCTATACAGCTCAGTCTTTTATCTGTCCCATCAATGAAGATTAAGTATCTCGTGAAGTACTGGGGTATGCCTAAAGAGTCTATACTCGTGACCCAGTTGCCAAAATGGATGATATGGATTTTGGGTTCTTTGCTCTTTTCTTGACATTACAACAGTTCATGAGAAAATTAAAAGAACTAGCAATGTAGCCTTGACCAAAATTGTACATCTAGGGTGATCATTACTATAAAAAGAAGACCCCTAACACATACAACGGTGTTAACATGTGTTTTATGCCACATTATTTCCTAAGGTAAAGTATCCAACGAGGATGGGATTTGAACCCACTCGTGCTTAGCACAATGGATTAGCAGTCCATCGACTTAAGCACTCGGCCACCTCGTCCTTGCTTTCATTATTGAGTGAAGGGGAGATGATCAAGATTTGCATAGAAGTCTTTCGATGTTTGTTGGAATGGACCTAAGTTAAAATCCTGAGATTTTCTCAACCTTTTTCTTGCAAGCGTGTGGGGAATTGGCTCAAGTGGTAGAGCGCTCGCTTAGCATGTGAGAGGCAGCGGGATCGATGCCCGCATTCTCTAGAAAGTCCTTTACTATCCTCCTTTTCTTTTATCAGTCCCATCAATGAAGATTGAGTATCTCGTGAAGTAGTGGGGTATTCCTCAAGAGTCTATACTCATGACCCACAATGTATGTTATCAAATTTGGGTTCTTTGCACTTTTCTTGACATTGTAACAGTTCATGAGAGAATTAATAGAACTAGCAATGGAGCCTTCACCAAAATTGTACATTCTGTGAGATAGTCTTTGAACTATCCAAAGTAGGCTATTAACACAGACAACAAAGCTGGTGTCTGTTTTATGCCACATTATTTCCTAAGGTAAGGTATCCGACGAGGATGGGATTTGAACCCACGCGTGCTTAGCACAATGGATTAGCAGTCCATCACCTTAACCACTCGGCCACCTCGTCCTTGCTTACATCATTGAGTGAAGGGGAGATGATCAAGTTTTGCAAATAAGTCTTTCGATGTTCTTTGGAATGGACCTAAGTTAAAATCCTGAGTTTTTCTGATCCTTTTTCTTGCAAGCGTGTGGGGAATTAGCTCAAGTGGTAGAGCGCTCGCTTAGCATGTGAGAGGCAGCGGGATCGATACCTGCATTCTCCAGAATGTTCTTTACTATTCTCCTTTTCTTTTATCAGTCCCATCAATGAAGATTGAGTATCTCGTGAGGTACAGGGGTATGCCTCAAGAGTCTATACTCATGACCCACAATGTATGTTATCAAATTTGGGTTCTTTGCACATTTCTTGACATTGTAACAGTTCATGAGAGAATTAATAGAACTAACAATGGAGCCTTGACCAAAATTGTTCATCCCGGGAGATAGTCTATAAACTAGCCAAAGTAGACCATTAACACAGACGATGTATGTTTTATGCCACTTTATTTCATAATGTAAAGTATCCGACGAGGATGGGATTTGAACCCACGCGTGCTTAGCACAATGGATTAGCAGTCCATCGCCTTAACCACTCGGCCACAAGTTGGGGAACAATAGTCTGCTTGGGGGGGGGAAGAAAGGAAGGAAGGGGGAAGAAAGGGAGGGGAGAAGAAAGGGGAAGAGTGAGGCCGATCCCAGAGTCGCGAGTTCGATCCTACCAGTCGCCATACTATGTTTTAGTGAAAAGATTTCCCACAATTAATGTTTAAGTGTTATGAAGTAACGGCTGTTTTTTTGTATCTTGAAAACATTTTAAATGCTTTTTTGTACAGATAGTGTAGTACTGTAAACTAAAACCCAACACTTGTCATAAAAGGCTTTCTTTTTAAAACTTTGAATTGCTTAATTAATTTTGCTTTTTTATTCTGATATATTCAAATTAATGTGTTAAATTATACTGTATACTATATACTTGATGTATATTTTAATGTCCTTAATCATACCCAGTGCTTATTTTCATTTTTCACAGCAAAACAGTGACTGAAACTAAAATTGCAAGTGTCTTTCCTAAAGTACTTTGAGTGAAGTGAATGATATCTTTTTTCTAGTGTATGCTTAAATTACCAATAATTCAGAATTTGAAGCAGCTAATATTAACTCACAAAAGACCATAGACCTTATCGGTTTAAAAGAACCAAATATTTATTCAACAATTAAGACAGTGAATTAAACATTTTTAGTTAGTCCCAAAACATTGTAGCATTTGGATGCAACACATTTCCATTGAAGTCTCCCATTTCTTTTTCTTAACCAAGAAATTTGTGGTTTGCTGAAGGACTTAAATCCTTTTACTGTATGGTTTGTTGAATTACTTTGTGTACACAATGACAATAAGAATAAATATCTGTATCATTAACCCAAAACAAAATAAACACACTATGAACTAAATAAAACTTATATACAGTGAAGTTATTTAAAATAAAGAAAATGTTTATTTTTTCTTTTTAATTTGTTCCAGCCACTGCTCTTTAGTGAGACTTTCATTAGAGGGACAGTAAATTTGCCCTCTATATTGGCTGTGTCCTGTTTCAGCTATTCTAAACTGCCCGCATTTTTTGCATGTGTTGTGCAAAACTTTGCGAGTCAATTTTCGAGGTTCTCTACCAGGTTGAGCAGGGGCTGCTCTGGGAGCCAGAGCAGGGGCCAGAGCAGGGGCCAGAGCAGGGGCCAGAGCAGGGGCCACAGGATAAGCATGTGGAGGAGGGGTGGAGAGGTTCCACAAACTCTGTTGCTGTTGGGTAGTGAGGATAACAGATCCCTGTGGTGCCATTGGAGTAATTGCCACTAGCTGAGGCCTTTTGGGTGGGGCAGGGAGAAGCTGCCGCTGTCCTGATGGATTTGTCCCATCAGTGAATTGTAGCTTTCTTTTTAATTTTGACTGCCCCACAGTGTTGGATGGTAGCCTATATGTATGCAGTGGCCCTGAATGTGGTACGCCGTAATGCGGGCGTATATTTGCAGGCAGAAGCGGGTCAGCAGCTACAGAAAACTGGCTGGGAAGGTTTAGCCCTTGAAGTACCACAGCGGTCTCTTGCCTTTTGACCCTTCTGTTATGCCACTGAACCAGGGTGGTGTAGCTAACATCCACTAGCTGCAAATGTGTCTGCCCCATCACAGCTCCATTCGCCAGAACGAGCTGCCTGATCTTTCTATAGTCTTGTAGGATCAAATCCCACCTGGAGACTGTGCCTGCTCCTCTTTTCTTTGGACTACGATGGATATTGCACAGTCGGACAAAGATGGTCTCCACCAAGCGGCAGCAGTCTGGCCATTGGGCAGATGGGGCTGGAGTGGTTAGAGCATGCCTCTTTACACTCTCAACCCCAGGAGTAAATTCTTGCCTCTTCTTGGGGGACCGAAACCTCCCAGTGTTCAATCTTTCTTGATGTCTTGCAGCAAATACCGTTCTCTGTTTATCAAACTCCAGCAGGTTCTGCCACAGAGCAACAATGCAGCTCACCTAAACAGGAAAATAAAACAATTTTACATTAGGACAACAATATGCAAGTGAGGTGAAAGGCGTGTGCATGTCTGCAGCAAGCAACAATGCATGTTACTGACCTCCTGGTTGGTCAGCACCAGTGAGGTTTTGCTCCTTAGCTCCACCAGATACTCAGCCAAGCTGTCAACTTTGTCCAGGCCTGGTACACCGGCCTCATCTAAACCCTGAGAAAACATAAATAATGTTGAAGTTATTTGAAGTTTTATTAAATTTTTCTTCAATTCTACAGCTTACTATGAATGCCCACCTCTGACATAGGCTCAGCAATGCCAGGCTGGGTGGAGGCAGCAGACAGGGTGGAGGGAGCTGGCTGGGTGGAGGGAGCTGGCTGGGTGGAGGGAGCAGGCTGGGTGGAGGCAGCACGCTGGGTGGAGGCAGCAGACAGGGTGGAGGGAGCACGCTGGGTGGAGGCAGCAGGCTGGGTGGAGGGAGCTGGCTGGGTGGAGGCAGCACGCTGGGTGGAGGCAGCTGACTGAGTGGAGGCAGCTGACTGAGTGGAGGCAGCACGCTGGGTGGAGGCAGCACGCTGGGTGGAGGCAGCTGACTGAGTGGAGGCAGCAGGCTGGGTGGAGGCAGCAGGCTGGGTGGAGGGAGCTGGCTGGGTGGAGGCAGCAGGCTGGGTGGAGGCAGCAGACTGAGTGGAGGCAGCAGGCTGAGTGGAGGCAGCAGGCTGGGTGGAGGCAGCAGGCTGGGTGGAGGCAGCACGCTGGGTGGAGGGAGCTGGCTGGGTGGAGGCAGCACGCTGAGTGGAGGCAGCTGACTGAGTGGAGGCAGCTGACTGAGTGGAGGCAGCTGACTGAGTGGAGGCAGCACGCTGAGTGGAGGCAGCTGGCTGGGTGGAGGGAGCTGGCTGGGTGGAGGCAGCAGGCTGGGAGGAGGATTCGAGATGTGATGTAGCTGAGAAAAGGGTCTCATCGTCTAGCTCTGATACTAGAAAGTCCAAAGCTTCTTCGTCCACAAAGCCTTCATCTTCCTCTGCTACATTAGCCTCCACATCTTCCAGCAGAACATCTGTCTCTTCTGAGTCAGGCTGGGGTTTCAGTGGCTTTCCTGTTTGACTTAGAAGGTAGTCAACGCCCAGTAGCTCACCTATGGAAAATCAAACATATTGATAGTAAAACATTCCAAAACATGTTACATATTATTGATTTTTTTATACTATAGTTTATCTTAAACTGTTTATCCTTCACATATTTCATTTGTACCTGTGTACTTTGAAGGGGGCATAAATTGTGGGACGTACTCTCGTCCCAGCACCTTCAAGCTGTTCTGATTTATGGACTGAGTCATGTCTCCAGCATATGTCAGAAGAGACGATGGTTTGTTGGTCACTGCTGCAGAACCCCGATCCTGATTCCATCTATTCAGGCCTTCCAGGAGGTAGAGCTGGAAATTCAGTAAGTTTGCACTGGTTCCTGTAAAAAAAGGAAAAAAACAACACATCATATTAATGTCTTTGAAACAATACTGGTTGATCCAGTTTTGCAAAAAATATACAGTAAAGTGTTGTAGTCATGTTAGAAAGCGACTTACCTGGAATAAACCTGTTTAAATGACAATGAAATGACTCCAGGGATGTAGAGCCTCGTGAACAGCGATAACGTGTCAACTTGATTCCGCTCTTGTTGACACTGCCCACCTCAGTGTACAACTGAATCCCTGCAACATCCTGAATGCATTTCACATGCCGTTTTTGGACACCCCAGATGTGTTTTATCCTGACTTCATCCAGTAAGGGAACCCCCATCAAATCTCTCCCTTTTGGACCATTCAGCTCCTCCAGCAGTCGTTCAATAAGGACAGTAGTGATGTCCTCTCCCCGTGTCCTCCTACGACAGAAATTACTCAACTCCTTCTTGGTTATCTGCCTGTCCACCATGGTGTTGGTTATACCTGGCCTCTGTTCCTGCTGGAGCTGCCTTTCTTTCGCTCGTCGAAGAAGGTCAAGGTCCCCTGCATCCCACTCAAAAATGCAGGAGGACAGTGCCCGCATGAAAGCAGGATACAGAGGGTGGGCATCCGTGGTACAACCAACAGCCAGCCTCCGCATAAAGTGCCAAATGTCCAGGCGAATGTAAATATCTGGCCACCCTCCAAACCTGGCCTGCAGCTTGCTGAGGCCTTCACTAATACAGCAGCCACAGTCCACATACAGCACCTTTGGAGGTGCAGCCCCAGCCTGGCGGTACCGCTCCATCAGTATGCATTTACATTTTAACTTAAAATGTTACTACTATATTATAAAATAAAATGTGTCCTTACTCTTGCACTCAGAACATGACATCATTATGTCGCCCTTTTATTTAACCCACAATATATTATTTTAGCTGATGTACAATTATAAATACGAAATCTGTTTGAACGACAACAGACAATAAACAATATTAATGGGTACTCACAGCAAGATCGTTTAGGTCGAGAGATCAATGATGTGATGACGAATCCTTCTTCAACGAAGCTAGGCTACTGACATCTGACTTTCAGAATCTTCCAACGGTTTTTATTTTTAAAAATAAAATTCGAAATTTGTTTTGTTTGTGGTGGTGGGGGGCGTGAGGGCGTCTGAGGGAGGGAGGGGTCACGGTGATTGGCCGATTTCCATTGTGAGCGCGGACATTGATAGGTTCGCATGTCGCCACGGTGATTGGCCGATTTCCATTGTGAGCGTGGACATTGATAGGTTCGCATGTCGCCACGGTGATTGGCCGATTTCCATTGTGAGCGCGGACATTGATAGGCTCGGTCCATTATGAGGCGGTACGACATTGGCTAAACCGTTCAATGTGAGAATGGAGAGGGGCAAGCGCCATTGGAGGAGAAACACCGACTAACGTGAGCGAAGTAGGCCACCTCGTCCTTGCTTACATCATTGAGTGAAGGGGAGATGATCAAGTTTTGCAAAGAAGTCTTTCGATGTTCTTTGGAATGGACCTAAGTTAAAATCCTGAGATTTTCTGATCCTTTTTCTTGCAAGCGTGTGGTAAATTGGCTCAAGTGGTAGAGCGCTCGCTTAGCGTGTGAGAGGTAGTGGGATCGATACCTGCATTCTCCAGAAAGTGCTTTTCAAGGCAACTTATGCTTCTCTCATAAGATCGAGTATCTTTTCAAGTACCACAGTCTGACGTAGATTGGGTCAAGGATTTACAACGAGCTCTTTTGATATTTTGTTGAATAAAACCTACTGAAAATCCTGAGATTTTCTGATCCTTTTTCTTGCAAGCGTGTGGGGAATTGGCTCAAGTGGTACAGCGCTTGCTTTGCATGTGAGCGGTAGTGGGATGATGCACACATTCTCCAGACAGTCCTTTATTATCCTGCTTTTCTTTTATCAGTCCCATCAATGAAGATTGAGTATCTCGTGAAGTACTGGAGTATTCCTCAAGAGTCTAGACTCATGACCCACAATGTATGTTATCAAATTTGGGTTATTTGCACTTTTTTTGACATAGTAACAGTTCATGAGAGAATTAATAGAACTAGCAATGGAGCCTTCACCAAAAGCGTACATTCCGTGAGATAGTCTTTAAACTATCCAAAGTAGGCTATTAACACAGACAACAGAGTTGATGTCTGTTTTATGCCACATTATTTCATAAGGTAAAGTATCCGACGAGGATGGGATTTGAACCCACGCGTGCTTAGCACAATGGATTAGCAGTCCATCGCCTTAACCACTCGGCCACCTCGTCCTTGCTTACATCATTGAGTGAAGGGGAGATGATCAAGTTTTGCAAAGAAGTCTTTCGATGTTCTTTGGAATGGACCTAAGTTAAAATCCTGAGATTTTCTGATCCTTTTTCTTGCAAGCGTGTGGTAAATTGGCTCAAGTGGTAGAGCGCTCGCTTAGCGTGTGAGAGGTAGTGGGATCGATACCCGCATTCTCCAGAAAGTGCTTTTCAAGGCAACTTACGCTTTTCTCTTAAGATCGAGTATCTTTTCAAGTACCACAGTCTGACGTAGATTGGGTCAAGGATTTACAACGAGGTCTTTTGATATTTTGTTGAATAAAACCTACTGAAAATCCTGAGATTTTCTGATCCTTTTTCTTGCAAGCGTGTGGGGAATTGGCTCAAGTGGTACAGCGCTCGCTTTGCATGTGAGAGGTAGTGGGATGATGCACACATTCTCCAGACAGTCCTTTATTATCCTGCTTTTCTTTTATCAGTCCCATCAATGAAGATTGAGTATCTCGTGAAGTACTGGAGTATTCCTCAAGAGTCTAGACTCATGACCCACAATGTATGTTATCAAATTTGGGTTCTTTGCACTTTTCTTGACATTGTAACAGTTCATGAGAGAATTAATAGAACTAGCAATGGAGCCTTCACCAAAATTGTACATTCTGTGAGATAGTCTTTGAACTATCCAAAGTAGGCTATTAACACAGACAACAGAGTTGATGTCTGTTTTATGCCACATTATTTCATAAGGTAAAGTATCCGACGAGGATGGGATTTGAACCCACGCGTGCTTAGCACAATGGATTAGCAGTCCATCGCCTTAACCACTCGGCCACCTCGTCCTTGCTTACATCATTGAGTGAAGGGGAGATGATCAAGTTTTGCAAATAAGTCTTTCGATGTTCTGTGGAATGGACCTAAGTTAAAATCCTGAGTTTTTCTGATCCTTTTTCTTGCAAGCGTGTGGGGAATTAGCTCAAGTGGTAGAGCGCTCGCTTAGCATGTGAGAGGCAGCGGGATTGATACCCGCATTCTCCAGAATGTTCTTTACTATTCTCCTTTTCTTTTATCAGTCCCATCAATGAAGATTGAGTATCTCGTGAGGTACAGGGGTATGCCTCAAGAGTCTATACTCATGACCCACAATGTATGTTATCAAATTTGGGTTCTTTGCACATTTCTTGACATTGTAACAGTTCATGAGAGAATTAATAGAACTAACAATGGAGCCTTGACCAAAATTGTTCATCCCGGGAGATGGTCTATAAACTAGCCAAAGTAGACCATTAACACAGACGATGTATGTTTTATGCCACTTTATTTCATAATGTAAAGTATCCGACGAGGATGGGATTTGAACCCACGCATGCTTAGCACAATGGATTAGCAGTCCATCGCCTTAACCACTCGGCCACCTCGTCCTTGCTTACATCATTGAGTGAAGGGGAGATGATCAAGTTTTGCAAAGAAGTCTTTCGATGTTCTTTGGAATGGACCTAAGTTAAAATCCTGAGATTTTCTGATCCTTTTTCTTGCAAGTGTGTGGGGAATTAGCTCAAGTGGTAGAGCGCTCGCTTAGCATGTGAGAGGCAGCGGGATCGATACCCGCATTCTCCAGAAAGTGCTTTTCAAGGCAACTTACGCTTTTCTCTTAAGATCGAGTATCTTTTCAAGTACCACAGTCTGACGTAGATTGGGTCAAGGATTTACAACGAGCTCTTTTGATATTTTGTTGAATAAAACCTACTGAAAATACTGAGATTTTCTGATCCTTTTTCTTGCAAGCGTGTGGGGAATTGGCTCAAGTGGTACAGCGCTTGCTTTGCATGTGAGAGGTAGTGGGATGATGCACACATTCTCCAGACAGTCATTTATTATCCTGCTTTTCTTTTATCAGTCCCATCAATGAAGATTGAGTATCTCGTGAAGTACTGGAGTATTCCTCAAGAGTCTAGACTCATGACCCACAATGTATGTTATCAAATTTGGGTTCTTTGCACTTTTCTTGACATTGTAACAGTTCATGAGAGAATTAATAGAACTAGCAATGGAGCCTTCACCAAAAGCGTACATTCCGTGAGATAGTCTTTAAACTATCCAAAGTAGGCTATTAACACAGACAGTTGATGTCTGTTTTATGCCACATTATTTCATATGGTAAAGTATCCGACGAGGATGGGATTTGAACCCACGCGTGCTTAGCACAATGGATTAGCAGTCCATCGCCTTAACCACTCGGCCACCTCGTCCTTGCTTACATCATTGAGTGAAGGGGAGATGATCAAGTTTTGCAAAGAAGTCTTTCGATGTTCTTTGGAATGGACCTAAGTTAAAATCCTGAGATTTTCTGATCCTTTTTCTTGCAAGTGTGTGGGGAATTAGCTCAAGTGGTAGAGCGCTCGCTTAGCATGTGAGAGGCAGCGGGATCGATACCCGCATTCTCCAGAAAGTGCTTTTCAAGGCAACTTACGCTTTTCTCTTAAGATCGAGTATCTTTTCAAGTACCACAGTCTGACGTAGATTGGGTCAAGGATTTACAACGAGCTCTTTTGATATTTTGTTGAATAAAACCTACTGAAAATACTGAGATTTTCTGATCCTTTTTCTTGCAAGCGTGTGGGGAATTGGCTCAAGTGGTACAGCGCTTGCTTTGCATGTGAGAGGTAGTGGGATGATGCACACATTCTCCAGACAGTCATTTATTATCCTGCTTTTCTTTTATCAGTCCCATCAATGAAGATTGAGTATCTCGTGAAGTACTGGAGTATTCCTCAAGAGTCTAGACTCATGACCCACAATGTATGTTATCAAATTTGGGTTCTTTGCACTTTTCTTGACATAGTAACAGTTCATGAGAGAATTAATAGAACTAGCAATGGAGCCTTCACCAAAAGCGTACATTCCGTGAGATAGTCTTTGAACTATCCAAAGTAGACTATTAACACAGACAACAGAGTTGATGTCTGTTTTATGCCACATTATTTCCTAAGGTAAAAAGTATGCGACGAGTATGGGATTTGAACCCACCGTGCTTTGCACAATGGATGAGCAGTCCATCACCTTAACCACTCGGCCACCTCATCCTTGCTTTCATCATTGCTTGAAGGGCAGAAGCACAGAAGTCTTTCGATGTTTGTTGGAATGGACCTAAGTTAAAATCCTGAGATTTTCTGATCCTTTTTGTGTTCTTTGCTCTTTTCTTGACATTGTAACAGTTCATGAGAGAATTAAAAGAACTAGCAATGTAGCATTGACCAAACTTGTATAGCACGTTGTGTTTTTCTTTGAACTATCTATAGTAGATCTCTTCCAGAGAAAATGAAGTTAAAGACTATTCGAGGCCACATTATTTCCCAACCTAACGTCTCCGACAAGGGTGGGATTCACACCTGTGCGTGCAGAGCACAATGTATATATGTATTGCCCAATGTGTAAAAACACAATAATTTAGATTTAACGGTGCATTCTTCATTTCTCCAGCCAAGATCCAGTCAATAGTTCTTTGACAAAATAGAAATGGTAAACAATGTCTGCAAAATACTCTTGTGCCATTCTGCCAGCTTCATCAGCTTCAGCATCTTCGCTCAAGGTCTAATTTTAACCTCTTTCTTAAATTCAACTAGACATAATTGTGCTATCAGCCTCTTTTAAAAACTGGCCTCTGTTTTGATTTTTTCATGTCCTGCACAGCTCACAGTATGTTGTACTTGTATTCCTTTTAAACTTCAAGGCCAGATCATGCATGGTTGTTTTCACTTGACTAATCAGCTGGCTGTCCACGCTCTATTGCTCTCACAGAGCACAGCTGAGTAATAGGCCCAGTATCCATTTTGTTGAGTTTGGCCAATATTTACCCTGTTGACTGACAATATCCTAAATGCAAATAGGATAATACAACAGATGACATTGGTTGAAACTTATCTTGTGTGTCCTTTGCTGCTTATCCTACGAAATCTTTTTACAATTGTGTCAATACTAAAAAAAATGTAAGCTCTTGTTCCATATAAGTACTGAAAAGTCATAGAGCTCATCTGTGTTTACTAGGGAGAAATGACTTTCAAAACAGTTTTAAGTCAACACAGTTGTATCCCGAATTCTAATTAATGTTCAAGTTTTTCTGATATCTGTACATTTGTTCATTTGGGCATTGTTTATTAAAGATTTGAATTAATGCAAATTCCTTATCTTTTATTGTCTGGCTGTAGATGGATGTTGGTTGCTGTCTTTGTCATTAACTCTGTCATATATTATCCTGTCCAGGATGAATACGTATCTTCAATGTGAAAAATTCAATCATTTTCAGTTTAACTTCACGGGTTCACTGTAAGTCTATGGAAGATTTAATTTGACAGAAGTGAACTGTATGCATTCAACAAATAAAACCAGACAACTAAATAATTTAAATGGATAGATGGCGTAAAATGTATTGTTAGAAAGATGGAAATATGCTCCGGAGTTTCTTCAGCTGCTATAGGAAGGAGTCCCTGTTAGAGATTTTTTGGTATTATCATTTTATTATTCCTTTAGATTACATTCAGTCTAAAGAACATTGTGATTTTCTTTTAAAGTGATTCTCTTCCTTATGTGTGTATGAACTGACCTGGAAGTCACTACTGTCTGTTTATCTTCATGTGAAACAGTTAACAATGTGTTTCTCAGACCTTTGATTAGTTATCACACCTAGGAACTGGGTTGCTAGTTGATTGTATCAGAAGTTTTACGACCTTTGTTGTTTTTCCTGACTGTCCCCTAGGTAGAAATTCCTTAGTCGTAAAACTGTGTTTGATTGTGTTCGTTTAGGGGGCTCCTAATCTTATCAGCACCAGCCCCCTTTGCTTTTGTTTTGTGTTAATAAAAAGACAAGCTCTACTGCAGAGTTTCAGAACACATGGTGAACTGGTCAGAGGAGCAGTTCGCTGTGTTTTCTCCTTTTGCAAAAGCTTGGCTATAAAATTCATAATACGTTGTCTGTGGTTCTTTATTTTATATAGGTTCGAAAGGAAAAATACCTATCAGTCCCCATTGTTGTTGTCACTGCTCCCTATCAGCGACGTTCTTTCCACTTTCCGCTGCAGGGCATTTCAATCCTCTCCTTCGTAGCATATGTGTGGATCTTATTTCGAAAGTCCAGTGTAGTTGGATCTGTGGAATGACAATTATGGAGTTTTTTTTCCTATGCCAATAGCCCACTGAACTCTTTTAAAGCTTAATATGTAGAGAATATGTAAGGAACATCAAGTCTTTTATTTTAACATTTTCAGTAAGCTTAATTTTACCTGACCACACCAATCTAATGTGTAACAGTGATTGTTGGATTATACTAACTTTATAAAGTCTAAATCAGCAAATTGCTGTTGTTTAAAAATATCAAGGCTTTTATTTTGTAGGGTGTGTGTGTGTCTCTTTTTGTAGGTCTAGTGTGGTTGTCAGTTTAGGAGCTTCAAGTCTCATTCAATCAATCAATCAATCAAATTTTATTTGTATAGCACATTTCAGCAGCAAGACATTTCAAAGTGCTTTACACATCATTACAAACACAGAAACACAATGCAAGATAGAATCAATAATCAAAACAAAGCATTAAGTCAAGTTCCATCCATAAATTTGTAATTGATTACATTTCAAATACAATTCTAAACAGGTGGGTTTTTAGTTGAAATTTAAAAGAAGTCAGTGTTTCAGCTGTTTTACAGTTTTCTGGAAGTTTGTTCCAAATTTGTGGTGCATAGATGCTCATTAATCCTAAGGAACTGACTTCCTTTGATCTTCTGTCCTCCTCAGTGCTGAGTTGCTATGGTAATTACAATCTGCCAGCTGACATGAGAGTGAGACACAGAGGGAGACAAAATAGGCAGTTTCACTGAAAAAAAGCAGTCCGAACAGGTCCTTCCCTGTCAGAAAGCTTAAGACGGATCAAAAAACAGTTTGAAGCGTGTGTCAGGGTTTCTTCAGTAGTACCAAGATTCATATCTGTATCTCAATCACAGTGAAAGCACAGTTGAGAGAGAAAGGGTGTGTGCACCGCCCATTTGAATTTTTGACAATGAGAAGAAAATGAATGGCAGGTCTCAGTGTTTTCCCTCTGACTTTAATACACTCTGAAGCACTTTAACAGAAAAATGCGAGTCCTAGAGCAATTTTAAAAAAGATTTTATGAAAGTAGAACCTCGGCAAAAAATCATAAACATATTTCAGGCCAAGAGAGCAATAATTGTAGGTATGAGGGTGAGTTGAAAAATCTTCAGCAGTCAGAAATCCAGGCTGTCTCACCCCGTAGTTGAGCTGCAGTTACACTCTAATTTAAGAAAAAAACAAAAATTTTGGTGCACTTAGAGGCAAGATGTGGAAAAATTGTAAACAGTACTGAGTTCCTGTCTTCACTATTGTACAGAGCACAGACGTATCTACAAACTAAACGCTGAATGGCATTTCTAGGTGAAGCCATGATGGCACAGCGAGTCCTTAAAAAAAAGTGGATTTTCAGGATTCTTCAAAATCTGACCCTATTGACTTGACTGGGGCTTTTGTGGCATAGTTTAATAGTCTTATTGTCACCTATTACATCATGAGGGTAACTCAAAACGCCAACAGAGTTAATAGCACCCTACTTGAGATCAAGCTGCATGCTTTGATAAAATATTTTATATCAAATTGTGGGGGAGCATGCAGCAGCTTCTGTCATCTTGCCTTCAGTGAGTGCTTGGGGTTTTTCTTTTGGGGCGTAGTTTTTCGCCTATTACGTCGCTGTGGCAACAAAAGTAGGCAGCGTCTCAAGATTGGTCGGAGCTAGTGCCGTTAGCACCTAGCATACATCATTTAGCCAGGATGCACTGCAAATTAAACAACAAATTATTATTTGAATTTATAAAAATTAAACAGCCTTCAATACTTTTACCGCACTGATTTTTTTTCTAAGTGAAATAAATCTTTTTGAAATGAAGTCTATTTTCACAACTAATCATGTCCCACTAAGATTTGTAAATACTTACTAGGTATTTAGAACTAAAAGTTATACTGTTTTACCTCAAACAATGTTTTTCTGCTATTTAAAAGAACCTCACAGATGCTCTTTAAATTTGGTTATTTACCTGAATATGTTGGAACCACGTCTGACTTAGCATTGTGTCTAAAATTAGCTTCCACTTCGGCGCTGGTATTTTACCTGGATAAACAACTACTGTGCGAATTCACATGGAGAAGAAAAGTGATGTTAGATTCTCAAAGGGCCTTTCAACATATACAAGAAAGAACAGAGTTTCAATGTAATGAAACGACCGAACAGCACAATAATGTGCGCGGTAAAAATGATCACAAAGACCTCCGAGGAAAGGGAGAAAAAGGTCTTGAATGTGCACCGTCATTAGTCGAAATGTCAAAACAACTGACTCTGCATGGTGTCGGCCATATGTGCTGGAGTCATAGGCACCAGCTGTAATGCGTTCACTACGTACAGTACGCTGTGCCACAGAGCTTCACACAACTTCCACACTGATATTTAAGCCAGAGTGATTGACGGCACCTGAATGGAGAGGCTTTAAGACATCTGTGTTCAGTCTCTCAGCATCATCAGCTAAATGCAGCCTCGTTTATTCTGCAAAGCTGTTCAAACGCGTGAGCGTGCCATACGGCAGTCGGCCGCAAACATTTCCTAATTGTTTACGGTGATGTTTGATTTGTTCCGTATCCGTCAGCGAGGCACACACAGACATGAGGCACATCTGCACGCAAAATGTACACACTTTATGTTTCTTCCTAGACAAATGCATGTGAATGCTCACTGTAAGATTCATGTGCAGCTCATAACCATTCGTTTTCCAACGATGGACATCTCAATCTTTCTCAATATTCATTTCAATATGTTCTTTCTGTTGAGTGATTTCCTGCATTGTAGCCATGGGATCTGTTATCAGCAGTTGCTTCTCGTCGGAGAAGCTTGACCTGCCTGTTGGAAACAGAAACAAAATGGAGAGTCATTAAATAAAGCTGCGCCGGGCTGTTCGATATGCTACGCTAGAGCGTCCTCAACAGCTAAGCACCAAAGGATGTTGCTGATGATGATGTTTGCGTGCCTCTTTGTGTGAAAGCTGTAGAGTACCTGCACATTCAGATATTGTGGATGTCTGCATATTGAGATTTAGCTGCTTTATAAAGCACATAACTACCTGACTAATGACTTTCCTGATGTCTAAGCCCCCACCTCGTTTTCGGACAAATCGTTCGCAGTCGGCACAAGCACGTTGGCTAAACAAGTCAGCAGCTAAATGGCTGTAAATCAGCTGTTTTCACTGCATTGTGCAGAGTGTCATGAGAGCTGCTTATGCTTTCACAAAAGCAAAGGTACTTCATAAACCCAAAAAGCGGCAGGACCAAAAGGAAACAGGTAAAACAGAAATGGCTCTTTCACTTTGAGTGTCAATGAGTTCCAAGGTCAACGAGGGGTTACCAGGCATTTTGATGAAGAACATATTGAACTTGATTTATAAGGTTTGAGACTGTAACAAAAATAAATAAATAAATAAATTGCTACAGAAGGAACAGTGAAAGATTTCTAAAATTATGTGATAAACTGTTGTTTAAAGTTTCATCTATGTGCTTTCTGGTACAAAGGACTATTCTGTTTTATGATAAGTCAGCAAATACGTCATAAGAAACTTATCAATTCCCACATATGTTGATGAGATACCATCTCTGCAGCATGTTTTATTGACCGACTAGAGATAGTTTAGTGGATAGCAAAGGATTAGTCCACTAACTGACTCTACCATATCAAAGTATACAAAGGTGTTAAATCCACAGAATGGATCATTACTGTGACTTAAAAACCTTTCAATAAGAAGCCAAACAAACCGAAGTAAGCAGAGTTCCTTTTAGCTGTGTTGTGCACATGGTGTTGTCCCTCCCCCACCTGTTGCTGATCAATGCCAGTACATTGCATTGATCCGAAAAACACTGAGGGTTATGATTTAAAAACCAAAGGAGGCACCAGCGATCACTCTTAATAACTTAACTCATGTTTTGCTCAATATGAACAAAGGGCAGGTATGAGAATATGAAAGTTGACAGTTTTATGCTTTTACATTCTGTCCTAATTAAACCTAAAGAAAGTCACGCTGACAGTCAAGCTTGATTAAAGATGGTTTGACAGTAATGATGACTTCGTTTGAATGGGTTTTCACTTCAACATGTTGAGTTTGGGAGTTGCACAATGTAATCTTTCATGCAGATTTTGCCTGTTCTGTGTAGGACTGACCTAACATACTTTATTTTATTTTTTTTAATTGTGAGAGGAAGCCAGAGCACAGTGTTGCCAGATTGGGTGTGTTTCTGCCCAATCGGGCTGGTTTTGAACAAGCCGCTTTGGGTGAATTGTTGAAATCTCGGCTGCTTTTCACATTTGATGTAGTTTATAGAAAGTGTTCCAAAAAAATTCATTCAAAATAGTTGTCACTGTATGGCAGAGAAGCAGAAAACATTTAATAAAATGTAGTCTTATTGCATTTTATCTTATTAGTTTATGCATTTTGAAACGCCTAGAGTCTGTTGAATGTGACATCATCAATGCTTAGCCATTGATTAATCAAGCGTCACTATGTATTAGTATTGTAAAGCACAAATCCTAGACATCACAGTGAACTGTTAGGCACTATTTCCTTACGTCATAATTTAAAAACACATAGTGCTACAAAAAACTCAAAGAATCCTTGCAGTCCCAGATCTGGTTCCAGTCAGAACGTCACACAGACCATCAAAACCATCACACGTCTATTTTGGCGCTTTTAATGTGAGTTTTATTACAGGTTGAGATTTGGGATGGAGGGTTTTTTTTTTGGAGTTGGCTCAGTTTTCCTTTGTTTTTGGGTTGGAAGCTGTCAGTCAGATCTGGCAGTCTTGACTGGAGCAGTAAGTACAAAGAAACCCCCTGTAATGGATGGGCAGAACATTAAACTCCACAAAGAGAATCTGAAACTCAAAACTGTTTCACTCTGTGTGGCAGCAGTGGTGTCCAAAGTCAGTCCTCAAGGGCCTGCATTGCTTAGTTTTTTCATAGATGCAGCACACCTGAACCAATAAATGTTTGTCAGCAGGTAACTACAGAACCTTTTCATTCTGAGGTATTTGGATCATTTGTTCACACACTGATAGCGGTAAGTGTCACTGCAGCCTGCGATGCCAGGGTAACAGACGGACTTAGCAGGGGTTGGAACCATCAACCCTCCAGAGACAGGATGAACCTCTGCCTCCTGAGCTACTTCGACAGTTTTGCAAATCGTAAGGACAAACTTTAAATCTGACAAACGTGCACTGGGTAATGATGAAGTTAATTTCCTTTACAAGAAACTATTTCTCTGGAAAAATATCAATCTGCAACGTGAAATTATTTAAGAGAAACCTAAAGGTGCAATTTCCTTCCAACTTTGATTTATTTATTTATTTTTGTCCTTTTACCTCAGCTGTTACATCACCGAGGTTACGTTGATGTTTGCCTGCCACGTTTCTGAAGCAGAAAATGAAAAGTTTCTGCTCCTTCTAGTTAGGAACTCCCACAGGATTGCCTGCGGCAAATTCGTTCTCAAACTTATATGAGCGAGTGGGTTTATCTCCAGTTGTACTTAGCTCAGCTCAGCTTTGCAAGTTTTACTTTAAACGATTCACACACTACTCCGTTTATTTAACGCATATATGAAAATAGAAAACTAAAGAGAAAAGTTCAGCCTCTTATCTGAAGTTGTGTGGAAAGGAAAGCGACTGTCATTCTTCTGATTTTATGCCTTTCTCTACTTGCAAGTCAAATTACCCTGCACAGTGTTGTCAGTCCCTTGCCTGGAAGCTTGTTAATAGACAGTGTAACTAAGTGTTTTAATTCAAAGTGCACTCATATTTAATTAAGCGTATGGTAATAGCTCTGTCAGGAGAGAAACTTTTATACCTTCTGACGCTGGTCTTTTGTTTTTGCCTGACTGCTACCTGCGGTGCTGTGTGGATTGTTTCAGGATTTGCATGGCCCTCAGTCAAATTTTTAATTCAGAAAGCCCCACATGAAGGTATGCTAATCACAATTACAGGTTTTAATTTAAAGACTCCCCCTTTGATGTTTCAGAGCGCCAGACTCGCAGAATGTAACAACGTATTAAATCAAGGATTTCAGAGGACAGACTTGACGAACTTTGACCTAGCATGTAGAAAACCGCAGGGGCCACATTGTTGATTTGTCACAAAGATTTAGCCCTCACGATACTCTGTGTGAATTGTAAAATTCGTGTTGTGGAAGTGAACAGTCAGTAATTCATGCCAAGCGCTCTACTTTGACTATAAAAGTTGGGACTTAGATATATTGATAAATATCTCCAATATATTAGATTATGTGTTGGAGAGCCTCAAGCCAATAATCTCTCACTTTACCTTCCAGGGACACGAGATGGTTGAAACTGAGAGTGAACATTAATTCATGTCCCATTCTGATTTATTTGGCTAATAATTATTAGACCACTTGGGGGAACTCACAGATCATAAAACTAAAGTCAAGTCAGGGAAAAGTGAGGCACCCGGTTATCCTGCCATAGAACATTATGAACTGAAACCCATTAATATCTGTAGAAAGAAGGTTTTCACAAAAATCAAAAGAGAAACAGATACTTCAAAGACATGACAAGAATTGTTTTTATACTAAAATCTCAATTTTCTCATTCATAAACCTGTGTCACAGTTTTTGTTTTTTTTTAAATGGCACTATTTACACCAAAAGAAGAAAAAATGCTATGGTGCAAACATTAGAATCTGCTTGCTATCTGAACTTCATCAAAAAGCTATTTACATTTTTTTAATGAACCTGCATTTGATTATTTGTAGTTGAACATGTTTCATGTTTACGTTGCACCTCAAATCGAGAACAAATTTCAAGAAAACCATAAAACAGCTGGAAGCTCCTTTAAATCGAGACTAAAACCCAACATGTTGCATTTGAAGCATAATAAACAGAACATTGGCCAACATATTTAATTAGAATTGATGATTTTAATAATAGCACATGACAAAATGTATGTTATTGGTTTTCACAACTGGTGACCGCATGATGTGTTTAAATGTTTTTTTTATGTTTTCATGGTGTAAGGCACTTTGAACTGCCGTGTTTCTGGCATGTGCCACACAAATAAACTTGAGTGATAAATTCTGGAGCCAACCTCAACTGGATTGCTTCCTGAATATGTTTGAAACTTCTATTCTATTTCTGGAAGTACGAGAAAATGTTGAATAATTTCTTATTAGGACATTAACATTAAAAGTGGAAAAAAATCCAACATATGGTCTAATAAAACCTGGACTGAAACTTTTACATGTTGTTCAAAACTGAACTGGGGATGTGGAACATTTTTACTCTACTCTTGAAAACAAAGAAATCAAAAATACTTTCAATTAAATAAACACACTTTCACCTTGGGACCTCTTATGAACCTAATAATAATAATTATACATGCAGTGTTTATACCTTCCTCCCTCCCAGGCCTGGTTGTGCGAGGTCAGGGGTCATCAATGTTTAATGAACCAAAGGTCGACATGGAAAAGTCAAATTTCCGTTGCAGACACACAACAAGCAACCACGCCCACCCAGAGCTGGATTTGAACTCAGTGCAAAGATTCCAATTAAAAAGCATAAAAATCTGAGTGGCACTTTAACTATTTGCTGTCAGCCACAACCATATGTCACCAAGTGTGTCTCTGTTTGGTTGTGTAGCCGTAAAATAAATGAAATGGGCAACAATCAATCCTTTGGAAAATACCTTTCTTTCAGCCGACTGCTGAATAATGAGATCAGCCTTTTCACAGATCCTTGTCGGAAAGCCATTCAGTTTTAGTGCCTTCATCAAATATTCAATCTTCATCTACTGTTCGGGCTCGTCCATGATCATCATCATAAACAGTCCCGAATCCTAATGAATCCTCCTGATCAATGCGAACCATTGATTCATTGTCGTTCCAAGACTTTTGTGAATCACTTTCTCACCAAAGGAGAACACGTTCCAGAAGATATTTTACCAAGGCAATAACTGCAATTCATTGCCTCATTATGTTTTCAGTGTAAGCGTAAATAATACAATCTTGGGTGAGGACCTATTCAAAATGAGAAGATCAGCTCGAGAGACAAGGAGTATTCGGGAAAAAAAACTGAACCATGTAGACAACTCAGGTTGCACTTTTTAGAGTTGAGAACGATCTCAGTAAATGTGCCTGAATGGATGAGCACTGAAGGAATGTTCTGTTTCTGAAGACTTTTGCCAGAAAAGTCTCAATAAAAGCAACTTTCATCATTCGTCTTCACCTTCTGTGAGTACATTTTTTTCACTCACTAAAACTCTACCACACTGCCGATTGAGGAAGTTGCAGTACAAATAAAACTAAAAAATAAAGACAACTTGGCTTTTCTAAAGCCTTGAAACCTCTGTTCACAGCACGATGTGAGTTTGAAAGGTCTTAGCTGGAGGTAGAAAATGAATAAGTAGTTTTTTTTTTAGGAGAGTATGACAGAAATATGTGTAAAGAAGACTTGGTGTTATGAAATGTGTGCATAAAAGTACCAGAGATGAAATTGACGGAAAAAATCCTCTCTTAATAAAGTGGTGAGGCACCTCATAAATGAAATAAAATAAAATCTGCCTGAATCAGAAGCAAATTTGGCCAGGTCATGTAAATGAGTGTGGATATCTCTGTGGCTCAGGTCCTAATGACATAAAACAACAAGCCTAAGTAGGTCATTTCCATAATGACCGATGAGAAGCAGCAAGCTCTACTCTGCAGATAAACTTCAGCTAAAAATAAATGCACTCACAGGCCACTTTATAAGATACACCATTTCAATTGATTTTATTCTTCTTATTATTTATCTCAAATAGTGAATCAGATAATTATATGGCACCAACTCAATGCATTTAGAGATATTTGGGTAAGATGTCTTGCTGGAGTTTAAAAAAAAAAAGCAGAAAAAATATGAACAAAAAGTATTGAAGTTCTAGATGCAGTGATGCCAAAACTGCTTATCTGTTATGTTCTAAAAAGAAAAACATACCTAGTGAGAGAGAGTTTTGTGGACAGAATACATATAAAAAATCTGCTGGTATGCCTCTGTTAAAGGGACAGTGCTGTGTATTTTCCAGGCATATAGTGTCACTTTATAGCATAAGCAACTATTCAGTTAAATACAGTTGTTATTCAAATGCTGTATATGTCAAATATGATGTGAAAGAAATTTGACTGTGCAATTTATCGCCTTGAAATTGGGTCTCTGTGTCTTTAAGAAGCTCCTGCTCTTTCTGAAACTCCGCCTTCAGGGAGTCATGACAACATTTCTTCTCTATGGGCTCTTTGCACCTATCGCGCTGACGTCACAACCGCATGAGCAAATGCGGCTCTCTTTTTTCCGCTTTGAGTTACCATGACAGCTAGACAAGACAAAGTCTTATTTCAGACGCAAATAAAACAATACTATGAACATTGCTGTCTTCCTAATATAATGGGCTTTTAAGTTTTCATGGATTTCCAAGCGGTCCTGAATTAAGAAGACGTGGTTTGTAAATATTCGTCGCTACCAGTTAAAGCTAACGCTGCACAGCAAAGTTTACAGCCTTCACTTCACTCCGGATCAACTTCTTCAGCCTAAAGAAGAAGGTAAAGGAGCCTCCTGTGTTATTTCCATGGAATCACTTCTGTATTCAGCCTTAAAGAGAGTTTATGGGAACCAGAGAGCAGACCAGAGCCAGACAGCCGAGCTACTGATCCGCCTGTACACACTGCTGTAAACACCGTCCTGCTTCACAAGAAGCATGCAAAACTAATAAAGCGAAATAACACGGAGACCTTAAGGAACACGGCCATATTTTTCTAAAAGCAACAACTCTGAACCTGAACCGTCAGCTGAACTAGAACTCTGACACCAGAGCTGCTCTACTGTTAAGCTATGGGCTTGTTGTTCCTCAGGCTTCAGAAGCAAAAAGCCTGAACCGTAAAATCCCCCGTTACTTGGTCTCTGACACCAACGACAATAAACGCATGTAATATACTTTAGAACAAGGTAAAAACATTGTCCGTTAGAATGGATGAAAAATGTTTAGATACTTAAATAGCACGTTTTTACAAGAAAAATGTCTAGCATAAGCTAAAGCTAATGTTAGCCACAAAGTTTAAAGAAAGTAAAACTCACCTTCATATCTGTGTATAATGAGGCGAACATCTTAAAACCTTTCTCCAGCTTATTGTCGGGGCTTCGGATCGATGTACATCATTAATTGTGTCAAGAAAATCCGAGCTCATCCCACTTCCCCATGCTGGAGATTTTAGTTTAACAGTAATAATAAATAAAGTTATCTTTAAAATGAATCACTCAAGTGACATCAGGGCCCAGCAGTAGACTTAAGTGTCAATAAAGTTAGTTTAACAGTAATAATAAATAAAGTTATCTTTAAAATGAATCACTCAAGTGACATCAAGGCCCAACAGTAGACTTAAGTGTCAATAAAATAAATCTGGTTGTGTGTGTTGTTTTTGTCTAAAGCAAACTTTGCTTTAATTCTACTTTTTTCTATCTAATCATAAGAAATCATAGTCAGTCAGAGAGAGTCATTAAACAGGAAAAGCAGGTTTCCTGGAAAAAGAGGAAGTAAGTTTCCAGCCTGCAGATTTATAAAAATAGCTGAGACTATTCCTTATTTTAAAGCATGAAAGTTTTAAAGAATTAAATCTAAACATTTTGAGTAATTTGATAAGATTCAAAGTAAAATACTTATATTAATAATGGTTTACTTGTAATAATATTTACACGAACATTTGTGAGAACACTTATAAGAAAAACAAGTAACTGTAACTTTAGTATCAAATAATTAGAATCATGGATTATTCTTGGTTTCTTTTCAGAAAAACATCTGTAATAACTCACATTAGGATTATAATAAGTATAATTAATAAGTTATGGTTATAAAATCATAAATGAATGCTAAATCAGAGAAGCTGAAGAAAATAAATGTGATATAAATGTGATTTTGACATTGAACTTGAAATGGTGTAAAAGGTGTAAATGCAATTAAACATCACTGATATGTTGGAGGTAGAGAGTAGGTGAAAGGTGAAAGGCAAGGAACTAACAGGAGAGCAGAGATGATCAACGCCTTATTTAGGTAAAAGGTTGTGCAGGCAATGGACAGGAGGTTGAGCAACTCTGAGACATTAGCACAGACATCAGGACATAATGTCTGAAGGACAGTGATGGATGTGAGGTCATCTGTCTAAGCAGACAGCCAATGAAAACGCACCAAAAGGGTGGATAAACCCTATATAAGGTGGGTGCAAAAGAGGAACCTTTCGTTGGATCCTCCGGGCAGCTTCGAGCCAAGAGATGGACAAAGAACTCTGCAGCTGAAGAAGAGCCGGGGCCACAGAGCCGAAGACTGTCCTTCTCATGGAGACCAACCCGTCAGGCCCACAACCTGTGGCTTCAAATCGCACTTCTCTCATCGGCTGGGTTCAGACCCCAAAGACAAAGATGAAGATAAAGACAAAGGCAAAGACAAAGAAGAAGAACTGGTGCCTTTTTTCCTGCCAGCACCAAGTCCTGTGTGACCTCACCATCCATGCGGAGAAGAAGCTCATCAGACCTACAGAGATTCCTGCCTTCGCCGATCAACATCTTCCTCCTGCTGCAGCACCTTCTTCATCTTCAATCATCACAGAGATTCCTGCCTTCGCTGATCAACATCTTCCTCCTGCTGCAGCACCTTCTTCATCATCAAGCCAGGTCTGGGGTTCGAAACGTCAAACTCCGTCCGTCTCTCTCAAAGGTTCCTTTTTTTAGTTCTTAGTATCAGCAGTAGGGAAAGACAGACTAGATGATTGATTTTACTTATTTGATTATTTCTGCTACTGAATTAAGCTGTACTGACCCTTGCAAAACTGCCTTACTAATAAAATATTTAGCATAAAGAAAATCTAAAAGATGTTGTGGACATTCAGTTAATGAGTCACCTTAAAGTTCTTTGATGGTTGTAAAATAGCTGTGATGTTTGATTCTGGAGAGGAAAAAGTTTAAAATGTTTTTAGGTTGCTGGTAGCCCAAATTTAAAACGTCATCCTTGGGACTCGCCCGAGTCACTAAAACCTACCTGGTTCAATAACAAATGCAAGTTGTAAAATAGAGAACGAGCGACCGTTAACAGGTGTGCTCTGTGAAACTAGTTGGCTGTAGGCTGCTCAGTCTGGCTAATTCACAGGGGGAAGAAGGGTGGGACACCTGGATGTAGGCCGTCAGATAACCAGGCGAATCGTTTCTCGAAACCAGCTTAAACAGAGTTTACTTCAGTTCTGGGCAGGGTAAATCCCGGCAGATTTAGGAAACTCAATTAACCCGTTAGAAGGAGAGCTGGTAGCACATCTCCCCTCTCAGAAGAGGAAGCAGAGAGTGAGACAGTAGAGACAGAAAGGAGGGGGGGGGTGTTGCGCAACAACAAGTGGCGCCCAACGTGGGGCACGAAGTTGAGCATCAAAGAGCACACACGCATGAGGGAGCTCATTGGCGTGGAAATGATGAAGTGGACTGTTATGTCCAACAAAGGAAGATCGTCTTTGTCGGTACCGAGAAGTGGGACAGTACTCCCAGAGGACGGGAGGTCCCAGAAGAGTACGTGGTCGAGGTCGTGCGGAGCGTGCATGAGGCCCTTGGACATGCAGGCGTGCGACCTACCCGTAAGGAGCTGGAGGAGCAAGATCTTTGGATCCCAGTGAAACAAGTCCAACGCGTGCTGAGGGACTGTGAAGTGTGTGGTCAATACAACGCAGGTCGCCGAGGGCAGCGGATGGAAGGTTTGTTCATCAAGAGCACAGTCCCATGGGGTTCAGTCTGCATGGATGTAGCAGAGCCAATGGGGACAACAGGAAAGAGAGGTGAGAAGTACCTCTTGGTGCTGATGGACACAGTGACAACTGCTAGAAGAGCAGGTCTTCCCCTGCAGAGGAAGCCCTGCAAACACCCAGTGTAAAGAGCCTTTTTCAATAGATTGGAAAAGATTGAGCTGCTTTTCCCCGAACGCGGAAGCTGAGGTGCAAAGAGCCCATTATCATTGTTAAACAATGTTTTGACCAGTGTTGCATTGAAAAGTAGCTCCTATAATGAGCTCAGCAGATGTGCAGTTTCACCAGGTGTTTGCTAATTGCTGCTGGCTAGTCTGGAGGAGCTGAGTGGGGGAGTGGCGGGGACAGGCTGCTCTGAGGTTTTGCACAGCTGAACGGTTGCCACAGGAGTTTATAGGATTTCTGAAACATGCATGAAAGAATCAAAGCAACGCATCAGGTATGCATTTGATGAGGGAATCACATGATGTAAAGCGCAAAAAAACGGATTTTAAAAAATACTGCCCCTTTAATGATGCAAAAAAAAACCCCATATAGATCACTGAAATAATTTGAAACCAACAAGAGAAGTTAAGATTTACTGAAAATTAACCAATGAAAATCAGACATTGCTGCTGAACTGTGGTTCAACACTCAATCTAACAAAATGAACACATGGACGAAAATGACGGCACCTGTTTAAGCCGTTCTTAACTTTGCCCATGTCCGCAGCTGCAGCAATACCTTAAAAAGGTTAAAACAATTGGAACAAAGCTGGACGGAGACCCAAGAATAACTTGGCACCCCACGCAGCGAGGAGGACGACAAGCCAGGTGAAAATCCAAAGTTTGCTGTTAGGCAGCAAAGGATTAGGTATAAATAATCCCCCTGTGGCTCAGGCTGCACACGGTCACAATTCTTTCATCTTGTTTCACTGTCACCAGGTTACCGCAAGAAATAGATTTCATAAAACCTCGGGAGGCATGTGTCACAAGGGGTTCAATGATAGACAGAGCTAAAAATAAGTGGGGACTAAAAAAAGGCTTTTGTAGGGTTAAGGACTCTCCTCATTGGCCTCCTGTAAGTACATCCTAAGCAGGAACAAGATGGAGTAAAAGGACAAAATGGCAGGCCTTCCATCATACTTTGAATTCTGACTTGAGCAACAGAGCCGTCTTTAATTCTTCCCTGCGTGAAGTCTCCCGAGCCCCGGTGTTTTAGTTGGGTCTGCGCCGATGCCTCTTGTCCCTCCTACTCTGTCTCTGTTCCGTCTCGTGTCGTCGTGACAGCTGGACGTTTCATCCCAGCCCTGAACTCACACTGACGCCTGACTTTCTTTAATTTCTTGCTTTGTTGCCTCTCGTGAGAACGCATGTCCCATAACAATGGGTTCACGTTTCTCACAAAGCGCCACCCACAGACATGTAGGGCCGGTTCAGTAAGAATCTTTGAATACCAGAAGCATGTTTACAGTTCAAAACCCTCTGGAGCTCATGCATGTTTTAATTAGACGTGTCTGAATTCAGAGTTCCCAGTTATATCCTAATATAATGAAGAAACAGCTCCAGTAAAGTGAAAATCCTTTCTGCTGTCCAGCAGGAAGGAGGTTGGTTCTCTACCCAGGAGTTGAGCTATAAGATTGTTACGAGAATAAATTCATATCAGGGTTAAGTTCACATGGATTCAGGTTGAAGTGTCACGAATTGCCATAACTGTTAGCAGCTGAATTTCCGTTAACCACAGAATTGCGCAAATTGGAGCTATGAAAATAAATTCCCAATTTTGAAAAAAACTTATGAAAAGTTTTCTGCGCCAGGATGAAGTGGTTTTTCAGCCTCATCAAAATGGATGCATCTCTCAAAACTGCAACTGCAAAACTGTTTTCACATCACACAAGTCACGCCATCAACAGCCGGATGTTACTACTGGATGAAACGCCAAAGAAGACTACAGGAAGTGTTAGGAGTATGATGGTTTGTTTTTGTCTGTTTTGGACGATGTGCCTCTGGCTCCACCAGAGCTCTCACCGCGTCACAGCTCATAAAAAGTTGTGTGTCATTCGAATGTGTTGAATCCAGCTCTTCTGTAAAGTGGCCGACTGCAGTTTCCTCCAAGACGTAGCCACTCCCAATGGCTACACATGCTTCAGGCTTGTTGCGCCAAGGCTTGAAGAAGATGCCAACTGCTCCTCTGATTGGCTGAACTATGGTTTCAACAATGTCAGAAGAAAGCTAACACACTGCTGAAGTGGTCATAGCTGAAATTCTGAGTCAATACAGCAGAGAAAACTTCATACCAATTAGTTTGATCCGCTGCACTTGTTGTTCATTTGTCTCAACGCATTATAAGCCCCTTTATCTTTATTAAGGTTAGAATGGGAAAAAAAGAACAATTACTGCTTGCTCCACTCAGCTAATTAGACTTTTGTCAGCTGGCACATATCACAGGGGAGGAAGAGTAAATACAAAAGTGATTAAATAAAGATTTTCAATCAGCCGCACAAATGAAGATGAGTCCAGACGGCTCTCTTTAAAGGAAGCAGCAAATAACAGACGGAGATAAAAGTTGTTCATATTTACGGCCTGTAAACCATAAATAGCTGTTCTGAAAGCGACATGTTGGAACTGTTTATGCTGATAATGTTTGTTTATGGTGTATTTTATTAGAAAATCAATATTCATTAATTATTCATTTAAATTGCTTATATATACTTTTTTTACTTTCTTCTATGTTCACAACAAAAATAACCCCTTTTGCAGTTGTGTGCTTTTGATTTGTGTGTTTTTCAGAAGCTATGAGCTAGCTGCTAGCAGCTGCACGTCCATAAAACAGTGAAATTAAGCTGCTCCATTAGCTATTACTGTTTAGTTTTTATTAACGAGTAAATTTTAAAATATAATCACCTAAAGAAACATGCAATTACTTGTGCAAAGACACACAGTTCATTTACAAAAAAGATGTTTGCACCGACTCAAAGTTCGAGTAAAATTCTGATCAACAGTAAAACTGATTGTATTTATTTATGCCTATTACCTTGTTTATGATCTGATAATAACTCTCAACAACACATCCAAACTTGTCTTCTGCATGAAGTTGTATTTGTTTTCAGCTATGACAACTTCCACTGCGCGCATCAATGCACATGAGGCAATATTTGGTGTTTGAGCTATTAAAATAGGCAGTTGTAGCTGCTTTCAGAGGAGTTCTCTACCTGCTCCAGTAAGAAGACGGTGGATGTGTGAACAGAGACAGGCTGCCCACCTTCAGGCGTTCTCATTGTGACAGACGGCCGAGTGACAACGTGGGTCCTGGCAGTTAATTGCAGCTCTTGTGTGATAATACATTCCCGAATATGTAATTACACATTTCACTGTATGCATTTTCACATAGGTATGATTGAACACCGAAGGAAAAAAAAAAAATTTTTTTTACTCCTGGCTGTTAACAGACAGAAATAACTGCTGAGCTGATTAAAAAAAAACAGAAATCCTGCTTCACTCAGTGAAGCCTTCAGGGTTAGATGATTCTTTCTCTGGGTAATGAAGCAACCTTTGGTGAGATCAAATAACAATTGTAGGACTCTAGGTATCATTACGGAATATCTTTTTGAAGAAAAACCGCCATCCATATCTTACTAATGGGGAAGGGGTAAAACCAGCCATTCAATTACAACTACTGCCGTAGGTAGTTTTTAAGTAGCACTCTTGAATTAAGGTGAGCTTAGTAAAACTATAGCCAGTAGAAATGACAGATATTACATTTATTCTTGTGGTGACTGTTACAAGCTGCAGTAAAAGTATTGTGCAATGGAAAAACACATCAATGGTAAACACTTACTGAATAAACCTGCTTTGAATAGCAAAATAATGTGAGAATATGCCTCTCATTATTGTTGTGTGCTGCTCAAATGTGCATTTCAAAATATTAAAATGGCCTTATGATTGATTTTATATTTGTAGACAAACACAGCCCGTAACATTCTGTGGATTGTTCAGCAGCAAGCCAAGTTTTGGCGTTTGTTCTTTTATTTACAGTGTGTGTAAAACACCAGCATGTTGTTTTCACCGCAATTACCCCTGGGACGTTTCACACAGTGCTGCCTGCAACAGCTCAGAATCCGTAACCAGAGGCCTTCTCAGTGTACATGTGACTGGATTTAATTTCTATGATTCTAATGCTGCTCAGTTCCCACCAAAACAGGGTGTGTTGTTTGTTTTGTTAGTCCAGAGAATGTCCAGAGAAAGAGGAGAAACATTGGGGGCAAACAGGGAAGGTTTCAGTTTGTTTGAACATTTTCATCAGCTTTAGGTAACCAACCAGCTCCTGTTTGTTCCGGACAGAAAGAATCTCCGATCTAATAGTTGTGCTGGTTGGTTTCCTGCCTCGTCCAGGGGCAGAGTGGGCATCGTGGCGAGGGAGGAGCGGGGCGCCGTGCCAGGCGAGAGCTCAATACCAAAGGAAAATAAGATGCAAACCCAGCAACTGCTCCAGAGAAAGTGATCTATAGTGTGTGTGTGTGTGGGGGTGTGTGTGGGCGTGTGAGCGGGGTGAGTGTGTGTGATTCTGCCTGTGAAGTGCAACTCAACAGTCCTGCTTGGAAGGGGCGAGCTGAAACAAATTACACTTCAGAGCAAGGTTAATGTACAAATATATTTCTGCTTCAGGAACAAGCAGCAACATGAAGCCTTTCCCATGATGCAGTTATTTGAAGTTTTTCTCTTTTCTTTTCTACACAGGAAAATATCAACATAAGTATTAGTGGAGACCAGACCACAAGAACTAAGTAACCATGTTATATATGATTAGGTATGCAGAACTCTGAAGAAGCCAACTCATATACATGTAAAGGATTAATAAATTTTACATTGTATTTAGTTTTTGACTGTTATTTTGAAGATATTTTGATTATTTTGTTCTGTCATTTCCTCTTCCTACAGACTCTGAGTCATTAGAGTTTACTACACCTGCCACTAATCTAGCAACAACACTTCCCAGAACTCTCTGCTCAAATAAACACATTTCCTTACCACATGCATGTATAAATGGTAGAAAATTACTTTAAAATCATCGGCAATAGAAGAGGGTAACGTGGCCAGCACCCACTGATACTCCAAAGAGAAAAAAATTCCCTGAAACAGTAACAAGTTGCTTTAAAAAACAAACTAGTCTGCCAACTCACGTTTTCCCATTTCCGATTGGTTTTGTTTTTGGAAACAGCCTTTAACTTTGTTCTTCCATTTGCTTTACAGCTTTTGATGATGGAGGAATTTTTAAAGCAGTCCAGCAGCCACTCAGGCACACTACTTCCCCCTACTGGTCACTTGTAGAAACCAAATCCTGATCTCATGTTCAGACTGCTGCTGTGACTTTTGGGTTGATCAAATTTACCTGCTTATTTCCACCACAACATTCAACCACAATTTCCTTTAACTTTTGGTTTACAAGATAGTGCCGACAGGTTGGTTTCCTTAGCATAGGTTTATCAACCAAATTTTTTCAACAGTAAAAAGTGATGGAAAAGCAGACACAATGCCCAGGTATCAGCCATTGATGGACTTTGGCTATGTGCAAGAATTTGTCCAAACATGGACTAATAATTCCAGTCGACATGATCACAAAGATTTCAGGTAGTTATCTGGTTACTGGCTAATCAGCATAAACCCAACATGCAAGAACTTGGCATATATTACATAAAACACACATTTTTTAGCTTATTTGATTTCAAATGAGAAGACAGCTTCATATTAGCATCTGTCAGCTGCTTCACAATGCGCTGATGTTCCATTGGGCCATCACTTTGTTGCTGGATGTGTTGCTCAAGGGCTTCATGCCCAAATTACTTCATTACTTCTTAATGAATTCAATGAGGTTAGGCTGATTGACAACCCTGACAGCTCTCCTTACGCAGCTGCTTTACTCACAGCGAGCTAAACCTATCAAAGCCCACACAGACTCTGCTGTACATGTACACCCTACCCTTCTGCCGAGTTGAGACTATCAAATCGATTATGTAAAAGATCGACACAGTATATTTGCATAGGTGTAAAGCTGAAGGAAAATAACCAAACGTTCCCACCGTCATGCACACACAGACAATCACATCCACACACCCAACGTAAAGACACACAAGGATGAACGCCATACACACACGCTCAGTCACTACACTATTATCCCAGGGACAGTAGTAGCCCTTGTACTATGCTTTGCTATTGAGAAACGATTGCTTTGTAGGAGTTAGAAATGACTAGATCTGATTTTACCCAATCAATAACGTTTGGCAGTGACATATTTAATACGCCGGCTAGACTGTGAAGGAAGCCACACTGTGAAGTTTACCAGAAATGGCGTGCGCTATAAAGAACCCCGTTGAGAGTAAGGCCACCACATCGTTGCCAGCAGTAAAACCTGCTAAGCATTCCTCTTGCTGCGACTTTAATTGCTTGATATTTGGGAGCGTTGCCAACGTGGACCGAACCTTTTCATTCACTTTCTCCGCTGCTGTTGTCAAACTACAACCCTGCATAAGCGCCCCACAATTCTAAAACAGTGGCAAAAAAAAATCAATGGCATTGGCCCCAAAGTTTGCTCTGAATTCAGCAAGTTTAGCTCCTCTACTTGGCATTCACAGCATTCTCTTGGAATTTTTTAAACTCCTAGAGATAAATATGGACTCAGCCTCACACTGCTCCTGCTCTTGCTTTTCATTAAAAAAAAAAACATTATTAATGTTCTGATCTGACTGTATGTTGTTGCTGGATTTGAGTAAAACTATTCAGAAGAATTCCCTTATCACGTTGTGGAAATGTGTAGCTGTGAGGTTTGTTGGGAGTCGGATCATTCGAAATTAGATGAGGTGAGAAACAAAAGTGCTGATCCATGTAAGACACTGGAAGGTCTGTAATTCCACAGTTACGGCCCTTGTGGACCAACAAAACAACGCCGCAAAGCCAGCTGCGTCCAAGGCGCGCTGTCAAACACAACACATCCAAATCAAACCGGCTGCTCTCAGACGGCCGTAGTGCCAGTATAGGTGGCTTACATAAAACCAGGTATTAAGAGCTGACCCAAGACGGAGCGCGTGTGAATGTGACAGTGATGGTTTGTGAGTCGTACCGATGAACACATAAATCAGGAGCTTGCCTATGCAACCACCCGGCGCGGCCCTTCCTTCTCCTGCTGCTGGGCGATGTCCAGGGCTGCATGTGAGTCCCGGCCAGCTGGCGCCTTGCTGTCGCTCAGGGCACAATCTCTACATGCAGATGGACTCCACCTACAGCTGGCAGCGAGCGGAGAGAAGCCCCATGATCAATTAATCATAACTACTACTCTCTGGCCACGCTCCTGCAGAATGATAAATTCAGGTGGAGGACTTGTAAAACCAACTTCTTCTGGAAAGAAGCTGTGTAACTCAGCACAAAGTGCAATACTTCATTCAGTATGACTCAAAAAGTTTAATAGAAACACGTTTCGTCCTCAAAGGCAAAGCTGGGTCCAACCAGGTCTTTGGTGCAGCTGAACGGTTGCCACGGAGATTAAAAGATTTCTCAAACATGCACAAAGAAATCAAGGCAACACTCCAGGTATGTTTTTGATGATGGAACAACATTCTAACGACGTAAAGCTTTAAAAAAAAAAAAAAAGGAGTTGATTTTATATATTACTGCCCCTTTAAATTTCAGCTTTGTGAAAAGAAAATCATTAAGAGTTAAACAGAAAGAAAGGCTGTTACAGACTTGAAAGTGGGACAGTAGAAAGGCCATATTTTATGACAGGGTTGTTCTCTTCAGTGTGATGTTCTGTTTTAATTGTAGTTTTCCACCACAAACTTCTTCATTTTGCATATTTTCCAAAAAGGATAATATTAGTATAATCTAACCAGAGCAGGTTTCTTCTTGCTTTTCTTTCACAAGGTCCTGAGAACAGATTCCCCCTCCTGAGTTATGGATATTTTTTCTTCTTCCTTCAGGTTTACAGAAGGACTCTTGGTTGTTTTTAAGATTATTATGCTATACGTCTCCACAACTTTCTCCCTGACCTTTCTGCTGAGTTTCTTGGTCTTCATGATGCTGTTTGTTCTCTACCGAACCGCTGAGGCCTTCAGAGAACATCTTCATACCCGCAAGTGGACTTCATAGTAAGGAGGTCTGCTATACTTTGTATCCGTCTATCACATAAAATCCCAATAGCTTAGATAATAATAACTTTGTTTTTCTAATGGAAAAAAAAAAATTGTGGAACAATTTTCTTTATGCTGAGTTTTGCCTATCCACTCTGCAGCAGCTCCAGCTTCATTGAAAGGCCAAATCATATTTTAACAAAAGCACCAATGAGCCACCAATGAGAGTGAAAGCAAGAAAGTTTATTACGATCGCTGCTTCAGTAATTTCACTGTGGAGTAGAGACTAAAAGCTCCGCTCGCCCATAAAGGGGAGTTTTCTTTCATGTAGCTTGTATGTTTCACTGAACAGATTCAGAGTTTATTGTGTAGCTCATCTCGCCTCAAACCACATGTCCCATTAGAGAAAATTACTTGCATTTTCTTGAAATGGGAAAAAAAAAACAAAATCAAGGGTCTAAGACTGTAAGAACTAAACCTCCCGTCGGTGTCTCTGCCTCCCACACAACTGTTTACTTCCCAGAGATGTAGGATGTCAAGTCTGTTGCTGGGGCAGACTCTCTTTTTCTCTCAGCTGTTTGGATGTTATTCCTGCTGCTCATTAGGACTGGGTTGTGATTCCCTTCCGGGTTTAATGGGAAGACTGGGAATACCTCTGCAAGACGTACGATCAAACATTTACAAATGGGAGAAAGAGATTTTTTTGTGTGTGGGCGTGTGTGCGGGTGTGTGTGTGTGTGTTTGTCTTCAGTTACAGACAATCTCGCCCTCAAAAAGGAAAAAATATTTCTGTATCACGGTAGATATTGCTGAATATAGCGTGTGTGTCACGCAGTTGAGCTTTTGCTAAAAAAACTTGCATATATATCCCAACATGGCAAACTCAGGGTGAAAAATGACCCTCTGGCCAAGCTGTCAAACAGTCGTAGGTCTTAAATCAGAGGCGAAGAGGTGTGATGGAGTCTGTTTCTGTACGTAATGTGATTTGGGTGTGGCTATTTTTAGCACAGCAGGAAAATAAAAGGAGAAAGTGACTCTGGCATGCTGTTAGGCTCCCCCTATGCAAATACTCCCACTTATATACATGTTATATGAAGGTATGTTGCTTTTTCAACTTGTTAATCTAACTCCTCTTTATTGCAGCCTTTCATTAGTCCTGATCGTTTATCTCACCATTGTTGTTCCTTATTCTACTGACAAACCAGCAGAATGAGATCCTGAAGTCACTTCTCCACTCTTCAGCTCTTTTTAAAGAAATGTTCACACGTTGATGAAGGATCTTCTTTGTTTTATGTAGTTCTAAGGTGATTTACTTGCAATCAAACAACAAAATATATGGTTGCTTCCACCAAATGGGTGCCATTTTCATCCAAGATGTATCTTGTTTTACTGATCAAACACAAAATACAAACAAAAACGGATCAGTGACATAACTTCCTGTATCCATCTATCAGTCTCTGACTTTATGCTGCCTTCAATTTGTAGTAGAAACTCAAATTCTGAGTTTCCATTTGGATAAAAATCAACTGGAACGCCACTGAATCCTGCGTCAGACTTCTCGCTTGGAACGTCGGAGAAACTCCAACGACCCCCAAGTCAGGATTTTTAAGGCCGACTTTACATTTCCATACTCCTCTCATCAACAGTAGTTGTGGAAACACGTTTATTTTACACCTGTAAGACTGCGTTGAAAATCAATGTAAGGTGCAGCACCTGCAACTATAAACTGAACAAATTAAAAGTGGTGGTGCTTACGGAAAGTACAGCCTAGAACACCAGGTTCTGCAAACAACAGAGCTAGGTCCAACCAGGTCTTTGGTGCAGCTGAATGGTTGCCACGGAGATTAAAAGATTTCTCAAACATGCACAAAGGGTTCTTGGGCGTCGCCATGTTGAAATCCCAACTACTCTGACTATGTTAACCGGAACGCTGTTATTTCTTTTTAGAATTTTCCGACCACTTAAGGACAAATAAGTCCGTGTGAAGTCAAACCCATCTGTGACTTCCAATGTAACTGGAACGCAGCATCAGTCTGAGGAATGTTTACCCCAATCCTCACTTTCAAATCTGAGATGTTTGATGGGTTTCTTGCCTGTTTCCAGTCTCCCCACAGCATCTTCTTAAAACGACTTTTGAAACTTAATGCCCCAGATGATAATAATACCATTACAAAGGCTGATGCTGCATAGTGGTATTTTTCATTCATGAAAAGTCGCTCTCCTCAGGATGCCAGATGCTTGAAACGATCAGTGAAAATGAGACTCAACTCACTTTCTGAATATTTCCTTTTAGAAGTTTCCGACCACTTACGGACAAATAAGTCCTTAGACATTCAGTGTATTGTTTATTGTATGAACACTATATATGAATAAAAAAACATAAAATAAGACTGACATTTTAGCAAACCCAATGTGACCTCATCTTCAGACAGCAGAACACTGAAGTCCACACCCTTGATACTTATGCACCCACACTTTTCAGAAAGAGAAGTTTAATGGCAATACTTCAAACATGTGGAAAGACTAAATGTTCAGAAATATTCCTTTGATTTCCCCAAATATAGACCTATTCAACATTTGTTTTTCAATTCCATAGCACACCTGGAAAGATAGAGAATAGTCTCACAGCTTGATTTGAAAAAAAAAAAAACAACACAAATTTTGGACTTGGAGAGGAAGTAAGAGTACAGTGCAATCCTGTAACTTTGAAGACATAATTCCAACAACTGTCCAACATCAGGGAAACTCTAACACTGCTTATTGCTTTTCCCAATAGATTTTAAGTTCTATGAAAAACAGAGGCTAATATTTACTTTATTCACCCAGTTTACCAACTCCTGCCATGCAAATGAGGCCAGGACAACCCTAGTCTGTTCGATGAACTCGATAAGGAAAAATTACAAAAAAAAAGAAAAGAAAAATGACCTATTTAAAAACAAATTAAAATTGGCAGAGAATCTGTCACAGTGGTTATAAATATGTGCCAGGATTAATTAGGCTTGGAAATGAAGCTTTCCTTCAGTGTGGCCCACAATTCTAATACGTTTCTTAAAGGTTTCTCTGCTCCAAAGTAAAATGATCAGTGAATAATCTGTGTTTGAACACATGCCCCCGTTGAAAAAAATACTTAGGTTTTTTTCAACTTTATATATATATATATATATATATATAGTTTATTTCATCCCGCTTCAGACTGTTGAAAGAAAAGTGGTGATAAAAGATGAAATCATTCATTTGCTGAGGACTTTACGCTGTAGCTGAGCACTAATATTGCATAAATTCAGGGGCAATGATGGGATTTATACTCTCATGGTTTAATATGAAAGCATTTCCACAGATTATTCAAAAAATAAAACCTCTGCTTCCTTTGAGCATTTCAAGCTTGTCAAACACGGTGGCTGAAAAGACCTCGGTTGAACTTTCCAAAGTCTTCACTTGCTGACTGTTGTCACCAGTGTTGTATAAAGTACTGAAATCTCAGAGTCAAGTAAGAGTATAAGTACCTCTCCAAAATATGACTTTGGTAAAAGTCCAAGTCACTGACTGAAATGTTACTTGAGTTAAAGTCTTAAAGTATCTGAAACTTCTTGTACTTAAGTATGGAAATTACTGTAAAAATGGATGTACTCAAGTAATGTAATGAAAAGTACAAGTAAAAAGTAAAACAAGGCAAATGCAGTTTGAATGACATTTTTTATATTTTGGTAAACTTGTCAAATACACTTAAAATAATGTACCCAACCAAGTGCAGGCAAAATTAAACCTGCTAATAGATATACCTGCAGGCATCATTTAGTTAAGAAAATTAGGTGCTTTACCTATAGCACAAGGTTAACTTAACCTGCTTTACAACTGAACCAGCTTCTTAGTATACCCTCCAGGACAGAAAATACAAAGATTTTGTAAGCCTTAAGTTTTCCCTTCAAGTAAGGTCAGTGCTGAAAATGAGAAAAATAAATAGTACAGAAAATGCGGCCAACATGAAGAAAAAGAGCTGTTACGATTACTCTACTTCACAAATCACTGAATCAGTCAATCCTACAGTCAGTAGGTGGTGCACACAACTGGTCATTATGCAAAAGAAAAAAAGAATTGGGAGGGAAATGCAGCTTATTGGCATCTGTAAACCTGGTTTTGAACTTGCATGCCTTTCCTATATTCGTTAAATTTAGTCTAAATTGCTATCGCTATGGCTTCTGTCCCCCCTTGAACAGAGGAGTCTAGGTAGCCTGCTACAGTCAACATTAGGCCTAAGCTAAATACACCATGTGTGGAACTGAAACAATGCCAAACAAAGTTCATTTATGGTCAACGTTTCACAATACAGTAGTGTCTAGTGACCAAGCTATAGTTACTGAAACAGGAGGATTATAACCATTTCATAAGAAGTTACCTCGATGTGTTTCTTCAAGTTGGACGGGGAGTTTTTGTAAGATAGAATTTCCACATCTTCGGGCAGGAATAACATACACTGCATGCGGTACGACGAATCTTTAACACCCACGAAAGAGTGTATTGTGTTTAAATAAGGCCATGGGCTCTCATCACCAGCTGGTGGTTCCCCTGGAGCCGTGTCCGACGTAGTTGCAGTCGTTGTGGTCTCCGTCTCCTCCTCCATGTGGCTGCTGCTGATTGCGAGACTTGCTTTGTGTTTAATGGGAGAAGCGAAACAGGTGTATCCTATTGGTGGTGATGAACAAGCCCAGGCAAGTAGGCTACCGACTTTGTTCGGTAGCCTACTTGCTACTTGCTAATCAGTAGGTGGGGTCAAAACACTTGCGTTTCTCTCTCGCTTTTTTGTAACGAGTAACTAAACCACACATTGAAAATGTATCGCAGTAAAAGTATGCAATTAAGATCGGAAATATAGTGAAGTAAAAGTGAAAGTTATCAAAAATTTTCATACTCGAGGAAAGTATGAAGTACTCCAAAATATACTTAAGTAAAGTAGTGAAGTATTTTTACTTCGTTACTATACAACACTGGTTGTCACTCACACATGGATTAAGTTCGGGATGTCACTTCAGTTCATCAGGTTATTGTACCACACAAGGTTTATGACTGTGCTTATGACAATTTCTGACCATTCTTCCATTAGTGTGTTTGTGAGGAAATACACTGATGTTGGACAAGAAGGCATTGTTCACAATCTTCGCTCCAATTCAACCAGAAGGTGTCAAGTTCTTAAACTTCCAGCTTACTCATCTATACTGGTGAGGTCCTTGCTGTGTGTACTGGTTTGCACTAACGTTGGAACAACAATAGATCATGTAAAAAACTCGTCCAACAGATTTGAGAATATGAAATTGTAAATAACATACCACATTTTATAATGGCTCCCACAATCCATGGTGGTGATACACACCTTTTTATTTCTCTTTTTTTTTTTTAAATGAAAAAAAAAAAATCTGCTTACAAACCTGAAAACATGAAATTAGTTGAAATTGGTTGACAAAAATGCTCCTTCCCTGAAAAGCCTTTAGCGAGGCTCCCACACTGGACCATGAGATATGAACAGAAAGATAAACCAATGAAAATGTTGAAACGTTTCAGTCGGTGAGAGCCAGAGGACCACACAGGCATCCGGTTGGTCACTACAAGACGATTGTCTGGCTGCTGAAGGTTTACTCTCATTTCAGGCAAGTTACAATCTTACTAGCATTGTTGAACGTTAGGAATAAAATCCTATTTTTCTTCCGCAGCTACATAGTTTCAATAAAAATAAAACTTTTCGGCAGTTCACCGTGCTCTCATCCATTCTCTGCCTTTCTCCTGACATATTCCCGCCTATAAATAAACCGTCCTCTGGAGAGAAAGAGACTGAGGGTGTAAGCTTCAGCTCACAACCAATTTTTTTTTTTTCTTTTTTTTAAATCACACCCCCATGTGTCTCATTCCCACAACTCCAAAGGCCTGGCGCTGTGGCCTATCATCTACGGAGCTGACAGTAGCTGTGTTTCCATTGTGCAATCTGATATTTCGAAAATAAATTTGCTTAATCAAAACATGGCAATTTCGCTAAAAAAATTTTATGAAATGTTTTGGTGCTTGGGAGAGGTGTCTTTTTTTTCTTCAGCCGTATCAAAACTGCAAAGGAAACACTTTCACTTTTGATTTTAGACATCATTGACTTGTAAAATTCCCCCAAAAAGGGTAAAACGTCTAGGGGGAGGAGAACGTTTTATAGACATTATAAGGTATTACCAGTGTAAGGCTTCTCTCAGAATTATAGGCTCACATTTGTCTGCATTTCTCATTTACATTCTTCTCGTCATTTCCATTATCTGAACAGATTCCCGCCAACCTCCAACAAATCAGCGCTTGACCCACTCATACATTATTCTCTAAAAACGAAAGGCCGAGCCAAAAAATAAAAAATAAAAAATCTGAGGTAGTTCACCGGCCGCTCGCATTTGCATTTCATAATGGCTCCCACAAAATTGGATTCCAGTAATCTTGTTACAAAGACGAGGGGAAGAATTTATGACATCACTGATAACAAAATTCATGCAGGGGGGGATTTGTCATTTGGAAAGCGTCGCGCGCCAACCTGCCGACTCATTCTGAGCAGAGCTGAGATCAGAACTGGGAAACGTGTGTCAAAACTCAAGAGTTCATCCCCACCCCTCTTGTTTGTCTCGCTAAAATTAGCCATGTTGTTTCAATAACCAGAAACATTCGGCGTTAAGGGGATGAAGGGCAGCTATATAGGAAATGAGAGAAAGGAGGTGAAAGAGAATGAGAAGAAAACAGTGAATATGAGCAGCAGAGAAAAAAAATACAAAGAAGGCCAAGAGGGAAGGGAGCGAGACTTTGATGAATAATGCAGAAGTCTGCTTTGCTGTCTTAAATTTGCCCAAAGTGATCCACAGGACCACCCGCTGAGAGTAGGCCACACACACACAGATACACACGCCCCCACCCCTACGCACACACACACAGTAAGTCTCCTTATAGATAAGACAATGCCACAATCCTTGGTTATTTCTGATGACAGCATTTCTGATTCAAAGGTGCTCAGGAAATTTATTTCAGGACAGACAGAACATTTATTAAGATTGCTCGCTTCAGTCAATCAAAAGAAGGTGATTGCATCCAAACTATTTCATAGAGAGAACAGCTGCAGATCCATCTGGGTAAATTAGAGTGTATCAAAAAGTGAAACTCATAATAGAAACTCATTTCAGACAGAATGATAAATTTCAATCTTGTATTTCTTTTCATTTGGATAAAAACAGCGGAAAGAAGCAGCGTTACACATTTTGTAGGCACATAGTGCCATTTTACATCACAATGAAGCAACTATGTTACATTCAGTTGTTATAAAAGTGATGTGTATATCAAACATGACTTAAAAAGGTTTGACTTTGTAATTTGACACCATGAACTTGGGCCTCTGTCTCTTTAAGAAGCGTCTGCTCTTTCCGACACAACTTCATAAGCTTAATATCTTTACTTGAGTAAACTTAACATGATTGCTTGTAGCAAATTAACAATAATTTTTTCCCCCTCGGTTGGATCACTTGTTTTCATTTTTCAGTGTATAAATGAACTGCACTGACACCCAAGTTGCTCTGTGGAACAGGGGTTGCGTCAATGTTTGGCTTATGTAACTAATAATAATTATGATTAAGAATTCATTATTATTTGATTTCTTTTTGTAAAAAAAAAGAAGTCATGGCATTATTGGAGAATCAGGATTTGTTAGCCAAATGTCTCTCAAAAAGGAATAAATTCAGCCTCACTGGATCATCAACACTGCACACTTACTTAAATAAATTCTGTCATAAACATGAGAATACAGATTAACGTTCAGTCAAAATATTCAACCAATATCTCCCATACCAGAACTATTAATTATGCAGTTTATCAACTGGTCCACAGACAATTAACCCTTTCATGCATGAAGTATGATTCTTTATGCCAGCATTTATTTCCAAGGTGTTTTTGATTTTCTTAAGGATTTTCTTTCACTTCCTTTGGGAAAACAAATGTGTGAAAAAGGTGATCAGTTGTAATTTTCTCCAAATCTACTTATTTGTAAAATACATCAATATTATTAGTCCTTGGGGATTACTTGATGTCGCTATTTTTTTTTTTTTTACCTGCAAGAGTCGTCTACAGTAGAAGGAGGGACTGGATATTCCTGAGTTGCTTTTTCGTCCGTCTGCCACATTGGATTTAACAAAAAATGTCATGCACTTGCAGTGGATGGCCAGTAGTTGGCAGTGTATTGTATGACGCATTAGTGCCCACTTCAGAGGTATGTGTGCATTTATAACATAAAAATCTACAAGAAACAGAAGAAAATGGTTTGTAGATAGCTGTCTGCTGCAGTGACCACTATGGAGGAAAGGGTTAAAAATCAAAAATAAAATCAATTAACTAGTGTATTTTAATAAAGGGAGGGGAAAACTAAAAAATAACCTTAAGACTAAGGTTATTTATTTTATTAGGTTATTTAATTATTTGACTAATTAGTAATATAAAATGAACAAACTGAAAAAAACTACCAAACTGGAAAAAAAGACAATAAGTCATTGTTAGCTTAGTAGCTAACAAAGGAAATGTAAAGCTTTGGGTCTTTCTCCATGGTGAACATCTGAGAAATTAGTTGGTAAATGTGTTTTTTTTTTAAAGTTCTATTCAAACTAAACAGACACCAAATATTAAATTAGTGAGACATGCATCTAATGAACACATGACATAAAACAACATGTTAGAATGTCCATTTGTGCAAATAGCTTTAACACCAATACAGGACAGAGGCCAACCTTGAGAAATGACTCATTGTAGAGATGAGAAACGACTGGATGGGAGAGTGGAGGAGTGAGGAGTGGAGCCGGAAGGGGACGAGTGTCGCTAAGAGTTCATATCAGTAGGAAGTCACAGGAACACTCTCTGGGGCGAAACATGCCTCTCTTTACACACACACACACACACACACGCTGGGCCACAGGCTGTTCTAACCACAGACGCACGCAAGCAAACAATATATTCAGTCTGAAAACACACACTTAAAAAAAAAAAAAAGCTCCTAGCAGGTGGTTGATATATGCTGTAGGTAAAGAAACTATAAACACACCTGTGGCAACACTTCCACGTTGGTTCACAAATAGCATGAGTCACACACACGAACACAGGCGTGTGCGTGTGTGAGTGGAAAGGAAGGAAAGTTTTTGAACAAGCAGTGATCTGTACACCTCTGTTAGTTTCCCTAGGGGACGCGTTAAACACCAGCGCCTGGTGTCTCAGCATACTCAGAAAAATGGAGTGAATGTTCAGGAGCTTGTTGTTGTCTGAGGCTCGCATACAAACAAAGTCCCAGAGAGAAAATAAGAAGTTCTGCCTCCTACTGCTCGCCTGATAGACTATTACTGTTCATCAGTGTTTAACTCCCAAAACTCAAGCGTCTGTAAAATACACCAAATCGCACTCGCCGTTTAAATAACGTCACTTCTCATTTTGATTTCCTTTCTCCCCCGCTCCGAGATAATGCAAGCACCTGATGTTTCTGCTCCTGTCGGATGTTCTTTAGGGTTTGTCCACAAGAGGATGTGTAAATTTGCCCGGTTTGAATCCAGACACGACTCTTATCACTGAGCCCGTTTCCGAGATGGGAGATAGAATTTACTCAGTTGCTTATTCTCTGCCCTCTGCTTCCTTTCCATCTCCCTGCCTCCATACTGCCGTACACTCCAACCCAGTGGAGCCCAAATGGAACATATTGGCTTCAGAAACCTGAACGCTTTCTGGTCCCCTTCAGCATGACCTGACGCTTTCAGACAATGAATTCCAGATGTAGTGCAGGTCTGGAATGTTAAATTTGACCAAAAAAATGTTTTTTTTAAATCCCTTATTCTGGAAAGTATGTCACATATAAGAGAAATTTGGTTTGGTTTGGGGTATCCACTTTCTTGGTCTTTCAGACAAACAAAAGCAGTTTTTTTATTTGTTGCAGCAAAGCCTTTTGGCTGCAATGTCGTATTTTGTTGTTCCGAGTTAAAATATGGCGCCACAAAAAAACAAAAAACAAAAACAAAAAGCAAGTCTGGCAGTGTTCTAAGAGTCACATTGCAAAAAGATTATTTAGTTGTGTAAGAAGTTTCTAGAAACCCATAGCAGGGTAACAACCAAACCCTATTCTAGTTTCCAATACAAATATCTTAGTACACCTGAAATACAACAAAATTAACCTACGAGTAACTTCAACAAAAGTAAGAGCTTGGTTTAAGTCAACCATTCTTTAATGTTGATGGGAAAAGTACTAGTTCCACTGGGCTAACATACAGCGGGGAAAAAATGTTATATGTGAAATAATCTGTCAGTGGAAAAGCATTTTCGTCAACATTAAGGAATTATTGACTTAAAACAAGCTCCTTGCTGAAAACTTACTTTTCAGTTAGTTTTGTCTTAAATTGGGTGTAGTAAAATATGTGTACCATAAAGTAGACAAAGGTGCTTAGTAAGATTTTGTGTTTTTGCAGTGCAAGTCCTTTTGAAGTCCCAATAAGCAAAAACACAAAAATGTTAAAACAGGCTTTCTGAACTTTATCCACTCCGGAGACCAGAAACGAGCATTTCTGGTCTGTAGAGACTCTTAACTCCGTGTGGACGCACAACCTAAACGACAAAAAACGTCCATGGATACATCTAAAATCGTCACACGCTGTTGATTACTACCTATTATCCTATTTATGAAAATAGGGAAAGGTTTAAGTAGTTGAAAGTGCATGCTATCAGTACAAATGGGATCTTGGGATGTATTGATAAAATGCCTCTAAATGTGTTTCAATGTTTTATTATTGCACAAAAAAGCAACAAACAGATGTTGAGCGTGAATAAGAAGCAATGTCTTTCTAAATTCATAGTTGGACACAATACTTACCCCGGTCAGCAGTATGTCCTGCCAAACCAACTCATGTGAGTCCTTAAAACTGACCATATTGATTTTATGAAGCAAAGACTAGCACTTTTAAACTTAATGAGTTGCTTCCAAATGACCCCCATTGGTTCTCTCTGCAGGGATGAATACAACCAATGTGCTTTAATGAGAAAAGAAGACACAATTGTTTGAAACTTTTCACATCATAGGGCTTAGGAATGCCTTCCTTATTGCTTTCTTATTATTTTCCCGAGTGGCAGCACTGTTAGCAAATGCACAGCTCCCTGGTGCCTCTGCAGTAAACGAATCGTACGTTTACTTTGTTTACTTCCAGCTTTTTGCTGACCTTGGGCTGTTTTCAGGGATTCACTTTTATTCCCTCCAAAGAAATGAAGCCAAGGCAGAGCAACACCCAGACGCTGTACTGATGAATGCACATCCGCTCTGCTTTCCATGCAATTTGGTTGCAGAAACAAAAGCGTTATTAGCCTCCATCTTATCTAATTAGTGCTGGCTCGACACACTGTTGTTGCACATTGTCTCCGAACTCCAGGATGGCAGCGGTGATGAAACACGAGGCTTGTTTTAAAAATGGATCATAGCACGATTTGCAGAAACCTCCCGTGTTTGTCTGCATAATCGGCAGAGGACATACATAAATGTTACATTTCTAACAAACAGGAAATGTCCTAGAAAAGTAACTTACCTGGAAAAAACAACCGGCCCCTTCGGCCAAACCCCTCGGTCCTTTAGACGCAGCTCATTTGTGGATAATTGCATGCAGATTTATTTCTAAAAATAACTGGAGGTCGTGTTTGTTGTTTTTTAGCAATGAATCCAAGTTGTGGAGTGAAAAATTCCCGTGTCTTGGACATCATTTAATAGATAATGCTTCAGTATTCTGATGTAAGGTCAGTATATTTCTATGAAATCAAAACAATTTCTCGTTTAGGTTCAGGTTTAGCGAAACGTCTCGTTTAGATCCAGATAGCCCATAACAGAAACCGTCACCATATTAATGTTTCGAAAAAGTCCTTCGAAAATGGTTTATTGTCTCAAACCAAACATGTCTGAAGAATCTCAGTCTTCCAGTTTTTTATATTCGTTAAGGTTTAAAAGAAATCATTTTGCTTTACATGTTAATTTAGAAATGTCACTTTTTCATTCGATTCCTTTGGTACCTGTGGCTGGCGCTTGTCCTCATCCATCCGAGCAACCGGACTAAGTCATGCATGTGAAATTGCAAGCATGTGCATGTAGATGTGCACAGACGTGACACAAGAAAGTTGAAAAATGTTCAACTTTTGTTAAACAGATAGAACTTGTACCTTTCACTGTCGTTTGTCGTTCCTATAACTCGCTGCTGTGACCTACATAACCCTCTCCAGGAAGATCGGCTTTTGATAAATCTGCTTTATGTTCCATTAGTGCATCAAAACTCTCCGATTAATCGCATGCATTAATGTTGACAGCTGTAAACAAGATATCATAATATTGTTTCCTGTCTGCTTCTGATGTAAAGTTGTAGCAATTTCAACCTCGGAAAGAAACAAAAAGAGAGCAAACGGGTTAAAAGATTGTATGCAGGATCTGGGAAATGTTGCGCAATCTTCACAAGACTGAAAAGTGAAGACCACATAGAAAACAAAGCACATGTGCCATGCGATCATTACTTATTCCACATGTATGGAGAATCACAAAAGGATGAAATAGAAACGGAGTGGCAACAGCAGGACAAAGAATACATCAAATAACTGTACACACGTATTGATCAAAGAGCACAAACTCTCTAAGCCTTATGAAAAATAATCTAATTACTGAGTTTTCTCATGTACAATTCACATGTTCTTACGTTACAAGTGGCGCCTTGAAGTTAGCCGTCTTTCTTCCTGAGCTTATCGGCGTGTGCAGTGCCGCGCCCCGTGGGCAGTAAACCTGAGGCTGCCAGACCTCCACGGAAATCTACCTCGTCACCGCTAATGAGATTATTAGGAGAGATCGCCTTTAATCTAACCTTTCTGACATGTTAGTTCTTTTACTAATGTGGAGCCGCCATGGAGCTCTGGCTGTGTGCAATGCGGAGCGGATGGGGTCAGGATTAATGCCTCATATTACGTGAAGACGTCTCAAGGTCGTCCAATCTCTACCCCGTGCTGCGCGTGGTGAATTGAGGAAAACAACTGCTGGGGAAAGCCAGAGGCAAAGTCATTGAACACTCTTCTACAATTACTTGATTTCTCTGGTGGGAATGCCTGACCCAAAGTGTTTCTGTTCTTTAAATATCAAACTCTGTTTTATCACTACAACAGATCCTAGGGCCAAGGTTCTGGTTTACCCGCTACTGGTTGGACAAGAATTGGGTGAAGCACCATTAAACAGCCAACCACATACAGCTAAGCTCCACATTATTCACATCTCTGGAAGACTTAGGTTGAAAGTAAAGTTAATGTTATAGAGTCCTGACTTCGAACTGATTATTACAAAGAACATATGGTAGTCGTTGTTCTTGTTACTATTACTTATTGCCATGTGCGTTACGTAGACGTGCCGGTTAAACTGTAAGCAAAGTAAAAACAAAATTACAATACATAATTAGTATTCAAATAAACACAAACTTAAAGCATAGATTTAAACCTTTAAAGTAAACCACACAGGCATGTCATCACTAATTATGCTTGAAACTTAAATTTAACCTGTAGAGGTAAGTCGGCATTGAGAGTTTAAGTTGTTTTAGGCAGCAGAGATCTATCTGCAGTGAGAGGCTTCACTCTGACAAAATGTTAGACGGACCTAAGTTAACATCTTTCCACAAACACCCAATAGAACGAATCCTTTGCTTTAAGAGTTTTTTCTTTCACTGCACCAATAAAAATGGCTTACCACCAACATATTTACAATTTACTTGAATAACTTGGACTTTTTTGAAGTGAAAGTGAGACTCTGTGGGAATATTATCAATAATAGTTATTTTGCAGATAATACTGCAGTAACTGTGAAAAAATGTGAGTAGCAGGGTAACAACCAAACCCTATTTTTTAGCTTTTTTTTTGACAATGTAAATCAACTACAGTTTACAGATTTTTCTTGGCCAAATAACTCTGGGCTTTTGCTTTCAGCAGTCCAGAATTAAGCTCTTCACTACCAGAATAGGAAAAGCACAAGGTTGTGGCTTGATGCAAAGTCTGAATCTTTACTTTTGATGGAGTCAGAGGTGAAAGATAAGTTGCTTGTGTTCTGTATGTATAAATGGATCAGTCTGCTTATCTGGCACATCCGCTAACGCCACGCAGGGTAACTTCTATCAGCAGAGCCAGTTTCTGCATTCGCTCAACCGTGGGGTCTGCTTTATATGTATGAATCAGACCAAACTCCATAGCCCCATGCTTTGTGGACTGTGTGTGACCAGAATGATCACACCCACCTATGAGAAGGTGGTGTCGGCACCACAGTGAGGCTGACCATATTCACACAAGCATCTACAGGATCCCAGTGGCAGAAGCTATTTAGTTGAACTTACAGATTACTTAATGTTTACAATTTCAGGGTCTCATAGGAAAGTCTTTTCTCATTTAACAGAAATAAACTGATTAAAGTTGATGGATTGTTTTGAGGCAGGCTGGAAACAAAAAGACGAGCCCAATCACATAGAAAACGCTCCAGACTGAGATATACTTTCATCAACATGCAATTGAGATGAGAACTGATTTAGTCAGTTTGGCCTGACCATGGAGGCCTTTGCTCACATCTGATGTCCATCTCTGTAAAGATCCATAATCCTGCAAGAATAGCAATGAATAAAAAGAGAATTGAAGATGCAACGCTTCACCGAGCTGTTTTAGCCGATAGGAGTGTGACGTAAAGGGAAGTTTTTTTAAGCCAACTGCCTGAGTTCCTGTCCACCTGGATCTACATCCAAACTCGCATCTTCTCCACTCTTGCCTCTAGAACTTTCAGTCTAGTAAATGTCTGCAGTTTTCTCTGCCGTGTGTTTGTCAGTGTGGACAACATTGTGATATTGGTCTCAGGATTTTGCTGTATTGGTTATCCCGGCAGCCCCGAAGCCCCATCGGCACTCTTCCCCCATTTGTGTTCAACAGAAGTTGTTCTGGCATTTTCCCCTTGACTCCTCTTTTCTTTCTTTCTTTTTTCTCTCTTTACCTTTTATGTCTGCTTTCCTAGCCTAATTTTTGCTTTCCCTGAGGAAATACAAGAAAGAAAACAATTAAAATACCCTTCCCTTGCTCCCAGCACTCATCTTCAACTCCCTTCTTCTACAGTATTCGATAATCTTTATTACATTTCTCCTGTGGCCCAAATGGCCAGAAAGGAACAAAAAAGTGAGGAAATATTTACAGAGCAGAAATAAACATATGGTTCATTTCATGATGGCTGCTGCCATTCATTATCACAAGATGGGGAAGATAATGTGTGTGATGGAGAAAAAATAAGTAGCGTGAGAATCAGCAGGATGAGGTGGATCTGCAGGTGTAAAACTGCCTTCCAGTTCATAGTTCATAGCTTCATAGTTCATGGTCAGAATTTGGCCAGAAGGTTTCTTTCTTCCAGGATTGCCTTGTTTTTAGCTCCACCGTTCCACCAACACCGTGTCACAGGTGGTGTATTCAGGGTGAAGCGCGCCATCAGGTTTCCATCTAACCACAGGTCCTACCACATTATTGCTATGTCCTACCAACTTTAGCCAACTTTCTGTTTCATTTCAGCAAAAGCTTTCTCCTTAACCCTCTTCCATAAAAGGCTAGATCTGTCCAAGTCAAATATTGTCCTTTCACCAAACATCTGGATTTCTGCTGAAACACAGAGATGGACTCTGTTTTCCAATTAGGTGTGGCCTGAAGTCTGTTTGTAGTACTGTATTTTATTTAAGTAAATTGGATTAAAAGGGCCTGGATGTACTTCCCACTTTTCTAGTCTATTTTTTGCAAACAACAATAATAATAATAACTGCAAGCAGCCACCTGTGGGTTTCAAGCCCTAGACCAAAAAAATTATAATTTTACCAAATATTTTCTGTCTAGTTTCTACTCCAAATATCTTGTGCAATTAAAATAAGACAAAACTAACTTAAAAGTAACTTTTCATCAAGAAATGTTTACTTTGTTTAATCAATAATATCAATATTACTTAATATTGATAATAAAAAAGTACTAATTCTACTGGCAGATAAGGATGAAATAATAGGTTGGTAAATAAAATACATAAAATAAATGTCACATTTGAAACATTTTTCAGAAAACACTTGTTTTTGGGTGTGTTGCTGAGTATTTTGCATCATTAATTAACTACATTTAAAAATGTTTTCTGAATATTATGGATTAAAAAGTCATTTTAAGTTTAAAAAAAATATTACTGTCAATTAATAGAATTTTCTGTGCTCTCTAATATCACAATATTCATAAATGTATTTATTATTAAAATAAATTGGTACTTTGGATTCTTAGTTTGCTTATCTGAACATTTTAAGGTGATGTGCCGCTGAAGAGAACTGAATGGACTCAGAAGACTTGCAGACTGTGGAAAGGCACCTGTATAATTTCATCAAATCTTTCATTGTACCAGGACTGTGTGATTGTGAAAAGTGTTTAAAGGCTGGACCTTGTGCTTTGAAAAAACAGAACATGGAAAAATGTCAAATTCTATGTTCACAACAGCATAACCACAAACAAAAAGAAACTGCAAAGTCGTTAATTTACAGATAAGCAAGGACATTTTTCCAAGCATCTTTAGTCAAATGCTCTCTGGAAATTTTAGGTAGCATGGTTTTGTTTTACTAGCTCTTTTTGATATATTAGAGCTAAGTTATTCATGATTTGCTTTAAGTCTAGGGACAAGTGCTGCAATATTAGCTCATGCTAGAAGCACTATAATGCAAGCATGGGACTGCTGATTTATTCAGTTTGTATGTTAATTTGTGTATGTCCCTATCAGATAAACCTAATAAAATAAAATCTAACGTGGCTGACTGAGTATCTCAAGAGTTGGAAGGAACTCTGGTCCCCATCCGTCATGTTGTTTTCAGAAAGTTAACAAGTCCTCATGAAGAATGGTCTAGACAAGTTCATGACCCGACTTTTGAAATTCTGTTTCTCCAAGTTGTGTATAGGGTAATACAGCTTTAAATATTTAACATGTTTTTTTTTAAAGAATCTGTGGAACCATGAAAGGGTCCCCACAAATGATGAGGAGAAAGTTAGTCCCCACTTTCCCACAGAAACCAGTAATTGTGTGGCATGTGTGTGTGTGTGTCGCCTTTCAATTACCACTGAAGTGTAAAGCACTTTTGACGCAAAGGTTGAAAACTCCCGTGGTGCAGAGATCTGGAACTTTCAGCAAAGTACTAAACACTCAAGTGTTGAAATCTAATGAGTCCCAACCCACATAATTTCAGAACTTGAGAACATATTCTAGACAGTTTCCTTCTCATTATAATTAGTTACTGATTTCAATTTTGGGTTAAGACGGAGCAGAAACCTCAGTATTTGAGAAGAACTAAACTCCGTGATTCTGGAGGAAGATTACAGTGAAATGTCTGTTCATGGCAAATTAATGGAGCTAGTAGACGTTTTGATAAAACAATGATTGGGTTTGATGTTTGAACACATTATAAAAGGTGAAAGAGAAATATCAAAGTCAAAAATCTTTACATGAACAGTAAATTTAAAAAAAATAAATTTCTAGAATTTTTTCAGTTTTAAAATCTACTCTATAAAACATAAGGTTTGTTCATCTTTTGCAACTCATCATTGCAAAATGACACATATTAAACATAATAAGCATGCTGAAGTTTCCGTGATTATTGCTCTGGCTACAAAGCTTTCTCATAAAAACAGATCCAGTGTGGTGTTGTAGATAAGAGCTTTGAGTCAGCGTAGACGGCTCGTGGTCGTATTGAAAATACAAACCCTGATATCACAAAAGCCATTTTCTCTCTGTGTCCTGTCGGCAGTGTGGGTGCAACAATACGCCGATCGAATTCAGGGCTCCATTTGTCACTTCCATTCAAAACACTGTTGCTCACACTGAAATTTGCTATTTTTCTGAGCTTGCTTTTGTCTGTGTCGCTGGGTTTGGCGGCATGAGTCGGCCGATGCACGCCGGGTGTATTTGCTTATGCGAGATCTAGAACCCTTGGGCCCCGAATTTTAAAAGCTCAGGCCAACAGGAAAGAAAGTGTCGGCACAGACGGGGTGAGTAATGCTCCTCTGCTTTCCTTAATGCCGACAAGGTGACATTGAACACGTTCCCCAACTCCCTAGCTGCGCCGCTGATGCTACACACCGGCTGCCTCTGAAAGAAGCTCGAGGAATGTCTGCGACTGATAGAAGTTATCCGCTGCGGTGGCCACTGAGAAGTGTAACTCGTATTAATGTGCTTTCAGTAGCACTGCCTGGGAAATTGAAGGCTAATAAAAGGAATTTGAAACTTGGAAATTTTGAGCCCTATAGAAATCTGGAAAAATTCAGGGAGTAAATGACTAAGTGATGTCGTGCTGACGGCTACTAAAAGCACCAGAAAAATATGAGCATATTTTTTGCCAATCAAAATTGCAATACAATTTTCACAGTTTATCTTTGTTCAAAGCAAACCAGTTATACACCCATTCATAATGTGTTCCACTGCTTATTGTTGGTTGGTTATTTCTTGAGTATATGTGGGTTTTTTTGTTGTTGTTTGGTTCTGCTTCATTTAATAGAACTATTGTGTTCCGTCCTGTGACTTCTATAGTGAGGTTTTTCATGCTTACTTGTTTTAGAACTACTAAGTTCTGGCAAAGTAGTAAAGAAATTATGAGATTGATCACACTACCGCTGTTATTAATCATGATTAACTTTATAAGCTTGAAATGTAAAAATACACATTTTCAAAAATATTTTAAGTAAATGTTTTGTTGACTCAAACCAAACATCTCAGTTTTCCACGTTTTCATATTGAGGAAGGTTTGAAATAAGTCATTTTGTTTCAAACATAATTTAGAAATGTTAGATATAAAGAGGTTGTGTTACAATGGAAGGATAACACACCATCATGATAAGTGGACTACATACTACATTGGTTTTATCCAAACGTCCGTCACGGTGTGTGTGTATATATATATATATATAATTTTTTTTTCAGTTTGCTTTGTTGAAGAATTGTTTTGGCTCTAGTGGCCTTTATTTGAGATAATCCAACAAAAAGGGAACAGACAAGTCCATTAATGTTGACACCCCTACTTAGAACAAACTGATAATTCCTGCATATTTACACCGTCATGAATTGTGGAATTGTTGATTAATGAGCACTTTCCTAATAAAAATAAATATGAATATATTCCTTGTCTCATCTCCCTCCCAGTATTTCCCTTTCCAGGCTTCCAGAATCTTCCCGGATTAAGACATTGTAATATTCACATTTTATTGTATTCAGTAAACATGTTCAACTTTTACTAATGTCTCCTGAGAATATCTCTGGCATGTGGGTCAGAGGTCTAAACATGAAAATCCCTTGTCCTCTTTCTGACAAGAGGAACCACGAGCTAGCGGCATGGCGCCCCCTGCGGCGCTAATTCTTCCTCTCCTCCCAGTTTGGTACGTTTTGAAACAATGCAAAAGCCATCCCCTGGTTCGCTCCCAAAGTCCTGCTTTTCCGCATTCAAACCCCATTCTTTAAGCTTCAAATAAAACTTTTCGCCTGTCTTGGCAGCTGCTCATACTCCCACTCCTCATGAGGCATTTTGCATAGTGGGAGGTCAACCTTCTGTGAGTTATAGCGCACAGAAATAGAAATGTGAGGTTAACGTGACCCCCTCTGTTCTTTTACTGTGAGGTTTAGTGTGAGTCATTGTCACTGACACTGGTCCATGCATCAAGTCGATACAGGCGGCCTCCGTGACAAATCGCTCCCTTTCTCCCTCGGAACGAGCCCGTCCTCTGACTCCGAGGCAACGCAGCCTTTCTGCATTTCAAATTGCTCCTGCGTTTGTTGGGTGTCTTTTGAAACGCAGCATCACTGCTGCGAAGCTGAAACTAAACTGGTTACGAACACGTTACATTAGCCCGTCTTATTTCACGGCGCTAAATGCACAAAGCACAGACCTCCTCCCCGGGATTTTGAGTGGGTGGGAGTTTCAACTTAATACTCCACGCTCGTTATGGGAGGCAGTTCAAGCTTCTTCATAAGCTCCTCCAACTATGAAACGGACACAAGAAATGATAATTAAACTTTAAAATAATTCCTGTTGTCATACCTCCTGCTCTGCTCAATCTATTCTGTATTAGTGATGGAGTAAAGACCACTTGTTCCAAAACCGAGAGCAGACCTTCCACAGCCAAGAATAAGACCGAAGCCGAAAGTTTAGAACTTCGATCATTTCAGGACATTGTTTTTTTTTTCATACCACAAAAAACAGAAAAATGACCAACACGGACTGAACGGCTTCGTTCACTTCCTTCTCTGGCATTTCTGAAACTACAGGCGGACTACAATTCTAAAACAGCGCAGAAAATGTATGTCGTGATTCACAACTGCTCCTTCTGTTCACTGATTGGCCCCGTAAGAAAAACAAAAATCTACTGGAGAGAATCCATGCGGAGGGGAGAAAGCCCAGACATTGCTGCAAGACATTGGTCCATAAAGAAAGATGAGTTGCCCTACTGTTCCTGTTGCATATCAATAACTTTTGAGTTTGAGAGCAAGTAAAAAGTTTTCTTCTTATTTCTAAGGGGAATGTGCATTCCTCCTTCAGGTTGTGTTCTTAAATTCTCTCTTTTTAAACACCTAACCCCAGTTATACATTGGAGAAGATATACTGTGCTAATTGTACCAGTTTTAGTTGCCTCATTTTGTCCAATTTTCCCTCTATTATCATATTTTTTTTTCTCAACATATACAAACCCTCCCCTCTGTACACCTGTGCACCAGGAGGATATTAGTCAAAGCAAGTTCTTACAGCTCTAAATAAACCTCCCATTAGCTGAAGATTGTTTTTCTCCTTTGAAGTTGCACGTACGGCTAAAGGTAGAAATTTTCCTTACAAGACAGGAGGAAACAAAATGATGGGAGATAAATTGAAGCTAATTAAATACCAAAGAGAGGCAACAGGGAGTCTTTTTTCTGGGGGGAGGGGCGGGGTGCTAATGAAATGGCTGAAAATGCTAAGAAGACAACAAAAAGTCTCATCTCAGCAGATAGAAATGCATTTAAAACAGAAAATCGTCTGAAATTTAAAACATTTTATATGCTTGATAAAAAGCAACTTTAAGTACAGAAAATATAACATCAGTGGACAATTAGAGAACTCAGGTTTTCCCACTTACAGTTTAATGAATAGAGTCTGTAATTTTCATTATAACTACACAACGACTATGACAGACAGAATCTAAAGGAAAAAAATCACTGTGTGATTTGAAAACTTCAGGCGGGCCTGGACAGTGTCACGTTAAAAATTAACAATGGCAAAAAAATAAGAAGCAGACGATGGAAAAACATGAGCAAAACCTACCTGGGTCGGCATCGTGTGGTCAATCATCTCAGTTTCAAAGTGTCGTTGTAAAACCCGATTACTTTGTTCCAGATCTTTCACGCTGTTTGCAACAACACTTCAGCACATGTGACATGGCCTCGCATTTCTTGAAAGCATTCATTAATTGCCAAACACGCTAGGACCGCCCAGCAAAATCCTTTTTATCGAAAATCGAGATTTCCTTTTCTCAAAATTGGCATGTTTCCATTAAGCAAATTTATTTTCGCAATTCCAATTTGAGCAATTTTACGATCAACAGCAACGCAGCTATTCAGAGCCAGAGTTCTTGCTGTTTGGTGATCAAAAATTTCTTGCAATAAAATGCAAAACAATTATTTAAAAATCACGCAAGATGATTTTCGGGATTTTTCTTGTCGATTCTGTCTTTCACAGTCAAGGTGTAACTATTATTAAAGGTTACAGAACTCACCATTCTTTGTAAACAGGGAAACTTGAAAGTCTGCATCAAATATTTCTTTCCGCCACTGTACTCGGTCATTCTGCACATTAATTAATTGTCCAACCAAACAGTCTTCTGTCTCGAACTTGCAGCAATTATTAAAGATTCAAACTGGTGTAAACCCACAGATAGTACACACGTTGACGTCTCCAACATTTTCAGTTAACAGAAGGAAGTATTTTTGGTGTACCAGGGGGGAGAATAATTCATCGTGACGTTCCTTCTAGCACAATGCAGCACAGTTTCAGGCCTGCAGGGCATGCTTTATCAAGCTGAGAATAGAGGCCACCTCCACAAGTCCAAAGGTCAGGCCAGTAATGCCAGCTCATATTGCATTCTCTCAGCTAAAGAGGTGTGGTGGCTCTGGAAGCAGAGGAAGGGCAGGTTTGTGGTTAAAAGTTCAGCTAAAGGTCTCAAACACCATTTTCTTTGCCGTGTCTCGGTAGAAAACAGTTGCAGTGAAAGCATCAACATTCACAGATGAAATCTTACGGTTTTTGAAGAGTACAGAATTATGATTCACCTCGCCTCTATCAGATATTTTGGACAGAAATGATGGTTAAAAAAAGAAATGAGTCCATCAAAATCTGTTCAGGGAATGCATCCAAATGATATGAGCAAAATCTTCTAAAATGTACAGCATCCTTATAATGCATTGTCATTCTACTGCACACTAGCTCCAGTTCCTGCTGTCTGGATGTTTTATCCTCACATTTCTTTAAGAAAGTCCTGCCTGTTATTGCTGCTGATCTGATCCAAATAGTAAACTCATCGCTCTCATCAGGCGTTTTCCCCCAGGCTCTGAAAACAGCAGTAATCAAACCACTTATAAAAAAGAACAATCTGGACAAATCACTAATGCAGAATTACAGGCCGACCTCTGACCTCCCATTCATCAGCAAAGTTATTGAAAAAGCTGTGTGTAAACAATTAACTAGCTTCCTAACAATAACCAACCGCTTTGACTCCTTCCAGTCTGGTTTTCGTGCTCACCACAGCACGGAGACCGCCCTCATAAAAGTGTTCAATGACATCCATATAAATACGGACTGTGGCAGAACCACAGTGCTGGTTCTGTTGGACCTCAGTGCAGCTTTTGACACTGTTGACCATGACATATTACTGAATCGACTGGAGAGTTGGGTTGAACTCTCCGGTCCAGTGCTTAACTGGTTTGAATCCTACATAAAGAACAGGGATTTCTTTGTTTCAATTGAAAACTTTTCATCAAAGAGGTCAAAGGTCACATGTGGGGTACCCCAAGGTTCAATCCTAGGGCCCCTTTTATTCAATGTTTATATGCTCCCATTAGCTCAGGTTATAACAGGAAATAATATTAGCTACCATAACTATGCAGATGACACACAGCTCTACATTACGATGTCACCAGGTGACCTTTGACCCCATCCAATCACTGAACAGATGGTTAGAACAGATAAATGTGTGGATGTGCCAAAACTTTCTCCAGCTGAACAGAAACAAAACTGAAGTTATTATTTTTGGACCTAAAGAGGAACGATCTAGAGTTATAGATCTAGAGTTATAGATATAGAGTTATAGATCTAGAGTCAATGCACAGCTTCAGTTATTACAACTGAAAACTAGCGATCAGGCCCCAAACCTGGGAGTAGTGATGGACTCTGACCTGAACCTCCAGAGCCACATAAAGACAGTTACAAAGTCGGCCTTCTATCACCTGAAGAACATTTCCAGGATTAAAGGACTAATGTCTCAGCCAGATCTAGAGAAACTCATCCATGCGTTCATCTTCAGTCATATTGATTATTGCAACAGCGTCTTCACAGGTCTGTCCAGCAAATCAATCAAACAGCTGCAGCTGATCCAGAATGCTGCTGCTCGCGTTCTCACTAAAACCAGGAAGATAGAGCACATAACACCAGTTTTAAAGTCCCTCCACTGGCTCCCTGTAGCTCAAAGAATAGACTTTAAAATACTGTTGTTAGTTTATAAATCACTGAATGGCTTAGCACCACAATACATTAAAGATCTGCTGTTATTGTATCAACCTTCCAGACTTCTCAGGTCTTCTAGTTCTGGTCTGCTCTGCATCCCCAGAACCAGAACCAAATGAGGAGAAGCAGCTTTCAGCATCTATGCACCACAAATTAAGCGACAAATATACTTGATTTGCATAACAGCACTTGACGATTCAAGTGCTGTTACACTGCATTTCTTCAGATTTGGAACCAAAGAGAAGTTTACTTTTATTTATGCTACCGTGACATGATACCAGTTTGAGATCAGCCTTCTTTTTAAATCATGCATCTCATAGTCTGGTTGTATTGATAAGAACTGGAAATAGGTCTGAGCAGCACTGTGAGAAAAAAAAAGAAGTCTGTGCCCTTTCTCCTTCTGTGCAAGACATTTACAGCCAACACCGCATCGGCCGTAAAGCAACAGTTTTTATTAGAGATCCCTATCGTCGTCGTTCCCACAGCTTGTTCTCCTTTATCCAGACAGTGAGACGGTGCAGGGACATTCTCATAAAGACCAAAGACTCTGCACTGCTTCAACTCTGCAGAAAACACATTTGTCAATTAGAATGCCAGGTATAGGCGAAGTCAAATATTAGATGGTGATCATTTTTATGCTTTTTCCACATAAAATGCTATAATCTTCCAGCACAATGGAGCTAAAAGCAATGCCACTAAGAGAAAAAAAAAGATTAAAAAGTAGCCATGAACATCAGTTCACTTTTTATTGTAATATTGCGTTACGTAGAGGTGGACATTTATTGCATCGTTTATCATTTATTGTGATCAATTCTGATTTGTGGTTGTCATGATAAATTTCAATTAATGAGGACAATTTTATTTTTATTATAAATGTTTAGTGTAGCGTTGCACTACGTTTAGCTACACATTGAAATCTGTCGAATCATATGTCATGTATTTTCTTGTTAATTGTATTTTATTTTTAAATCCCTTCCATCAAGGAGACTAGAGATCAAAATGAGCCTCTCTGGCTTAATCTGGAACATTTACATGACATATTCATGTTGTTTAATATGCATTTGTAAACTGATATGTTCTATTTAGATTATAAATGGTTTTTATATTGATCATTATTACTCTCTTTTTGGAGAGAAGCTTGTTAATTTGTCTGTGTTGAACTGTAATATATTTACATTGATTGTCGCTCTAGCGACTACAGATGAAAACTGTCCTTTATGGCTAACTCTGAAGTATTATGTGAGTCGCATTGTCTCTTTCAAAATACAAAAACAACATTGCTGCCTTATTGAAATAAAATAAATAAATAAATCAAATTCCCCCTGAAACTCTGTAGTTGTTATCTTGCTATTTTCTCCACTGTTTGTTCATTGAGAGCATCAATAAATATCATTGCATTCGAGAACACTATTAATTGCAGTCAGGCTGTGTAGCTCAGTGATGCTAATTTTACTTCTTCATATGACTGGTGTCCTAAATAAGTGAATTACAAATAGAAATGTTTTTCAAAAGCAGCATTTGTTTGTGAAGCTGCAATGCCATGCAGTCATAACCTGCGATTCCATTTCAAATGCGTGTAAAGGTTTGTCAATATTCTGCTAATGCCAAAACCCTCCCACAATTTTGCAATTGCAGTGTTTCCATTAAATAAACACAATTAAAATCACATGTGAATATGTTTGTTCTCACGATTAAAACATTCTAGACTACCATCCTCCTAGATGGTAGTCTAGGACAGGAAGTCATCAGGAAGATGATGACTTCCTGTCATCATCTGCTTTGTAGTTTGTGGCAGTAGTAACATCCGGTTGTTGAGCATGTGACTCGTGTGATAAAAAAGAAAGTGTTTCTATTGCAGTTTTTGCAAAAATAAACCAATTTTGGTACGGATCAAAAACCACCTCATCCTGTCACCAAGACATAACACAAAAAAAGACTTTTGAAATGGCCATGTTTCCATTAAGCAGATTTATTTTTGAAATTTTAAATTGCGCAATTATATGGTCAAAGGAAAAGCAGCTATGCAGTTACCTAGAAAAGAAGCAATAAATAATTCTTACCATCATATTCATCGTTATCACAATGATACCACAAAATATTGCGATAACTCTTTCAGTCCACCCCGAACCTTCGATCATGTTCTCATCCAGTTATGAATTCACCAAATCGCCAACTCCAAACTGGCTCTTTTGGGAGAATATCAGCTGGATTACTTGGCCTCTCTTGCCCTTTAAATCTCATACGAGTGTGTGAGTGTACATTGCTGGGGTTTTTTTCTTTCTGTTTTTTTTTACCCACATTCACACACGCGGCTCGTACAGTGTGTGAATGAATCACAACACCAGCACCCAGCTGGGACTTAGCACCTTCGTAAATGCTTCTGTGGGGTCGGCTCATGTACAGCACACATCTGAATGTGAAGCGCTTGCTGCGAGTGTGAGTTTGCGTTCAAGTGTGTGAAGCAATCAGTACAGCGCAGCTTAACAGCTTGGTATATGAATAACGAGGTATACACTCACTTGCGCACACACAAACATAAATATATGTATATGTACATTTCATTCACTTTCTTTCCTTTAGCTTCTCTTTAGACATTTTGTATCCCTCTTTTCTATTTTTCAAAAGTATTTCCTACACAGGACAAGATACATAAGAACGGTGCATTACACTAGTGAAAAGAAAACAACAAAGTAATGTGGGTTAATGAATGAATATTAATGACTGTGTGTGTGTAAGCAGTGGTGGTGAACTGAATGAATTAACAACGACATTATCAGCATGTAAAGAAATGAAAACAACAATCGAATAATAGTGACAGTAATAATACATCAGTAAATAATCTGTACGAGGCAGATAAATATGAACATACATTCAATCAGTCAATAGAGTGGAAGGGGCAGCATTGTGTAAAATAAACTTTTTTGGGTTTAACGCCATGTCTTATTGTTATTCCCTCATCAAAACCAGACCTGGAGTGTTGCCTTCTCCACTCGGCTCCTTCAGACTAGCCGGCAGCAATTAGCCAAAACCTAGTAGAACTGCGCATCTGCTGAGCTCATAATAGGAGCTACTCCTCAGTGAAACGCTGGTAAAAACGTTATAAAAGGGTTAATAGAAGAGCCATGTTGTGATGACTTCCTGATGTTTCAGAAAGAATACGAGCTTCTTAAAGAGACAGACGCCCAATTTCTAGGTGCTAAATTAGGAAGTCTAATTTCTTTTAAGTCATATCTGATATGTAGAAAAATTTTTGTAACAACTGAAGTTAACATAGTTACTTGTTTGTGCTATAAAATGGTACTCTGTGACTGGAAAACCAGTAGTACTGCTCCTTTAAAAAGTTCTTTCTTCTAAGTGGAGTTTGTTAGATTATATACAGGAATTACATGGGATGAGAAAGGAAGGATAATACTAATAATATTTGTTGAGTACTGCGGATGCCGCTTTATTTGATAAAGAGCCTTTTTGGACACTCACCCACCCACTGACTGGAAACATGAGCATGTTTATACAGAGTAAATGGAGAGGTTAGAGTAATAGAGTCTTACCCTGTGCGCTCCTCTCAGTGCCAGCAGCCAGATTGCATTAATGGCATAAATGAATCAGGCCCTGGGAACCTTGGAGGGCGTGTTAGAGTCGACAATGTTTCCAGAGGGTGGGATATTCCCTGAACCTGCGTGACCTTGTAATGAATAACACAGGAGCTCCCATGCTCAGCACTGTGGGGCCCTGCCTGCATCACAGTGGTTATTGCTACAGGCTGGCTTTAATTGGCTGTCAGAGTACTGTGTTGATTTCTGGATCAGCTTGTCGTAACACAAGGTTGCAATGTCACCTGGCACGCCGGGGAAGGAAGCAAGGTTAACACAGGCGTACCTGAACTTCAGGTGACGCGCATCACCTTTGCTTTTGCTGGAGTATTTAGATATAATATTGTTTTTGGATTTTTGTACGTTTGGCTTTAGCGGTGCATAGGAGAATTCAGTTTCCAGAAAACTGCACAACAGCCAAAACACCAGAGGCATTTCCATTACAAATGGCCGCAAAAACAACAATGTTCTGCTAATGTCGAAAAATCACAATTTTGCAATTGCTGTGATTTTCTTATAATAAACGGAATTAAAGTCACACTTGAATAACTTTGTTCACACAATTAGTCATTAAAAAACATGCCACGCCATCATCCTCCAACTACTTCCTGTTGCCTTCTTCTTCATGGTTTACTCTAGTGGCAACATCTGGTTGTTGATCATATGACTGATGTGATGCCAAAAAAGTGTTTTCATTTCAGATTTTTATAATAAATCAATTTCTATACAGTCAAAAAAAAAAAGAACACCTCTTCCTAGCACCAAAACTTGGCAAAAAAAAACTAGTTTTTACAAAATTGGCATGTTTAGATTAAGCACATTTATTTTTGATATGTCAAATTGCGCAATTATATGGACAATAGAAATGCAGCTGCTGAGTTTCTTTAAACCAAGCCTAAAATCCCATCTGTTTAGAGTTGCCCCATAAATAAGCTATTTTTGAAAAATTGTCTTATCACATTCTATTGCATTATATTTTTTGGGTTCGTCACCAAACAGTTTTGGTCAACCCGGAAACCGAAGCCATTCACATGCTTCAGGTATAAGAGATGCCACCCATCTGCTTGACTACATCTGCAGTTTTAGGCAGTTTAGGGTTTAAACCTAGTAATATCAGTAATATTAATAAATATTTAATGAAGAATGTAACCGCGAGGAGGTTGTGGTTTACCACTGCTCACTGTGGCACCACTCAGTACCGTTCTGAATCAGATCAAACTCTTAAGCAAAACTGATATTTACATAATTTACATTCTAACTAAATTAAAGCCGGCATTTAAGTGGAAGCGTGACATAATCGGCGGCATACGCCTGTTTTTGTTCTTCCTTTGGCGTATGAAAAAAACCTCAATGATCCATTTGAGCTCTAAATACCAAAGTAATGCGAGACTCATTCTGTGGTATGCTAAACCAGTTTTATGAATGTCATTCTTTGCCGCTTTCTTTCTGTTACTAACACAATGCTCTGGCAGTGGAGAGTCGGTCCGTTCGACAGCAGACTCTGCCTTAAGACAGACATTCAGCAAATTAATTGAAAGCGCATGAATGGCTGTAATTAGGGCTTTATCTGTATTACCTGCCAGCAGGAGCCGTTGTCACTGGACTCACAGAATGACTAAACACACAAATCTGAAGGGGTTGTAATTGATGTCCTAACAAAACTGCTTAGTGAGACTTTAAAAAGCTGCTACCACTGTTTGCACGTACACAGACAGAGCAGACCTGTTGAAGTACTATTATTACCTGCTGACATGAGGTGATAATGTAATTAAACTACCTTGGTGTGGATGCTAAACTCAGAGTTTAGCGGCTTTTGCTGCATGTTTGGAAGCAAATATTTGCAATGAAAGTAAGTATTGAATGGTTTTTTTTTTTTAATTCCCCTCCAGCAGTCTCATACAACAGTTTACAGGCTACAAATTAATTTAGCTTAATTGCTGGAATTTCTGTTAAATAAATATGCATGCATGTCCTCAGGGCGAAAGCTTATAACTGCATCTATTGAATAAGCCATAACAGAATTAAATTCAGTTTTATTTATGTAGAGCGATTTCACAACGTATAATATCTCGAGGCAATTCACAGAAAAGTCAATTCAATCCAATCAGACAGATTCCAAGCTAAGTACATATGCGCCAGTTGATCATAGTTACCAAGCAATGTTTATTACTGAATTTAATGAAAAAAGTTTTCTTACAAAACATTGGGTTATTGACTTTCAGCATTGACTCCTCCTGGATGCAGTTTTGTGTCATTGGCTGTGTTTCCATTAAAAATGTCTGCAAATCTTTATCTATATTCCGCTGATGTTAAAATGAAACAAAAACAAGCCCTCGCTCCCCCACAATTTTGGAGTTTCTGTGGAATAAGAAATAATCCCACACATATAAACTCAATCACGAGATAAGTCGTTAATCCTGTCAGCGGCGGATGTAAACACTTAACGTCAGATATATTCATAATTCAGCCATGACACCAGAACTCATCATCTATCAGCCACCAGAGGTGATAAGCAAACTCTGCCCCTTGTACATGGGAGCGGCACGAGGCGCTTTGGGGAAATTGTAGTTGGTGATTTTACAGAAGAGCTATGGATTCAACACGTTGAAATGAGGCACGACTTTTTCTGAATGTGTGATGCTGTGAGAGCTCCGGTGGAGCCAGTCTGTAAAAAACAAACCATCAACCTCCCTCTACTTCCTGTCGTCGTCTTTGTCATTCCGCCAGTGGTAACATCCAGTTGTTGATCACATGACTTGTGAAGAAGGTTTTTCCTTTGCAGTTTTGCAAAATGCATCTATTTTGATGACTGAAAAACCACCTTACCCCAAAGCAAAAACTTATTGTCGAAAAATGCGTGTCTTTTTTTCCTTCACCTTCGCTGTGCTACCATTAAAAGAACATATTTAATTTGTGCAATTCTGTAGCTAATGGTGGAGAGGAAAAACCTCCCATTTAACAGGAAGAAACCTTTTCCTTAAGAAACAAAAGTTGTTCACAACCACTGAGTATCCTACAGAAACGAGCCATTGGAATCATCCATAGTGTTGGTCATTATGAGCACACAAACCCGCTATTCTTAAAATCTAGAATCCTTAAATTTGAAGTTCTGGTGGAATTTAAAATTGCTCAAATTATGTTTAGGGCATCTACTGAACTGCTACCTGAGCACATACAGAGCATGTTTTCTGAAAGAGAAGGGGGAATAACTTAAGTGGTTCTCAAACATAAGGATTCGGAGTTTATGAACAATAAGAAAGCTTTTGTATTTCAATTCATGGGGTAAAGTTATGGAACAAGTTAAATGAGGAGTTAAAACAAAGTTAAAATTTTATACAAATTAAAAGGAAATATAAGGAGGTGATTTTCACAAGATATAGAAATAAGGGTGAGAGATAGCACTAATGTGTTTATGTAAATTGAGGCTAACGCATAGGAGCGTGTGGGTATGGATGGATGTATTTAGACATACAGTATGTAAACCCAGATGTAATGGAAAAAAAGTTTTTCTCTTAATTTGATTTATTAATGACATCTGAAAATATTGTTTGAGTTTATGGGGTCGGAGTTCCTAAGTTTCTTACTTCTTCCTTCTCCTTTTCGAGCATGTTAAGATTATCCCACAAAAATATGTGTCTCTTGCATTCTTTGTTCACGTGTGTGATTTTATACGTCTATCATGTTCGAAATAAAGAAAGGAAAATAAAACCCTCCAGCAGCAGCAGAACGTGGCTCTGATTGAGCAGTCATCTGACAGCATGGATGTTTGAGAACACAGAGGGAACAGAAGGACTGACCTCAGAGTAATTTCTACGCACAAGAAAAATAAAGAGTCAAAAGTTCGTGGCAGTAGTAACTCCTTTTTTTGGCTGCTGCTGGGAGAGAAAGAGCTAAACAGATAAGGTTTGTGTCAGTTTTTATGTCTCTGAAAGTTGTAAAAAAAAAAAGAAAAAAGAAAAAAGCAGAACAGCGTCTTTAATAATCAATAAAGTTAAGTTGCAGGCAGCAGTAGCTAGCTGCCATGCTAGCGCAGAAGTAGCTTCCATGAGCACTAGAAAACGCAGAGAGAACATGAAGTTTAAAGTTGACATCTACTGTACATGTAATGATTTAAGATCGGAGAGTAGTTTGTGATCGTATGACAGAACCTAAATATTTCATTCATGTGACATGTTCTTTTCAAAAAAGGACAATCAAACCTTAAACATGTTTATTAGAATGTCTGAGTCGCCCTATTAAACCCCACTCCTAAATCCCACATGCCAAGATTTTCCCCAACAGTTTCTTGCAATTTTTTTTTTAGAAACTCACATTTTTGCACAGCATGAAGACATCGCTGGTCTCTTCGTTTGAAGCACCCCGTATTCTCCAGCGGCTCTCTGGAACCCTGAGAAAGAGCTGTTGGTGGAAAGGACACACCCATGTATGCACACGCCCTCACACACCCCAACCCACACACACACACCCCACTACACCCCCACACAGATCTAACACAGACAAAGCAACAAACACAAAGGTCAGATTTGCCTTGATGGGCATCGATACTGGAACTTTTCCCCCTTTTCTCCATCTAAAGGAGTTTTGTGTGTGTAGCTGAATGGATCATAAATTCCAGTCACAAAATTAGTAACTGAACTAACTAGAAATCTTAAAATATCTGCAGAAAGGTTTTTGTGTGTTTGTTTGCCAGTTACACTGGAGCTTTTTTTTTTTTTTTTTTTGCTTTAACATGATTAAATATATTAAATATTTATATTTTCTGAGGGGAATTTGAGGACCTGTTTGAATCACTTCTAGTTTCAATTATGGATGGCAGCCACACAGGGCACTGTAAATACAGTACAATATGTGATTAGATTTGGTAAAACACAGAGTAAAATATTCTGTAAGTCATTTAAGAACATTTTTGTTTTTACTAGTGTGCCATAAAACCTAGTATATGGAACATATTTTGGTCGATAAATTGTGCCAGAAGTTATTGCGATAAACAATAAAATTATTGTTGTGAGAGCATCTTCAAGTAATATAATTGTAATGCCATGATAATGCAAGAACACATTCTCAAAGATAAATAAACTTCAAATTATAGTCAACTGGAAGACATTTTAGATATCCATAGAAACAAAACTGCAGAAACAACAAAATAAATGAATTAGGAAGTCACTCTAAACAAAATGGTCCTTGATGGAAAACACCCCAGCACCAGACTGACGACTTTTGTCATCCAGTTTTTAGTGGAAAGAGAGTGGGAAAAAAGATCAACCATAAATTATGTGAATGGAAATTAATGAGCTCGCTTGCATTTATTATGCAATTGATTTATTGCTTTTTGCGACAGGCTGAACAATAACGTTGTACACTTGCTTTTTTTCATACAACGGACTTTATTAAATCTAAATGGAGTGTTAACCCCCACAAAATGATCTCTGACCAGGATTCAAAAGGCAGAACAAAAACACAGCTTTATTAAAGAAAAACCTAAAACCTAAAACCTGCGCAGGGGAGAGGATGCAGGTAGCCAGACGCTATCAGACAAACTCTCTCAATACATCACACAGAATGTCAGTTTTTATACACGTCTTTAGACGCCTATAGGTGGCGCAAAAACAATTCCTGGAAGTCAAATAAAACAACACCTCTTAGAAGAAACGAGGTCATGACAAATCGACCTATGTACAAGGTAAGGTTTGGTTTCCAATAACCTCTTTACTCACTTCACACCTCGAGAGTCCAATAGTTTAGGCACAGCCGGTGCAAATACTATTTAATCTTCGTCAGCAGCCAGGTGTCTCGTCTAAGAATGAGTTGCTGGGCAGAAATAGATTCAAAATGGAACACGCTTTGACACCTGGAGCTGATTTACAAAACTCTGCAGGAAACTTCCTGTGACAGGAAAGTGCAGCTTTGAGGAGAAAGACACGTTAACTTGTATAAGTAAAACAAGTAAAACACACATGATAAATGAATAAACTGATTAATTGATTAATAAAAAGAAATAACACTGTGAATGATTATTTCATTCCGCAGGAGCAAATAGGGAACCGTTTAACTTGGAGATTCATTCAAGAGTAGCATCTTGTCATAAGTATGTTTTTAGCTAGATGTACAATGTGGCATAGTGACAATTATATCTCTTTAAAAGCAGAACATGTTGTTTAAACGGGAGGTTTGTCACCTTGGAAAAACAGAGTTAGAAAATGTGCAGTTAGAGGAAAGCCGTTAATGCATTTTTAAGAAGTCGTAATCAAGGAAATGCATTTTTCTATCTCATTAAAACATGAAACTTTCTTGTGGTTACGAGATGTAATCCACGTCTCGTTAACAAAAGCTTTGATACGTTTTGCATCTCATTATAACAACAGTTTTTCATCAAACAAGAAACTGTGTCTGAATTTCCTTCCTAGCTGTGACAACAAAAGGCTCTTGTTAGCAAAGCCCCTGATGGCTCTCTGTGTCCTGGGCCGTGTGCTCAGGTCTGTGTCGTTTCACCGCTTGGCGAGGCTTCGGCACTTAACTTGTTTAGTCTACTTTTCAATGATGTTGAAATTGTTATTGTTATATTTGCACACGATGTCTGTCGCTGTGGTTTCTATGTTCTTTTTTTCAAATCTCTTTCTGCAGATGTAGAAGCAGACTTTCTAGAGCATCTTCTTGTGATCTCCCTGTCCTCCACTCTATCTTATTCTTTCCCTTTTAAACTTTTCCTCCATTTTTTCCCCTTCCTGTTAGCCTTTCTTTTTCATCTCTGTCTCCATTGCATTTGAAATAAACCCAAAGCAATTTCTAATAAGGTTTTACATATGAAGTGCAGCATCACAGCTCCCACTTCTTTATCAATAGCGGCGCTCCATCACATGTCTTGTCATGTTAGTCTAGAGATTGTCAAAGATAATCAAAGGCTTTGACTATATCTGACTGAAAGACAGTCAATGTCGACCCAAGTAAACAAAAATAGGGGTTGAATCCATCACACTTATTGTAAGATACTAAATGTTGTATCCAAATAGCCTTGTGTAATTGCAGTGTTGTAAAGACAGATAATTTAGTGAGGACTGAGATTTGAAATGTTAAAAAAGTCACTTCAGTTTCAGTAAAATTGCCTTTTGAATCACAAAATTGTCTTCATGCAATTGTATTTAGGGATATTCTGTCTATTTGTCACCATGTTGAGAAAACTCACCAGAAAAGATTCAAAGAGCCCTTTCTGCTGCTTAAAACAGAACAAACTCCGTTTTAAAGTTTCATACGAACATCAAGTTCAGCTCTGCTGTGTCTAACTTTCTGCATAAAAGTGAATCATTAAAGAGAGTCCTGACAAGAGGCAGATAAATTAAGCTTAGATCAACAGACTTTATAAGATGGAGAAACAGCTTATGTTGCGCTGAGCTACCCAACCTCTGTGGAAGTTAGCAGTCCTGTTCGAAGAAACAATGCTCAGTTGATTAAGCTTGGTGTCACATTATAAATCACTTTCTTTACCTTGCAAGCTTTTTGTTATAGATGATGTCCGGAGCGCTGATCCCTCGGCTCAGGGCAGCACAGGGCCAGCGCTGGTGTTTCTTGAGGTAAACAGAATCTCTGCTGTGTTCTGATGAGTGGAGAGAAGACTTTTCAGAAGTGCTTACTTTGAATCCGTGAAAATAGTTGAGTTCTCCTTCTTGTCAGCAGTAGTAGTTTGTTTTAGTCCACGTCTCCAGCTGAGCTCTGTGCAGGAACGCTTTTGGTTTGCACACCAGCTCTGAGTCATCCCGTCGCCTTGGGCCAGAATGCAAAACCAAATTAGCTGGGTAAAAATAAACACATTTTAACACCAAAGTCCACACGCTAGAACTCAAGACTTAGTTCTACACCCAGGAAAAGCTGTTTTATGTTCCACCTGTCGGCGCTTTCTCTTCTATGGGACATTGTTCTTTACATGGTCGGCAGATTCCTGAACAAACAAAAAATATTGTTGTGGGAATTAGCAGTAGCGCCGTCATTATGACACTGCCACAGCAGTTACTAAGATACAAAACGAAAGCAAATAAAAATCATGATGTTAAAGGTCAGGACAATATCTGTTACTAAGACAGAAGCTTCATTCCTGTAAGGTTGACGGTTCAACTATCATTTGAGGCCTTTGTGTGTGGAGATCGCATTTTCTCAGAGTGCTCTGGTTAAAATCATGAATGGTAAATTGACTGATTATTCTGAATTAGACTTGTTTATTTTTTCTAAACAAGCCATTATAGGAACACAGACATTTTAGAAGTTGTTCTTTAGGATAACATTTTCTTCATGCTGTAAAAATATCAAGAGGTGTTCTTTAATCCAAAACCATTTTGTTTTGATCAGCATCTGGTTGACAATAAAGCCTGAAATACCTCAAATTGGGGTGGATCTGTCTCTGTCAGCTTGATAAAGGTCTGCAACAGAAACAATGTCAAGAAAGCAAAAAAATATATATGAGCAAAAACATAAACCTGCTGTGGAATTTCACACTAAAGTTGATTCAAAAAATGTGACAGTGATTTACCGTTTTTACTGTCCAGTAACTTCTCCGTGCAGAATTTCTTTGGCCTGAATGGTTCACAGCCAGTCTTTCAACACCAGTTTGCAAAGAGCCTGTGATTCATCCAGGGCTTAATTGAATAGGAGCTAAAGGGCATGGCGTTCCCCTACGGTGCAGACTCTAAATGCGACCTCACTGGAGGGAAACTGAGGGGAAATGGAGCTGCGAGAGACACAGAGAGAGACAGAGGGCAAGACGACTATAAATTTGACATTCCTCAGAGATTCAATTGGAAGAATGAAAGAGAAGGAGAGCGTGGCTAAATGCGGGCTCCCTGATGAGACCGGACGAGCTTGGGAGAAAAGGAAATGAGAACGAGGAAGAGAAAGAGACTTTATCTAGATGTGTGCCTCCAGAGCGAGCGAAAAGTCGGCAACCTGGGGAGCTGTCCTTGGTCTGCAGTGAGCCGCTGGCAACAAACCAAGCGAAGCAGTTAGCATTAAGCACACGGTGAAGGGCTCAGGGCTCATACTCTGCCTCTCCGTCACTGTCTACCAGTTAATCCGCCTCCCTCCCTTCCTTTCGACCTCCTGTCAAGCCGTCTGTAGAGCTCTGACACGAGCAGTTACTGCGACGTACAGAGTGCAGCTGAAGGCGACGGAATACAACATCCCACGGTGTCTCTGTTTGTCTGGTTTGTGTTTGCCACTTCACAACGATCCTCCAGTGCTTACCAGCTGTCTGTTTCCAGCAGAAGATGAGAAGCAAACCCTCCTTCCCTGTTGCCGAAGTCCCTAACAAGAAGCTTAACGTTTCAGATCTTCAAGTAGTTATTGTTGGATAACAAAAGCTTGAGTGAGTAAGGCTGCATTTTCTGTCATGAGGAGAAAAGAAATCTACTTCAAGCAGCAAGGACAAGTGGGAAAATCTAAACTACCTGTGTATCCATTGACCACACAATTGTGCAAAATTGAATTCCAAAAATAAATGTGCTCAATGGAAACACGACAATTAAAAACCAAAAACAACACATTATTCAATAAAAAGTTTGTGCGCTACGATGAGGTGGCTTTTCAGCTGGATCTAAATTTGTGAATTTTGCAAACACACTTTTCGCATCCCGAGTTTAGTGATCAACAACCGGATGTTACTACTGGTGGAAAAGACCAAGACGACAACAGGAAGTGGTGGGAGGATGATGGGGATGTTTTTTTTAATGATTTGTCATGTGAACAAACCACAAATGTGATTTTAACTGTTCCTTAGTTGATGGAAACATCGCAGTTGCAAAATTGTGTTTTTTCCAACATTAGCGGAATATTGACAGTTTTGCTCACAGTTGTAATGGAAACGCAGCTAACTGATAAGACTAACACCTGTTTGTGAGAACGGTCCGGCAGGGAAGCAGGTCATTTATTTTACCAGAAATCTTTGAATGGAGTTTTGTTTAGAGGAAGTGATAAACTCTGAGCTGCTGCTGTGTCCATGTTTGTGGTCAATTCTCTGTTGAACAGAACCTTAAATATTCAAATTTGTCAAACTTCATCTGACTGTGAAGTGATTCTAATTAAGAGTTGGAATGTAAATGCTGTGAAATTATCTCAAATTATGTGTTTGAAACACACATTTTGTAAATCCAATTCTCCAGTTGAGAAAATGAAGTGTGTATGCGCAATTCCTTAGCAATTTTTCCAGTTACACCTTTTATTGAGTAGTAATGACAATAAAAGATATAAAGTGCATGTTCTGCAACAGAATCACTGGCTGCAGTTTTATTGTTTTAAAAAAACTGTTTTTATTCTACGACTGGAGCTGAATTGTTAAATCCTACAGATGACCAGAGAAACCCGGACTGAACAGTGTTATGAAAATAAAGTAAGCTCATTAAATTGAATAGAATAATAGTCGTCATGGAAACTTCTACCTCAGCTATACATAATTATACAATAATTATTAGTTTAAGCTCCTTGTCTCCAGACACAAACCAAAATATTTTGGGATTTCAAGAATAAAATTATACATATATAAAATTTTATTTTATTGATTTATTTATTGTTGTTGTTATTATTATTATTTAGAAAACACTGTGTTATTCTTTTAAAATCTTCCATATCTTTTTGGTCATATTGTTCCTTGACGTTTACTGTCTTCTCGATGTAACTACATAATTACCAAAGAGTTAAATAATTACACACAGATTTTAAATGGTCTGACAAACACTATTGTGAAATTGTTTTTTTTTTTGTAATACATTATACTGTGACAGCCTGATACTGCCCCTGTTTAGTATTCTCAAGCATTAAAAAAAAAAATGTGTCAAATGTTTTCTCTAAATAATTCAAAAATGCAAAAGCCTGTTTTGTTACATAAGTCAGAATTATTGATCAATGCATGATCTTCGAGAGAACACAGTGAATTAATAGAAAGCATTGCAGGTTCTAGTCAACATGACATCACATATTCTACTTATTTTATAGTCTTTATAGGTATTTTATTATTTCTGTATTGATTTAAAAATACATCCATACATTTACTAAGCACTCTGGGATTTTACTGAAGTAGCTTTTAAAATCATGTTTGATTTATGTCTCTAGAAAGTCTTCCAGGTGCTCCAGGTCTTTGAGTTTTTTATTTGTCTTTTTTTTTTTTTTTTTTTACAAAGCAGAACAGAACAGAAACATGTGTTGATCGAGCTTCCAGTCATTATGCTTCAGGCTTCCAGAGCAGATGAAAGGAGGCAAAATATCGATTCTTCTAAACGGGGCCAAAAAGCCCAGACCATTGGTCTAGCTTTTATGTTCAGACTTTTTGATTTTAAAGGGTTTTTTTTCTTCTCCTATTCTCTTTGATTTTTTTTTTTTGTGGATTTTTTTCATCTTAGTCTTGATCACTTTTATTGTTTTTTTTCCATTCCCTGGTTTTTTGTTTTCATATTTTCTTATACTTTCCTGGATTGATGCATTTGATACCATTTTGTGTATTGAAATGTGCTATATAATTTTGTTTTGTGGATAGGTGGGTTGGTTTATGGGGTGTACTACTAGTAGTTGGCCAATAGGTCAGTTGGTAGGTTATTTATTTGCAAGGATGCTTAGTCATTATGTTGTTTGATAGTTGTATTACTTGGTTGACTGGTTGACTGACTACTACTTATATATATTGGTTCACGGGTTGGTTGGTTTGTTGGTTGCTAGGTAGGTAGTTAGGTAGGAAGGTATGTAGGTAGGTAGTAGATAGGTAAGTAAGTGGGTAGGTATTTATGTATTTAGGTAAATAGGATGGTTGTTTGGATGGTGGATTGGTTAGTGGGTAGGTTGGTTGGTGGATTCGGTGGTTAATTAGTTTGTAGATGGTTGCTGGATATGGTGATCTGTAGGGTCTTTGTTTAGCTGGTTAGTTTGATTGGTTGTTTGGTCGCTTTCTTGATTGGTGGACTTGTTACTTGGCTGGTAGGTTAGTTGTTTGAAAGTTTGTAGGTTGTTCGGTTGATTGGTGGGTTGATTGGTGAATCAGGTTGTTGGGTTACTTGATAAGTTGGCTGACAAGTTGCTTGGTTGTTTACATGCTAGTTGGTTGGTTGTCCTTTTTTTCTTCCCTCTTTCCAATCCCAAGAGGGAAATAATGCATCGAAAATATGGAAAAATAGAATAATTATATAATAAGCTAAAAGCAAAGTGAAAAATAACACTAGAAACCGCCAACCTACAACCATCAACCTTACCAACTATAAAGTTGATGGTTGTTTTAATGGGTTATACAGCATCTATAAAGACTATTCAGTTGGCTATGCACCACCTCCCCACACACACACCTTTCCATTGGGTCTAAACCATTCGCTGCTGTTCTCTGTGACATGCCTCTCTAACTGTAACCAACTTTTCATCCGACCTCCTTCAAATCAGAAACACTTTGGTTCACCGTTGCCCTGTCCTGACCTGCTCTTCAAAGCATGGGAAAGACAAGTGAAGCAAAATAAAAGAACGTAATCTATCGGCAGTGCAGATAGACAGAAGGCATTTCACCGCGTCTTGTGCTGTCACACACACGAAAAACTCTTTCTGCCACTCGACCACACACGAAAAGGTCAGGACCCATTGTTGTTCAGATTAAAGCTGTCTATTTGTTGGAAGCCCAACAAATGTTACAGTATATTCATTTTATTCAGCTGCTGGACATGTAGTTTTGTTCTTCACATTTGTGTCTTAGACGCTGCTGAAAATCTTGTTTCTTTCAACATCTTGATATTTTTTTGTTTGTCTTGCTTTTTCACTATACAACGGTTTCTTTGATTCTTTAACATATAATTTAGATATGTGACAGATATATAATTTTTTTACATGTATTTTGTATGTAGATGGATAAAGATACTACTTCTAAATTTTTTATCTGAGCATTTTCTCATTTAGAAACAACAAAACAGATTAAAAATAAACAAACATTTCTTTGCATTTGTTTTTTTTTTCTAGCTATTCTGAATTTCTGCCATTCAGTTCCTGGGAGACAACTGATAGTAAATAAATAGTTGTATATCAATTTAGGAAGATGGCGATCCATTAATTTAGGATGGATCGCCATCTTCCTAAATTGATAAAAAAAAAATTTTGCCTAAAAAAAATTAATTTTGCCTAAATTATTTTGGATAAAAAATTCACCACCTCTTTTATTTGTAAAAGAGTTTTTAAGCAATAATAATAATAATAATAATAAATAACTTTTGGAAAAAATTATTTAGGCCATTATTTTAGGAATGTGACAATATTTAAGTATGCAAATCTTTTTTTCTGGTTTTCTGGTTTGTTCAAGACTTGAAAACAAATACACCACTACACCACTCCCTTAAGTGACACAAGTCTGTGTTATATATTCTCTAATCCGTCTTTACTAATATGACAAAACATGATTAGAGAATACGTTCTTTAACAACCTTTATCGCTAACATTGTAGCATTTTATGGCAGAATGTGACTTTGGATGTTTCTTTCACTCCTTAACCTTTACTGTTCCCAGTGAAACAGGACATGAATCTATCTGGTCATACATTTTCATATGATGTATATATTAGCTTATTTAGATGATTTACATTATGTTGTTAAAATAAAACTGCCCACTATGTAAGAACCAGGCAAGTTTTGGGAGCTGTGCTTTGAAAGAAATACTTCTACTGAGGAGACAAGAGGAGATGGTTGGTTGGGTACTTTGGTTTTGACAGAGCAAAAGAAGAAGCCAGGGGGTGAATAGGAGGGCAGGAGGAACAAACAGGGAGAGGGAACATAAGGAAAAATGTTTGTGACTGGGGAAATGAAACTTGTTTACTAAGAGTTCTTATTTATGCATGGGTTCACACTTTGTTTTAGCCCCTGCTGCTGTGGTGTCAAAAAGCCTGAGCAAACAGCATCTACGAAAATTAAAAATTTAAAACAGTCGTAAACAGTTTTATAGAGTCTTTTTTATTGTGTTTCTGAAAAAATTCACAATAAAAAAACCCCCCTCAGTGTCTTGTGCACTGTGTCTTGAAAAACTATTCATATCCTTGAAGCCTTGGACCGTCAGCTATTGGGAAACGAACGGCTTCATTCACTTCCTCTGCTGCCATTGCTAAGACTACAGGCAGACTGTTCCAAAACGACGCAAAACATTGGTATCATTCACAACCTCTACTTCTGTTAGCGGATTAAAATTTTGGCTAGCTAATCGGTTGAAATTCAACTGTAGAAATCCATTTCAAAGGAAAAAAATATCCCAGATGGAGCACAGAAGGGAGATGGGAATCTAGCGGAATTGAAAAGGAAGTCACTGGTCAGATGAGCAAATACCTCTGCTAACATCTGAACCCCATGCGCCTGTCCTTCACCTCTGTCACTCTTTTATAAAAACTTCTTTGTTTTTATAAAAGAGTACTAGTACTCCTAGTGTTAAAGGTCTGGCTGCTTCAATGGAGACGATCGCCAGTGAAACAATCCTATTCCAGCTGAAAGTTTTCAGTGAAGATAAGCACATGTTCACCTTTAAGTAAGTTAATCGAATGATTCCTCTGTTTATGTTTCCGTCAATTGTTTGACTATTGTTAGAAGAGTGTTGTTCTGAGCCCCGCAGTTGCTCAGCGCTGCCCTCTAACAGTGCAACATGGTACTGCTCGCTTACGTTCGATCCGATAGTCTAAGCCTTACAGTGGTCCCCAACCCCCGGGCCGCAGACCGGTACCGGTCCATGGACCAATTGGTACCGGGCCGTGCAAGAAATAATTAAATATTTCTGTTTTATGTATTATTTGAGTCTGGAGGATCTTTTATTTTGAAAACCATTTAACCGTATTCTCTTGGTTACGTTTTGCGCTCCAGCATTGAGCCCATAAGCAGCAAAATGAGTCAGAAACAGATCAGATTCTTTGGAAAGTTTCTTTGAAGGGGAAAAGGCCCAGAGAAGAGACAGGAGAATGGATTTATCCTGGTAGGTGATTCCCACATTCCAATAATAATAATAATATGCGGCGACCGGCTCACTGATGAGACAACAAAGCTTCAAACTGATTCGCCACACAGAGATCAAGCACCCTGAGCATAAGCAACACTTCTGGTGTCATTGTCTCTCATCGCTCCCAGATGGACCGTCTCGTTACAGAGAAACGAGCTCAGGGCTCCATTAGTCGTTATCGTGAGTTAAAATTTTCACGAAAGTAAAATGTTCGTTTTTGTGGTGCATCTGTATCTTATTTTGAAAGGATATGTAAACGTTACCATAGCCATCAGAGTCAGAGAGCGTTAGGGCAGTGGAGAGACGAGACCAGAGAAGTAGAGCTTGTGAGTTTTATGTCTGGTTCACACGGCAGGATTTAAGGATTATTGGCCGATTTTCCAAACCTCAGTGACCACAGAGCCGATAAAAGTCCAACAGGTTTGATTGGTTCGTGTGTCCAGCCACACGGCAGGAGCAACACACCACAGAACCGATTCCAGAGGAAAATCCAGTAAAACCCCCAACATACCATACGTGAATTTAAAATAATCAAACATGGATGACGATGTAGAAGCAGCAGTGATAGTTTGTGGCTCATTTTAAGCTATAAAAGACGTAACAAATAGAAAAGGCGTTTGATAAAAGACGGCGGGATCAGCCACTCTATTTGCTGCACTATGATTTGGAGGTGAGTTATGTTTGTCGTAGTTAACATTTTTAACTGAATAAACATAACCACATATGATAAACATGTATAAAAATGACCTTTATATATAGTAATAAACATTTCCATATATCACCTCCGATGTCCACCGGATTCTCAGTTGCCATGTCAACTGTTTGGGATTCCCTCCGTTCTTACATCACCACACTTTCTGATTGGCTACCTGTCACATTCAACAGGCTGCGATAAAAAGGCCAAGACCATGTTGAATATGCCTGATTTTAGTTCAGACATATTCAAGACATCACCACGTAACACACCACACACTGCAGGACGTTGTAAGATTGTGGTAAAGGGAAAATTGGGGCAAAAAAAAAAAAAAGGCTTGATCTTTTTTTAGCTGGAACACCAACATGCAGAAGCATTATCTGACGGTCCCGGGCCGCAGCAAAATTGCAAAGTCTTGACCGGTCCGCGGTAATAAAAAGGTTGGGGACCACTGCAATATTTGGTCAAACTAACCCAACAGCTTCCACCCAGAAATTGGGTTATGAAAATAACCCAAATAACCCAAACATTTAGTTTTACTTTGAAGATATTTTTAAGTCAAGTATGATTCAAAATTGTAAACCTGATAGAATGATAAAAACCTACTTAAATTAATGGTTTTAATATACTATTGTCAATCTAAATTTAATATTTAACTATTAAAATCCCTGTTTTAATCCCCAGCCTCCTGAAATATAAACTTCCGATGTCCGTCATGATTAATCATTTCTATGACATAGATCAGGGGTTTTCAAAGTATGACAGTGTGAGCCCCTCTCCAAGGAGCACAATGCCTGCTGCGCCCCCCCCAATAATCAACCCACAAACAAATACCACTACAAAACACCTTCTAATTGCTTTTATTTTAGAACCATCTCATCTTTTAAAATGACACTTTATCTGAATGAAATTTAACACATGAACATTTTAAAACATTTCCTCCCATTTTAATTATTTTATCAGGGCCTTTGTATGGCAAATACGCCCTTTTTTCATTTTTCTAATGATAAGAGCAACCCCAAACTCATTTTTCAACCGTTTTCTCAAACAAACGTTACATCTGAGATTCTGAGTTTAATGTTTGAGGTACCAACAGTGTTTTCACATCTTAACAAAAACATTTTGATCAGATCTTTGGAACACATCTGTAAATGTTGCACATTTCCTTGAAATTAAAAAATAAATCAAAAACCTAAACAGTTGCAAAATCGTGGAGCTCTTTTTGTGGCTCATCTAAACAATTTATCTCGAGCTAAAAGAGCGTGCTGTATGAAAGAGCGGAGGCATACAAAGGAAAAAACAATTACGCACGCTATGCGCAAGACAGCAAGCAGATAGCTTCTTTTCCGGTTTATTTTTTCCCTCGCACCGCGCCTCCCCTAAAGTGCTCTGGCGCCCCCTAGGGGAGGCGTGCCTCACACTTTGAAAACCGCCGTCATAGATCAAAGATAATCTGAGATTATGAATGCTTCCATCTCAAAGCATCAGGTATTCTACAAGCAGCCCTTTGACCGTTAGCACTTTGACCTTAGGACTCTCTTTTGCAACAATTTTTAAGATGGAAAAGCTTTTAGCAGCCACCCTGTTTTTTCCCTTATCTTTTGGCGCCGGATACCTGATAACCACCGGAGTGAGGAAACTTGTCAAGACACTATTTCCTGGTGTCGAATTTGATATAAGTAGTTCTCAAGACGACAGGCTGGAATACGATGTTTATCTTTTCAATGGGAAGCAAACGACACTGGATGGAGAAAACTCAGAGAAAACGGAGTTTTCAGGAGACGATACTCATGTAGAGAAGTCTCTCCCAGGGATCGATTTCTCTGAGCCCAAAGAACAAACTTCCCTGGCTGGGGAAGTTAGCAGTGAAAAGAAGCAGACTTCAGAGGTTGAGTCTTTGGATCTAACAAAATCGCCATTTAAAGACATGACCCATATTGTAAGAGAAAATTACCGCAAATCTCACAAGGTCCAAAGAACCATCTTACCCGGGTGCAACATTTGTAACGAGGAGGAAAGACGTCCCGCAGAAATGAGGAAACGTTCGCGCAGACGTCACACAAAAAAATCTTGTTGCACCACATTTTGAACAACTGCTTGTTACATCTGTCACGCTCCTCCTGATTTCGTCTTGGTCCAGTCTGTTGTCCAGATGAACACTGAGGTGTTCATTTTGTCCAACAACCATCACTTCTTCTCCCATCTAAAAACTCAACCTCTGCTTTAACAAAAGCAGCTTTAGAAAACTGGACCCATGAAGAGAAATCTGACCCAGGAAACAATTTCTCTAATCCCAAAGAACAAACTTCCCTGGCTGGGGAAGTTTGCAGTGAAAAGAAGCAAACTTCAGAGGTTGAGTCCAAAGACTCAACTTCTTTAACAAAAGCAGAGGTTGAGTTTTTAGATGGGATAAGAAGTGATGGTTGTTGAACAATATGAATCCCTCAGTGTTCATCTGGACAACAGACTGGACCAAGATATGTCTTTGGATCTTGGGAGATTTGATGGAAATTGGGTTTAATTTAATCTTGTTCCTCCTGAAATCAGCAATCATCTCCTTTGTTCTCTGTTGCTCAACCTCTGCTTTGTGATTGCATTGTTGCCTTGCAGCAAATAAAGTCTTGGGTTTGAATCCCGGCCTGGTTCTTTATGCATGGGGTTTGCATGTTCTCCATGTGCATTAATGGGTTCTCTCCGGGTGCTCCGGCTTCCTCCCACAGTACAAAAAGGTTTTGTGCACACTAGTAATAATTATATTGCTAAATACTATACTAAAATGATTCTAATAAATCATAATTATTGTTAGTAACAATAATAAATAATTATCAGTATAATAAATAATAATTAGTATTTATATTGATAATTATTACTATTGATAATGATAGTAGTAATATAACATAAAGTTATTATAATTTAATATTGTTATTATTGTTACTGTTTTTTAATAATAATAGTAATATTAATATTGCCACACACAAAAAAAACAGAATATCCAGTCCATTACAGTTTTATGTTTTTATGGCTTGATGTTTATTTGCTATTATTAATAAGTGATCAATGTGGTAGATTAGCTACCGCTCTACTGATGATCTGTCAGAGTTTAAGTTGCCTTTTTTATTTTCTAACTGAACTGAAACACACAGGACTGACATGACGCCTCCATGTGGAAGTAGCTCAGTCCTCCAACAACCACACTGATATTAGCTGTGTCCGAATTCAGGGTCTGCACCCTTTTTATTATTATTATTTTTTTTTTTTTTATTTATTATTGCATCAAAATGTCAATACAATGTATAGAATGGGGGAAACGAAAAAAAATGCCTGGGGTTACAAGGAATAAAAACAATAGAAAGTATAATACAAGGAGCACAAACCGAGATAAGACAGTGTTTCAGGAAATACAGTTAAAGAGTTTTAGGGCTTCAAGAGTCTTTACAGCTTTGGGATTGGTAGAGATCTGTATAGTGTTGTAATTCAGATAAAAACAGATCAAATAGAGGCTTTTTGCCAGAAAATTTGCATTTATGAATATGAAATTTAACTAGAAATAACAATAGATTAATTACATAAAATTGATTCTCATTAGGCCGATTACCTCATAGTGTTGCGACAAGGCCTGTCCGAAGTGTTAGACTTCTTCAAATGCGTCCTTCTTTTCCCCAAATTTAAAGGATGGGTCCAGTGTGTCCTTCACGGTCCACCATATCCCATAATTCACTGCGGGTCCCAACCAGGCATTCAGGCAGAGCGTCAATAGCGAAGAGCCACAAATTATTTTGCTATTTTACACTTTAAACCAGTGGTCCCCAACCCCCGAGCCGCAGACTGGTACCGGTCCATGGACCAATTGGTACCGGGCCGCGCAATAAATAATTAAATATTTCCGTTTTATGTATTATTTGAGTCTGGATGATCTTTTATTTTGAAAATCCTTTAAACGGATTCTCTTTGTTACGTCTTGCGCGCCGACATTGAGCCACAAGCAGCAACAGATCAGATTCTTTGGAAAGTTTCTTTGAAGGGGAAAAGGCCCAGAGAAGAGACAGGAGAATGGATTTATCCCGGTAGGTGATTCCCACATTCCAAGCTCTGCATGATCTGGTGACTGGATGTTAATGAGGCAATGAAGCTTCAACCTGATTCGCCACGTAGAGACCATGAGCACCCTGAGCATCAGCAACACTTCTGGTGTCATTGTCTCTCATCACTCCCAGATGGATCGTCTGGTTACAGAGAAACGAGCTCAGGGCTCCATTAGTCGTTATCGTGAGTTAATGTCTCCAGAGATTCAGGTTGCAGATCCCTGATTTAGCAGATGGAAAATGTGATCCTATCTCCATACAGCAGTTAAAAGAGCAGTACTATAATTTTTAATTCATTAAATAAATTTTTATTAAAAATAATTTTAATGTATTTTTAATAATACCTTAAAAAGAAAATTGTGACGAAAAAATATCTACCACTGAATATTTTAAAAAGACGTTTATTTAGTATAATTTCTTTAGAACCCCTCTTGGCCCCCGTATAGAACCGGCCCTGGCCTGCAGGTCTGGTGTATTTTTACTTAGCACGTTTTTTCTTCCTTGATAGCAAGTCAAGATTATCCAAACTGGTAAACCACATTAATAAAATATTATTGAAATAATACATAAAATGACCACAGGACAATTATTCATAAAATATGTCAACATTTTTGAATAAAACACACAGAAAGTAATGTAATGTAGGAAATATTTATGTATTTACTGTTAATCTATTCGTATGATTTGTTCTTTAAATGGCCACTTATTTTGGCTATTGCTATTATTTATTAAATATCGTCCAAACTCAACATCCTAAGCAAAGAATCAAACCACAATAATCAACTAAAATCACAATAATAAACTTAATCAATCATAGCTAAATGTTCTGTACCATGTCAGCCTCAGGAGATGACTGAGGATGAAGAGACGCTGATTTCTGGTTCTTTAGGTTCTGATGGGTCTGCGGTTCCTCTCCTGATCCATTCAGTCTATCATACAGCAGCACATGGCGCCACGACGGACACTTTTTTTTTTGTCTTTCGCTGTACACAGTATCCATCCTAACTGAAATTGTTCAGCTTATAATGCGCGTCTTTTCACTCACGTCTGTATTTTTAAAAGCGTTTTTTCTTCTAAGGACATGGAATCGGGTCGAGGACGTTTTAAAAAGACGCGGGTTGATAGCAGCTCACCGCGGCTGCACAGTGTCCGTCTACGGTGACGTTCAGCGTCGGTCCGTAGCGTTCTGGGGTCCTTTAGCTCCCGCCACGACAATTTAGCTGACCTTAATATATCCTGTGTTTTATTTTGGACATTATTGTTAAACTTAGTGTAGATGTGTGTATGATGTCCACCGGACTCTCAGTTGCCATGTGTTACCTAGGTAAGTCCAGAACAGGCTGGTGTCTATTTCGGCTCGTTTGCTGGTAACAAGCTCATAGGCTCTGCTCTGCTGGCGGCAAAACAAGGAGGAGGCAGATGAAGAACTGGTTGAACTTTATTCCTCTTCTTGGCAAAAACGGACAACAACCACTCCACAGCTCGAGTCTCTAACAGCTAACACACTTCGCTCTTCTTCTTCTCCGTGATCCTACTCAATGCTCTCTACCGCCCCCCCCCCCCTAGGGAGAGGCTGGAGCTGTAACACATGTCAACTGTTTGGGATTCCCTCCGTTCTTACGTCACCACACTTTCTGATTGGCTACCTGTCACATTCAACAGGCTGCGATAAAAAGGCCAAGACAATGTTGAATATGATTTTAGTTCGGACATATTCAACACTCCACCACGTAACACACCACACACTGCAGGACGTTGTAAGATTGTTGTAAAGGGAAAATCGGAGCAAAAAAAAAAAAAAAGGCTTGATCTTTTTTTAGCTGGAACACCAACATGCAGAAGCATTATCTGACGGTCCCGGGCCGCAGCAAAACTGCAAAGTCTTGACCGGTCCGCGGTAATAAAAAGGTTGGGGACCACTGGTCTAAGTTACATATGCTTTGAACATTTTTTCTTCCCTTTCAAGATTATGCATGGCACTTTGTGTTGATATTTCTCCTACTAGTCCTAATAGACTACTCTGAAGATTGAGATTGTAAAGTTACAAGATGTGAAAGGCTTGTGAGGTTAAAAATATGCAAAACAAAATATATATTATCTAGCTGTCTTTCTATCCATCCGTTTGTCCCACAGAGATTAAATGCAGAAACAGCATCAGTAAAGGAAAGACTGCAGACATATTGTGGTAAGTGGTTCCTTTAATGCTCCCTGGCTGCCTGAGCCAACGCCGTGGCAGACGCTCAGTGTTAATATTTCAAAACCGTTTATACTAGCCCAACTCGCCAATATTTTAGCAATCATATTAACCTTGTCAGCCAACATTTCAGCATTTACAGTATATTGGCTCGCGCAGCCAATATCTCAAAACTGCGTCAGCCATGTTAGGTCTGTTTAATTCCAAGCATTGGAATTCTGATCTGCTCTGCTCCTTCAAGCCGGCCAAGAAGGCACTATTACTACCAGAAATGACCAAAATAAGAGTCACCTACATTCTAGCTTTTAGAATGTATGTGTGGAATGCAGAGAGGAAGGTCATGTCTTTGAAACGTCCATCTTTGAAAAAGCACACTTGTACTTCAGTTTTGACTATTAATTACTATTCTTTTCTAAAAGAGTCTGTTTTTCTTTTGTGCTGAGACCCCATGGGCGTCACGCATGGATGATGTCACCAGGATGAAGCCTCTGATTAACTGTAAGAACCTCTAATAAAGAAGAACAATAAACTACTGAAACCGGGTTAGGAGGGAGGGGAACTTTATAGATGCAGCTGATTCTGACTCTCATGTGGCTGATTTACGATCCTGGCTTTTGGTAAAGTGTTTACCTGCTGTTAAATATTCTTACCAGATTGTGTGTGAATTTTTGTTTCATTTTTGGTCTTCTCAAAAAACTAAATAATTCTAAAACCAATTTTAGAATTGGCATCTTAGTGAAAAATGATTTCCCCTCCCCCCACTTCTTACATATTTCTTTTGTCATATCACATGGAAACACCGGAAAAGCTTTGGCAGAAACCTCCTAAACCCATCTAGGGTCATTAAAGGCAAACAACATATTCATTTGAGTCAGATCTGTCAGACAGTTTCCAGACCAAAAACAACGCTAAACCCACCCAACTCCAACAAAACCAGCCCAAGCCTCAACCTCTAACGAAACTCCACATATAGTCACCGACTGCATTCAGAGTTGTGACAATTCACAACATTTTTGGTTATTTTTTGCTGTGTTCTGACCAGAACCAGATCACACTGGGACCACAAAGGACTTGACTCTTTGAACCCAACAAGACGTGAGTTTCTTGTGGCGCGATGTCCTTTCAAATCTGGGATTTTTCTTTTACAATCATACTGCATAGTATCACTTGATGAACCAATGACTATAGTCATTGATCATGTCGCCTTCGGCACACTCTACACATTTCAAAATAAATGAACTAATAAGTGAAATAACACTGGGTTTTATTAAAAGTTTTGTGCTCTTCTGCCACACAATAAGCAATTTGAAAAAAAAATTCATCTGAATACTTTCAAACCCATCAAATATTGTGAAAAGCAGCACAAATTTTAACAAGCTGTCTTTTCCAGCCAAACGTGTTCAAAAGCAGGCCAACTGGGCGGAAACACTGATGAAATGAAATCAGTATTTCAAAACCTGCATCTTTTGTCTTGTATGAAATTTTATGATAGAGAACATGTAAGTATGACCAAACAAAACAAAAAGTCGCATGTAAGGATTTTCCCTTTGTTGTATGTGTTGCTGTTCACTCAGTGAAAGCTTGAAGGCTCTTAAAGTGCACTTTGTTTTGTACGATCAAAGTAATGGGTTTCCTCGGTGTTTGCCTCTAGGAGTTTTGGCTCAACATTTTACCAAGAAATCAAATGGGACAACCAAAGGAATGAATTGCCCTGTTGAGTTCCTCCTGTCCTTAATTCCCTGTTTTTAGCAGATTGTTTCCCTAACATTTATAGGGAAGAGGTAAAAGGTCGTCAGGGTGCAGCCTGGTGGTGAGGCTGCCAATCTTTATAGAGAAGTAGAGAGCGAAAAAAACCCCAAAACAACAAAAACAGCAGTTCATTGGGTTCACTGGTCGTAAATGTCACATAAAGTTATCTGCATTTAAAAAGGTTGATAAGAAAAAAGCTCAAGTAATTCCAGGTCAGATGCCCTGAATTCATTATCTACAGGAAAGAAAGATGGTCAAAGGGTCAGCTGATTGCTTGAGTGGTATTTTCCTCACCTTTACTTTTCATTACATTCAATTCGAAAGTATACGTTTCAAAGAAAGCAGGTCACTTTTGAAAGCACGTTGTGTAAAATCTCTCAGGATTTACACAGGTCTGTTTAGGGTTTCTTTTTTCTAAACAGGTTAAACACCTGACACTTTGTCCTTGTGTCCTTTTTACATACGAAGGAGTTTTTTCTGGATAACAGGTTAAGAAAAAACTTGTAAAACAATAAATGTAATTGTGCTCATATATTATGAACAGACAAAAATGAAAATCTAGTAGTATAACCTTGAGTTAAAAAAACCCTATTTTTACAGAAAGATGGTATTTGAATACAAATTCCATAATGGAAGGATTGGTGATTTTGATACATGCAGCAGAAACAAGCAAAGATATAAAATGAAGTAATTTCTGTGTAGTGACAGTACGCTCTAAGAGTGGAGCTAATTTTTCCCTTTTGGTCACTTTGAAAATGTGACAGGGGTACAAGCAATGCACTCATGTTAACTTTTCCTCTAAGCATTGGGCAGTTGAGGTTTCTATCAGTGAACGTCTATTAAGTGTTTAAGATTAGCAAAACTGTTTGCAACCAATTTGCACTGACTCAAAATGTAAGAATCATGGGACTTAGCTGAGTCAGTGGGTCACCCAGAACATCTGGGGTTCATTCGTTGCCAAAAACATGAAACTCATACTACCACTGCTGTCAGAATGACATATTTCGCTGGTCTGCTAGCCAATGCTGCTACAGTACATACATGGAAATCTTTTTGTTACTGCAACACGATATACGGCTGATCAGAATTAACCTCTGAGCCTTGCGGGTCGCCGTGTAGATCTTTGGATTTGAGGGGAAACGGTTCAACGTGGCTTCTGACTTTATCATGCTCTTTATGGAGAGTGTTTGTAGTTCAACGAGGCAGGCAATAAATGATTGTTTTATGTGAAAACCAGTTGCCTTTGTAGTTGCGCTTTGTTCATACGACAAACCTTTAAATGTAACAGGCTCCTGCGTTGTTTTCTGCCCGAGTACATAAACACCAAGACTCCAAACACACTGTACCGCATAAGGACAATGTGACGTTACCTATAGCCGATTAAATAGGTTTTTCTGGTTATCTCTCAATGCTCTAGAGCTGCCATTTAAATGTTTTCCCAAAGCAGACTGTCTCGCAGCGTTTAGTTTGGAGTAATACACTCCTGAATGCCAGCTGGCACAATAGAGAGCCCTGAAAATGACACACTTGAGTAGGATAAAGCATTTAGTTTGAGTATCATCAGCTGCACCTGGATTTTCCTGGCAATCACCAAACATGGCCTGAAAAAGGCTTATTGATTACATTCAAAACAATTTGGAATAAATGGCCTCAGGCAAAAATGATCCAAATAAACACTACATCTGATCCGATTGAAGTCATTTTGGACTCTCGTTTTCCACACGCTGCTCGTCATTGATCTCCATTTACTGCAAGTCGTTGTCAGGTTCAGATTCAATCCCCCCAAAGCCTGCCATGCTGCTGTTTAAACGTGGAGATTCATGGTTATGGTTGTCTTCACTCACTGTACGCCAAGAAGCATCATCTGTCAAATGTCTGCCTCTAAGAATATGCTAACATGGTTTATTCAGAGAATGTAATCGTAGCACTACTGAAGGAGTTTGTTATTGGAAACATCTGGAGTGTGGTCAGCATCTGCCTGTCTAAGCAGCATGAAGATGATGGATTTGTGGTTGGTCGGTCAGTGGAAGAGGTACAGAAAGCGTGCTATAACAATAAATTTGATTTGAAATTTATGTATTATCTAAATGAATCATTTTACAAATGGCAAATTGTTCTTGCTTATTTTGAGTCAAGACATTACTTTTTTGCAGTAGGACATTCCACTGCTGATTATCGCTATTTATTTTGGTATAATATCTTACCTTTTATTCAATACATTTATTGATTTTTTAAAAAAGAGAAGATAAAACAACAAGGTATCGGAAAAATTTTTCTGTGCAATGAATGTATTTTTTTTTTTTGCACACTCAATGTGGAGTTAGTTTAAATAATCGCAATTTTAATATTGACCAACATTACTGTTATCACAATCTTTAATTCAGTTCAAAAATTAAAAATGCTTTATTTACTTCAAAGTGAAATTAAATGTCATGACTCATCAAGTATCTTCACAGAGTCGTGGTGGACGACGACGCTGCGGTCAGGAAGGATCTTTGATATCAGTCAGTCTTGCAGTGAATCTAAAGAGGCCTCTGACTGAAGACACTGTTGCTATGTGACGGTCTCATGACCTTGACAAATGACCGCTAGACATGCTAACAACTCAATGTAAAGTTTTTAGAGACAATAGTTTCTCATATCTGCACAGAAAAGAAAATCTGCAGGAATAAAAAAAAAGCAAAGCTTCCACCAACAACATTTTTATAGTCTTTAAAAAAAACAAAAAAAACAAACCAGATTAATCCAACATGCTGACGCTATGAGCGGCACAAATCTAACAATTGTAATTGTCTCAAGCAGCCCTACTTTCCCATTTCTCTCTTGGTGAACTGCCTTTTGGGCTTCCACAGACCCAGCCATCCGAACCATGTCATCCTCTGGAGTAAACATCACTCCCCCTTTGTGCATTAACCTTCCAGCCCCGGCACACTAGTATGTGCTCCAGCACTGCGGGCGTGGAGAACAAAGCTAACAGCTCTGGCTGTTTTCAGGGTAAACCTGCCAGTCACTGGATTCCCTAAGTCCCTCCTCCATAACACAGCGGCAGCAGAGTTCAACTTAAAAACCTCTTCGCTCAGAACTCTGACTCCCATGAGTGCCCACCACACACATACTTTCCCCCTTAACCCATTTCTTGGGTTCAGAACCTAAAAGGTACTTCATCTATATGTGTGGGTGTGTGTGAGACAGCGGATTGGTCTTTGTTTTCTCTGCAGTATAAATACTGTATTTGGTGTAGAGTAATGACTGGTGTTACCCTGCAACACCAGTAGAATTGTAATGATCTGGTAGTCCTGAGTTGAAGTATGCTGAGAATCATTTACAACATGAATAACAATACTTTAAAGGGGCGGTATTATGTGTTTTCCAGCCACATAGTATCGTCTTAGAGGACAACCAAGTGACTATGTCTCCTTCAGTGGGTATACAAATGCTGTATATATCGAATACGAGTTAAAAGAAATTTAATTTGATAAAAATTGGGCCTCTGCCTCTTTAAGGTCTTGCTTTTTCTGAAACTGCACCTTCAGCAAGTCATCAAAACATCACTCTTCTATTAAAGCTTAAACAAGGCTTTTTCCAGCGTTTCACTGACCAGTAGCTCATATAACGATGCTACTGGTCAGGTGTTTGCTAATTGCTGCTGGCTAGCTTGTAGGAGCTGGGTGGGGTAGTCACTTGTAAACTGTAGCTCTGAGGAAGAGCTTCGCCCTCGAAGGTGGAGCTAGGGCCACCCACGTGTTTTGCACAGCTGAATGGTTGCCATGGAGAATAAAGGATTTCTCAAGCATGCATAACAGAATCAAAGCAACACTCCAGGTACTCTAACACTTCCTCAAGTTTTTGATGAGGGAATAACGTTATAACATGATGTTAATCTCAAAAAAGTTGATTCTACATATTACTGCCCCTTTCAAACTCAGCAAACAGACGGTGTGAAGGCAGACAAGCTAACCCCTGATATTTCTTTGCATATGGGGAGCTTTCTGCAGGCCTTTACCTTTGCAAAAATGAAGCAGTGGCTCTAGGAAGTGAATTAGTAATCAGCAGATGAACTGCAACTCAAAAATATGTGCAGACTTATTTCTGAGTATCTGGTCCAACTGTTATTTAAAGGTTGTTCGGAGGCGCAAAAGTGGAAGTACACATCCATCTGGTGCGGAGTTCCAGCTCAGTGTCTCTCTGCCTCTTCCTCACAGCAGATGCTCCAGAAAGGAAAAGCCAGTCAGCATCTCGGCAGAGTGCCAGGCTACAGCCAGGACTCAGTGCCACCAGTTCAGGAACCATTGCACGTCCTACCACAACAGCTTTGTTTGAGCTGCTCTAATGTCTTTGTGTATCGCTACACAAAGACATTCGCGTAATGATATCATTAAATAAGTTCAACTTTCATGTTTACAAGGTTGTTTTTTTGTTCTTTAGAGTCTGTTGTAGTGTAGACTACAACACGTTGAATTGTCCTGTTCATCCGATCTTTTGCATTAAAAAATTACAATAAAATGATCAATGGTACTTGATGTTATTTCTAAACTTTTAAAAGCAGATGAAAAGCTGCATGATAAAGGTTGCGAGCGCATCGGTCCTGCTGCTTCTTCTTAAACTTGAAAACCTCGCAGCTCCCTTCAATCAACCAGCCTCTGCACAATTTGGAGTTGGGTGCACCCTAAGACTAGTCAATATAAATCTCTTTATGTGTAAGTGACTGGATCATGCCACTGTGTGTATCGACATGGAAGTCATGGATTTGTTTCTGCTACTTTGCTGAGATCCTTTTGGTTGCACCCTGGAAAGTGACAGACGGTGCTTTAAGTAACTGTAAAAGGATCAAGGTTGTGAGCATAGTAAGGTTGTGGCCTTGACAGATTCTGGAGTGTGTAGGCAAAGATAAGTGACCTGTACCTAATCAATGCAGCTCCCAGAAGGGGGATATGCTGACATCACCAGAGTCTGACCACAAAATTTTGGTGTGTGCTCAAAAAAGTTATCAAACTCTCGATTTCCAAAGCTCTTAATGTTAATCACCCTAGAAAACTTCCTCAAAACCCTCCAGAAATCACTCATATTCTTGTTGATTTTAAGGCCACAGTATCTCCATTTCCATTACGAATGTGTGTAAAACTTTGTTGATATTCCGCTTACTGTTGAAAAAACACAATTTGGCAATGACAGCGTTTCCATTAAATAAGAAACACAATCAGAATCACACTTAAGTTCATTCATACAATAAGTAATTAAAAAACATATTTTCAAAACCACCTCATCCTAGAGCAAAAACTTTTTCATTAGGAAATGAAAAGGTTTGTGTTTCCTCATAATTTTCACGAGTCCATTGAGCAAACTTATTTTCGTAATTCCAATTTTTGTAGTCATGTAGTCAAGTGTAGTTGCATTGACATTTAAAAATACTCATCAAAGAGCACTGCCTTATTAAACCAATAAAGAACACGTCTTGAATTTTTCATGTTCTGGTGGAAATTGGAGCCTATTCTTTTATAAATAGCTGAAACCAGCTTTGCGCAGCAATTTTCGAGCCTCGCCAGAACATTTCAATGGGATTTACATTTGTGCTTTAACAGGGCCAATGAAACATGTAAATATGGTTTGATCCAAGCCGTTCTGTTTCAGCTCTAGCTGTACTTTTAGGATCGCTATTGTGGTGGAAAATGAGCGTCTGCCCCTGTATAAAGTCTGTCGCAGCCTCAAACAGGATTTCTACTAGGACGCTGTTTACTTTACTCCATCCGTCTTCCCACCCCTTGTGTCTTAGCATTTTTGTCTGTTTTGAAGAACAGCATCAATATGACGTATTTCTACCATCATGTATCAAAGTGGGGGTAATATGTTCAGGATCATGTGTAGAGCTAGTTTCACATGTAGCTCTGGACTGGCAACCTGTTCAATGTGTGCCCCTTTTCTATCATAGATATGCACTAAAAAAATCAATCATTGACTCAACATATATTTTTCTTTTCAACAAGTTCCACATAATTGTACTTTGTTAGCTGAAAGCAAAAAAGATATAGTAATCTGACTTTATGACCCCGTGTTTAGCTAGAATGAAATGAACGAATTAACCCAACTACCTCAAAGCCAGTCACAAGAACATCAGCTGACAAACAATAACAAACTTTCACTTTCAAATGCCTCATATTTGGACAGCATTAAGCCTCAGAGAGGTCAACCAAATATGAATTCAAAGGACAATACACGGTATAAACTTCAGCAATAAGAACAGTAATGTCAGACATATAGGCAGCAGCCAGCCGACGGCCCCAAACACCAACCCAACAAATCTGCATCAATAAGCAGATACAGATGTTCAACTGATGATTTCTATGAGAATTTGGTGTCATCAGTGCACAACAAATAATTCCACAACTGTTAATTAGCAACGTTAGCATGCTGAATGTAGCTATATGTTGCTACTGCTACAATAGCTTGGATTTATCTCAAATCTTCCTCCCACAATGACTCAACATGACCTTCACTTTCTTTTCCTTTGCTTCCCCCACATCCTGAGTTTCTCTCAGTTCGTGTTGGCATGTTGGAGACCATGCTTGTCATATGAATTAACCATTAGGCATGTGTCCTTGAAGCCCTTTCCATGCTACTTTTTCTCTCTCTGTAAAGGTATAACTCCAGGATGTGCTCATCTTTTTACAGCCCAGCCTTCAGTCAACCTCTGACCATCTTGTTTTCTCTCCCAGCCTGCCTTTCTCTCTTTCTTTTCGCTACCGCCTTGTCCTCCGTCTCGCTTGTTTTCCCCTTCTCCCTTCTTCCCCTCCTGACTTCAGACGAATTTATTGCCTCCCCAGGAGACTCACCTCCCACACACAGTTCTCTACGATTGAACTCGGAAGTCTTAGAGCCCGCGTGTTATAATTCAATTTGTTCCGACCTGAGCAAGGGGGCGTGTACGCCATCATTGCATCATTATGAAGATTGGGACGGCGACGTCGCCGCGGAACAGACGGGATCGGATCCTGATCGTAATCATCCTAATGCCCCCCAGCACGGGGAAGAGAGTATCAAACCAGATCAGGGTAATGGAGTGGAAGGCTGATTGAGATTTCAGTAAATTAATTAGGCCTCAGGAGAGGGCTGGGTGAAGGAGGCGTTTTGGATTGCCAGCTCTCAGGAACACAGACGGGAGTGGGTTGGAAGTAGCGGCTGAGGACTGGATTGGTGCGTGAGCAGAAAAGAGGGAAGAAGAAGAAAAGAAGAAGGCCTACAGAAAAGAAACAAGTAGATGAGCGGGAGATATTTTGGGGTAGGCCAGGCTGAGCGGTGGATGTGGGAGCAGAATGGAAGAGATGAATGATTTTATGGAGGTTGAAAGCAATCTGCAAAGGAGTGCATGCAAAACAAAAGGCATGCCGAGTTGATGAAAGAGTTTGCATTTGATGTTCAAGAAAACTAATGTAATTTGAAAATACATTAAATAGAAAGCATTGTTGTTTTTTTTATTTTTTATGAAGAGCTCAACTTCAGCTTATTTTTTCCCTGCCTGAAAGTTAACTTTACAAAGAGGGAAAGATCTAACTCACTACAGAGAGGAGTCAATGAAAGAAAAAGGTTCCGACAGACTGAGATGCACAAGGGAGTATTGAGTTCAAACCACCTAGTGTTTGAAGCAGAGGGGGAGCAAAGTAGCGTCTGGTCCCTGTGTAAATGTCAAGTTCTCACCTCACTGTAATGACCCCTGATTCACCAACAAGTCAGCCCAGAGTATAAGAATCATCCTGCTGACTCTATTAACCATGAGCAGACTAGTCTTGGGCTTTGGCATTAGAAAGACTCCCCGCCTAAAGGTGCTTTAGTCATAGATTTGTTCAGAAAATGACAGAATATAGTCACTGATCCAAGCTCTGGGTAGACAGTCACAATCCTCTAATGCCAGAACTGGGTGGATTTACACATAAACCAGGCCAGAGTTGTCTTAAAGGACTGAACAGATCAGTTTTTCCTGTTATAAATGTATTACGGTACACCACAATGTCTTAAAGTACTAAGAGGTTTTCATTCAGATACACATGAAATTTGTCTCTATTCAGCATTGATCTGAAAAATGAACAGAAAGGAATGAACTTCAAAAGTTTAACATCTGGAAGAAGGCCACAATCACTCCTGCTGCAGATGTGCTCAAGTACCTGTGCCTAAACATTTTAGATGAACACTGTTAAAAAACAAACAAAAAAACTCAGGCCTTTGCTCATGGATGTCAAATATAGCAGATCACTTTGGCATGACAGCCTCCACCATTGGATGTGCATCACAAGTAACATCATGTCTTCTGTATGCAAATGATTTTTTCCATCTTGAGTTTGACCAACTCTCTGTTCTTCTTCTTTTTGTCCAAGAGTAAAGCCTTCTGCATCGCCTCTAGACTTTCCTCAGTTTCTGCTGATGGATACGTTGGGCAAAACTTCCCTTCTGCCCTCTGTGCCTTCTGCTCCTCTGGACACCCCAGTTTTTGTAGCTGGGTTTAATAGTTGGCGAGTTCATATTTCAAGTTGATCTGCAATCCTCCATATCCAGTGTTAGAACTTTTCTCATTTAGATAGGGATGCTTCTTGATCAGACTCTGCTGTGTATGTCTGTTTCACTGACACACACTTTGTACTGCACGATTTCCTGCACCAAACAGTCAAGGATGGCTGACTTTTCTATTCTGATTGCATGCCATACTTGCCTGCTGAAGTCCTTACTCAGCACCTTATGGAAACTTCTGTACATAAAAGACAGCTGGCCAAGAAGACCGTGAGCTTGTTGACAACACATCTACGTCCACAGATCCATCAGACCGGAAGGAAGAGCGGCTAACAGAGGAAGCGTCTGGGACTCTGGAGACTTGGACAAGATCAAGAACAATAGATTCCTTGTGCGGTCTTGACTTGTCAACGACTTTAAGAGCCCCTTTGTGCTACTTCTGAAATGTTGGTAAGGTTAAGGAACTCGTTCCCAAACAAAGAGTCTATAAACTGAAGTTTGAAATGACCGTGAAGACAACACTGTCACTTCATCAATGAAATTCTTAATTAATTCAGGTGGTCTATTGGAGAGTGTGTTTGGTGTCTAGTATCACAAGAATGTGAAAAGCAGTTTTGTTTAATTTCTAAAAGGATCTTCACATGGTTCTTCATTGGCCTGTGAATTGATAGCCCATGTACCGCCTGTCACTTTATGTTTTACGATACGAGTGTGTCTTTTTGTCCTTTAAATGGGCAAGAACAAACCTTTCCCAATGCAGTGCTTCTCTTTGGCACAAAAAAGGCAGTATGCTGATATAAATTGAAGTTCATTTGAACTCTTCATATTTGTATTCTGTAATGACTTCGAAGATTCACAACTCACATCCCTACGAAGTGTACCAAATGAGTTCTGTCCCATATTCAAAGAATACAGAATGTGCTGCAGAATGGCCCTTCACTCAAGTGGCTTTAATGTTGCGCTAGAGGTCGTGAAAATACATTTCACATCCATTTGTGGGATTGTCTCACAATTTACCATTAGGTCTGAAGCTAAGTTGAAAATATGGTCATTTAGAAATGTGGAATCGGTACTATGATGTTTGAAATATGCTGCTTTCAGACTATATGTTAAATTGTCTGAATGTGTCAAAATTATCAAAACGTTTCCAAAGGTGAACTGAAAAACACAACAATATGTGATTGCTTGGTCTAAAAAAAAAAAAACAACTCTTCTGATCTAGAATTAGCTAAACAAAGAAGTCAAAACCCGAACTTATAGATTCAACAACATAAAAAATAAAATTAATGACTGTTGTCTTCCTTTAAACTAAGTGACCAGTTACCCTTTGTCCTTGGTTGCCAGCAGTCTAATTATTTAGCGAATTGACAAATTAAATTTTTCAAAATTGTCACTGTGTCTGTAGTGATATTCAATTCTTTTTTTATTGCAAGAAGAACTGGTGCAGTTCATAAAATAGTCAGTGTTGTAAAGAAGCTTGAGAAAGAAAACCCAACATATTTGAACCAAGTCAAACAGTTCAAGGACAATGCTACCGGTATACTGAGGAAATGTATGTAAGCTTCTGATGTTGAATACATTGATAAATAAACCTCTGACATATTACCATGTTTCCTTTATTTTCATGACTATTGACATTGTAGATTCACACTGAAGGCATCAAAACTATGAATAACACATGTGGAAATATGCACTAAACAAAAACGTGTAAAACAACTGAAAATACCCCTTATATTCTAGTTTCTTCAAAGCAGCAACCTTTTGCTGTGATTACTGCTTTGCACACACTCTGCATTTTCTTGATGAGCTTCAAGAGGTAGTCACCTGAAATGGTTTTCACTTCATAGGTGTGCCCTGTCAGGTTAATAAGTGGGATTTCTTGCCTTATAAATAGTCATGAAAATAAAGAAAACCCATTGAATTAAAAGGTGTGTCCAAACTTTTGGTCTGTACTGTATATATACATATGTATATATATATGTATATATATATATATATATATGTCTTCATTTTCCAAACATCATACATCATTGACCATTTTTTGCCTGCCACAAAACTTCAGTAACACTTTATTTGAAGGGGTGTGCATAAGACTCACATTACATTGTCATAAACCTGACATTTACACATGTTATGAACATAAAGTTGTCTTTATGAATGTTTATGACTGTTGTCATCAAGCGTCATTCGGTAAATAATGACACTTGATGCAAAGTCGACTCTTAATTGACTTTTAATGTAAGTTTTAATGCAACTCTGCATTAAAAAGTCGTTATTTACCAAATAATGCTATTTACCAAAAGACATTTCATGAAAACAGTCGTAAACATTCATATAGACTCCTTCATGTTCATAACAGGTGTTATATTATGTTAATGACAGTCTTATACACATCCCTTCAAGTGTTACCACCCCGATAAGAATAATGGACAGAAGACTGCTACCCTTCATAAATTAGCTTTTATCAAAAGTTTTTGATAACTTTTGTTTTTGGTAACAAAAGTTACCAAAATGGATAAACCATTGACATTCATTATCTTTTTAACTAAGTGCAGGTTCAATCCAAGCCTCACATAAAAAAACAGGTAAAAAAAAAAAAAAAAAGAGGAAAAACAAAACATTTTTTATACAGTTGGAAATCCATTTAGTTCAATTTCCTGATTTCATAAATGTTTGGGTTACTCGCACAGGTATTTTTTATTTTTGTTGTTGTTGTGAGGGATAAAACAAACTGAAAACTTTTTACGCCGAGAAAAGATCATGGAGTTCAGAGTGAAACTGAAACTCCATCAGCAGCGAAACACTTCAGGTCATGTTTATCGTCTTTGCTTTTCATCTTTATGTATTTGGCTGGTCTCATCTTCTGGAGCTGTCATGTTTTTTTTTCTAAACTAAGGAGCATTTCAGTGGTCAGACGGGGGGGGAAAAGGTCTGTGAATGAAAAGTGTAGTTTGGTTTTACCCATCTGTTAGGTAGCAGGCCTACATTTACTTGATTTATTTGTAGGCGAGTCTCTGACAGACGGCTTACATCCTTCTGAACCTCATAGAAAGCAAAACAAAATAAAGTCCATGGCATTAATCTCTAATCTAATTAATAATCTAATCTAATCTAATCTCCACTCTTTGATTAATCGAAAGTGTGCCTTTTAGTCAAAATGAAGAAAACACATTTGCATACAAATACCAATCTTGACTTCACAATCCAACAATCTGTTGCACGTCAAATGGTTTGTGCATCAGTGGCTCACATACAACATCCATCCTTTACTTTCTCCTTTTGTGTTTAAGTCTATGCAGTTTTACTAAATGTGTGCAACACTGCACCGAGTTGTTTCATAGCCTGGAGGACCTGCAGTTGTAAATGAGTGTTTCTGTTAAAGTCACTCTCCTTTACTCTGCACTTCTTGTTCGTGATGCACCTTTATTTAAAACACCTGATTAATCTTTTGATTGTAAATACAGTAGAGGGAAGTCTGGCTGTGTAAATCAGCCACACCTTCATTTAATCAAATAGTCGAGTGAAGGACTATATTTCTCCTACTCCAGCACTTAACCCCTGCTTGATTAGGGGTCAGCTGCTCAGCTATGCTGAACATGTGCTGGATAAGTGAAGCTTAGTGTGTGTAAAAATGGGGGTGTGAGGTGGGGGGGAGAGTACAGAAGCACTTGTGCTCAGCACTTTATATGCCAAAAGAGAACAGATAGCGGAGCTTGACCTCGTGTCATGTCATGTGTTTCTTATCTTTTAAGGAGCAGTTTGGACTCTGAAATCATTTTCCACATTTTCAGCCGAGATAACCTGAGCACAAGTCAAAGCTGAAGACATTTACTCCGGCAAAAGAGAAAGAAAAAGGAAAAATGAACTACTGTATTGGCCAAAAACTGGATTCTGAAAATGCGGAGAAATCTTTGGAGATTCTTTGACCAGCAGACAGAATGTGAGTCGGTCTTTGAGGTGGGAGTGAATGTGTTTGTTCAGCAATAACCGAGTAAAAATGGTGTTTGGTTGGGTTCTTTCAGAGATGGATCTTTTTAAAGGGGCAGGATTGTGTAAAATTTACTTTTTAGTCAACACCACACAAATAGGAGAAAGACAAAAGAGTTTTTTTTTTTGTTTTACTTGCAAGGAGAACGGACGGAAAGTGCTTCAGTTACAATCTCCTACCGCTCTGAAGCCGTTGTGGGCCATCAATAAAACGACCGATCCCGTGCTCTGTCTTGACAAATGCTGTATTTCACTTTGTGAAATTGCATCCATCTGATAGATGTTTCGTCTCCTGTGGGTGAATTCTGTATTGCCATGAAATGCCTATTGTTGAAATTACCAAGACACATTAAATCTCTCTTTGTCACTACGCCAATTCCACTGAGCTGGTGCATTATAGCAAGTCCCCCTTTTTTTGACAGTTATTTTTATTAGGTTAAGACGGCTCTTTCTTTTTATCAGAACACATTTAATTAACTCTGCCTTGAATGTCAAAGTTCAACCAACTGCAGCTCAGATCCAGTTTTAGCTTAGAATGGTTTTTGGTTCATGAGATTCTTTATGGGTATAAATCTTTCATTTTTTGGAGTGAAGTTTGAAATATTAAATATTTGATCCAAATGCATACTTTATACTCCTTTGAGTTGATTACCTTAAAGATATCTTAATAGACCCTAGTGGTCAGGCAAAACCTGGGTTCAATTTAGTTTTATAGATGTCTAAGACCAAGAAATATCAAATCGACTTCATAGCCAATATTTTACCAGTATAAGCTGTAGAAATTGCAGTTACCACAAGCAAGACAAAACTCAGGATCCTAACCTTTAGAGCAATTTCCAAAATCAATCAAAGACTTCAAAGGGATCTAAAGTATAAACGCAGATCCAAATCACTTAAATCAAGTGTTTCAATCCCTTAAATCGTAACAGGTGTATAAAATCCTGCACCTCTGGCTGCCGTCTGTTTCTTACTTGAATTTTTATGGTATTGGATAAAAAATGTAAAATCTCAAGTTCCTCTTGGTAATTAATTTTTCCGAACAAGATACAGTAGTCTTGCTATAGCTAAATCTTTTGTAATGTATGACTGGTAGTCGTCTTCAAAGCCTCTTCAGAAACCTCTCGACGCCACATATGCAGTACAATGTTTGGAATCACCCAAGATACAGATCTTTCTATCAACAGAGATTTTTGTCCACAAGTCAGAATCACAACCAGACACCAAACATAATCACAACCAGAAGGCTCCGAGTTATCAGACACTAGACTTTCATTGCTTCAAAGTTCTGTTGCAAACTTGACTAATCGGTGCTGCGGTTGATGTCTTTCACAGCAGTGGAATGGTTCTTCCAAACACACTGGTTTGTGTTTGACTCGGCCAAAACCTGGGACTTGTTTTCGTCTGTTCTTAATGTGATGCTCGTTGGGAACCAAAGACACACTTTGGTTACTCGTTAGCCCTCCTCCCAGTGTGACAAAAAAAAAAACTCCATTATTTTCAGCCATTATTCATTTCATACCTCCTACATGACACAGATTCACTGAATGGTTTTCAGCAAATGACTCAGTGAGAAAGTCTAAATGGATGAAGTGAAACATAATGTTGCTCTCTGTCGAGAAGCCAGATGGGACTTAAATCAACTGTCTTTCTCTTTCTTTAATAGCAGGGCATGTCCATGGTGTCAGGAAATGGAAAACATTTAACCGCATTTTAGATTAAACACTCATTTCTGAGAGATTTCAGGAACGAGACACAATGCAGTGTGTCTGTGTGACAATAATTCATATGTAATTGTGATTGTCAGTCAGTGAGCAATGACTTTTTAATATCCTTCACCTGGAAATAAAGAAACCTCTTCACAATGAAAGTAAATCAATTATATACAGTGAACTCTCGTTTTTCGCAGGGGTTAAGTTCCAAAAAGAACCAGTGATAGGCGAAATCCGTGAAGTAGTTACCTTTATTTTTTACAATTATTATACAGCATAATTAAATACTCTACACTGAAACCAAAGAACAAATATATGTATACAAAAAATACTAGTTACTCTGCTTTTTCCCCCTTTAAACAGTGACTAATCTTTTAAAGAATGAGGTATTTCTTATATCAAAATAGAACAATGGGTTCTGAGGGCTCTTATGCAAGTCTATTAAAATTAAGTATAAGCTGATGAAAATGGCCACAGAAGTGAAAGTACAAATAATCCTACTGAGGAAGTTGAGTTGGTTCATAGCTAAAAGTCATTGTAATTCACTCACTGTATTAATCTAAAAGGAATAGAGAGTTAAAAGCAAAACATTTATAAATCAAAGTAAAAACATTTATAAATCAGTGAAGCAGGACAGAAGGAGATTTTTTTAAAAACATTTTTTCAAAATTGTGTCAAACTACTGCTGCAATAGAGTAAATGGTGATGAAAAAGTCAATTCCGCAACTGCAGTGTTTTAATAATTAAAATCAGGAGTGAATAAGCTCGTTTGTTAAAAAATCATTAAAAAACAACTTCTCCTCCTACCGTTCCCGTTGCCTCCTTCCTCTTTGTTGCCAGTTGATCTCATTTCGATACGGTCAAAAAACCGCCTCATCCTGTCACAAAAACGTTTTTATGAAAATGCCATCTTTGAACGCACAACATCTCAAGCTTTGAAGCTGATGAGCTTCAGCAGCAGAAGGCTGCACTGGGTTCCACTTCTGCCACGATTCCAGCGGTGATTTTCAGAAAGTAGGGTCAGAATTGGTTGCAGACATAAAATCACAGATCCAACGCTTCCGGCCGACGGTGGCGGTCTAACAGTGTGGGTGTGAGTATCGTCTTGTTGTACTTTGGCTCCCCCTCAGTTCCAGTTGAGCACCGTTTAAACAACACCGTCCACTTGAGTGGTGTCAAAAAATCTCAAAGTCGCAAAGCACTTCAAGTTTTATACTAACGTTTCACCTGTCTGTGGCAGATGTCAGCTTTCTGCAGCTAATTTGATCCACGCCATCTGAATCTGCCCTCGGCTTTTCAGTTTAGGGGTCCAAAGTTTTTGTTATTCCGTCAAATGTTTTTGGTAAGGAATTGGAGCCTAATGCTTTGTACAAAAGGCCAGAAAGAAATCTAGTTGGTACAGTTCTCCTGTCAGGCCAGAACAGAACTGAGCAGGCCCTTTGTCCTTGGTTACCAGCTGATGAAAAGAGTTCATTTCTACACATTCAGATGTAGTCATGGTTCCTTTTGGCACCTTTACAGCAGAGGCCCTTAATTGCCTATTGTCCAGTGGCAGAGAAACTCAGCAGAGCAGCATCACTATATTAATTACGATGTACATTGTCTGCTTTGAATATAAAGGACTCATTTTACTTCAGCCTAATAGCCCCAGGTCAAATTTTCATTCTGAATCACAAAGGGACACTTTGGATTTTTTTTTCTTTTTTAACTCTGCTGCTGCTTTCACACAGTTTTTCTTTCGTCTTCAGGGATTTTCACATCCAATTTTCTTCAAAAGCACATTTTCAGGAGCGGAAAATTGTGAATTAGTTTAATTTATTTGTCTTTTCTGCTCAACTCTTTTTCACATCATAGCTCTGATGCAAAGCGTGAGATCTACATGTGAAATGGCAGTTTGAGGAACAAGCTGCAAACGTCTTTTGGAGACGTACATTTAGACACATTTGTTTTCCTTATTGCAAAACAGCTCAAGCCCAGACTGGACAGAAAGAATCAAGTCACATTTTTGATTTTTCAGTTGACTCTAAGTTTGGATTTTGCTCTGGACTTTGTCTGAGCCCAATCCAGAGCTGTCCAAGCTCAGTTCTCACGGGTTGGTGTCCCGCTTGTCTCAAACGGCTTCATTACCTCCAATCTGAACCTCCAGAGCCACATAAAGACAGTTACAAAGTCGGCCTTCTATCACCTGAAGAACATTTCCAGGATTAAAGGACTAATGTCTCAGCCAGATCTAGAGAAACTCATCCATGCGTTCATCTTCAGTCGTATTGATTATTGCAACAGCGTCTTCACAGGTCTGTCCAACAAATCAATCAAACAGCTGCAGCTGATCCAGAATGCTGCTGCTCGCGTTCTCACTAAAACCAGGAAGATAGAGCACATAACACCAGTTTTAAAGTCCCTCCACTGGCTCCCTGTAGCTCAAAGAATAGACTTTAAAATACTGTTAGTTTATAAATCACTGAACGGCTCAGCACCACAATACATTAAAGATCTGCTGTTGTTGTATCAACCTTCCAGACCTCTCAGGTCTTCTGGTTCTGGTTCTGCTCTGCATCCCCAGAACCAGAACCAAACGAGGAGAAGCAGCTTTCAGCATCTATGCACCACAAATTTGGAACAAACTTCCAGAAAACTGTAAAACAGCTGAAACACTGACTTCTTTTAAATCTCAACTAAAAACCCACCTGTTTAGAATTGTATTTGAAATGTAATTAATTACAAATGTATTGATGGAACTTGACTTAATGTCGTGTTTTGATTATTGATTCTATGTTGCATTGTGTTTCTGTGTTTGTAATGATGTAAAGCACTTTGAAATGCCTTGCTGCTGAAATGTGCTATACAAATAAAATTTGATTTTGATTTGATCTGGAAAGTTCTCTCAATCTCAAGTTTTTTGCAGCCTCTGACTGCCATAATTATGCAATCTAAATGGACCCAGAAGCTGGCAAAGATAACAGGAAGAAGTTTTTATTGTACAAGTGAGTATTGATATTTGAATCTCCGTAGGAGGAAGGTTGTGGTCTGGCGGCCTTCTATGGAGGAGGAGAGTGAGGTTAGTAGCGGTCTAATAAAAGCATGGAACTACTGAAGTGTTGTATTCTGCTTTTATTTGTTTCTTGTGGACAAAAGACACAAAGGAAGGTACTGAGCCATCCCAGATGATGAAACAACAGAGTGCTGATGAACGGATTCAGGTTAGAATCTCGTCTTTTTCAGAGGTATACTGCGCAATATCAAACTTAAGAGTGTAGCTATATTCTATTCTCACCAATTTCACTGTCATTTTAAACTCCAATGCCTCAGCATCAATGCAAAAGTGCCAGAACGCGCACAAAATCATTGAGGCACCAAACAAGTTACCTTTTCAAAGAGAGTGGGGCGCACTTAGCCACAATGAGCAGCGACAGGATCCCGGTGACGGTCCAGGTAAGCAGAGCCAACAGTTCTGGCAAAACAACGCTCCAATGAGCAATCAAAGAGAATTTTCATACGTAAAAGCAATACTGCTATCAAATGACAAACTCAGCAGGCAATCAAATCAGTAGGTTCAAAGATTTGGATCAATTTGTGTGGAAGACGCCAACAGCAAGCCACAATCACAGTGGAAACAGGTGAGGAAGTTCAAACTGCGTGCTGGAGGCGAGGCTTTACAGAAGCTGGCAGAGTTTGGGCCAACACAGACTCTGTTGTGTGTTGTATGATTGACTTTTGTGTATTCAAAAGTCAATCATTTGAATTTCTCACTTAGACCGCAAAGAGGGCCTGCAAAAATAAAAGTCCCTGAAAGTCCCTGACTAATTTCCGGTTACAAAAGCATGAGACAAGAAGGAAAGCTGAGCATCTCATGAAGAGAACTTTCTTTACTGCACCTATAGAGAACCATCAGGTGGAGAACAGACCAATCCTGGAACGCTTTAAGCTGTTGATGAGGAACAGACAGGAAGAAGAAAATACACTGGATCTGTAAAGTCCAGCCAGTGTACCAATAAACGGATCCATCCCCTTGGATATTTTACCCTTTTATTCATTTTACTTGAGACACAGTTGCTCCACGCAAATGAATGCAAGACAACTAACGCCATTAGGGTAGACCTATGTTTAATTGGACTAGTCACTTAAAAAAGGGATGAATATTTATGCAATCAATTTATGTTACATATTTTTACTCAGTTGTCATTTTTTACATACAATTAAAGAAGTCTGAGGCTTCTCACACAGGGAGCACTGAATGCAAAAGAATGATCAAATAAAACATTCCTATTTGTCAAGTTATGCTAAAATATGGTGCTGCAGATAATAATAAACGAAGAGCCGTTTGGAAGCAGAATGAACCGGCTCTCTGAAATGAGCCGAACTATCCATCACTATTAAATAAGTTATTCACAGTAGGACTGGGCGATGTATCGAAAACACTCGATGCTTCATGGCTTTTTTCAACGTACGATGATTGAAATGGCTCTTTCGCAACTATCGAGTATAGTTTTCCACTCAACTAAGCTTTCTGTATCTAATTCGCTATGAGTGTTGTTTATCTGACACACTGCGAATGCCTCTCAAACCTCTCCCGATCTGAACATTTTCTGCGCATGTAGAACTGGAGATATGAAGCAATATGGAGACAGCGGGAGTCTCAGGTGAGCTGGTGAATGAGAACGAAGAGGAGTCAGATGGTCTAGTCACTTACAGAAACAGCACTGGATCATTAATCTGGTGGTGGTTTGGATTTTCTAAATAGGATGTCGAACAAAATACAGCAATTTGCAAACTGTGTCGTAGAAACCCTTGCCATAAAATGTAGCAGTACCACAAATTTATTTCACCACCTAAGAAGTCATCCACTGCAAAATGAAGAATGTTGCAAACTCAAAATGCCAACGTCTCCCCACACACACCAAAGCTATGGTCAAATAAGTCAGCTGTGGAGCAGATGACATTAGCTTCTTCGTTTGCCAAAGCCGTCCCGTACGACAGAAACAGTACAAACTGGAGGGAAATCACTGACGCAGTAATGATATACGAAGATCTCGCCAAAGACATGGCTCCTGTCAGGCTTGTGGAAAAGCCTGGATTCAAAAATCTTACAACTCGATGCAAAATATGACTTACCAGATTGCAGTTTCTTTGCAGAAAAAGCACTGCCAGAGTTGTACATCCCAGTAAGAGAAAACATAGCAGAACAGCAAACAAACGTGACCTTCTTCTCAACAACCACGGACCGGTGGGACCACACTGCACTCGTGAACCATTACATTGACCAGTGGGAGTAAAAAGGCAATTTTTCCCCTGAAGACCACACAGCAGAGCTCATTGCCCAAGGACTGCGAGATGCTCTCACATCGCGGAGTTTATCAGAAAGCCATCAGGTGTGCATCGCTACACACAACGGGAGTAACAGTGTTGCCATGTGTACGATAATTATTGTATTTGTACAATAATTTTGCCTTCTGTATGATCAATAATGTCCCCCAATAAAACCTACATAAAATAATGTGACCATTCTGTGAATATGTGGTTGTAATTAGCTTGTGGCAACTGTCTGTTGCAGTTTTGTTGTGAACCCTGAAACCATCCATTTCCGGAAACAGATTGGCTGGACATTCCAGTTTCTTTAAAAAGGCCAAAAAATCTTCTTCCAAAGACCCGACATCACTCAAACAGTTAATGGACGCAGAATTTAATGTGAATGCCGACAGTGAATCCGATACCCTGTGTGTATATAACAGATACACACAGAAATGGTATTTAGTACTAGCGGAAATGTGGTGACGTGTCACCAGGCCTCCCTCCGACCTGAAGCTGTTGACAGGTTTGTGTTTTTGGCACAGAATCTTTAAAAGCTTGTAACCTTTTAACATTGATGAGACATATTCAGGGCTATTAACATCACCGTTTAGACATCAGCTTCTTTCATTTCAACTTATTTTCTTTTTTGCCATTTTGTATGTTGAACAGGGGTCTCAAACTCAATTTACCCGGGGGCCGCTGGAGGTAGAGTCTGGGTGAGGCCGCATTCACACACACGGTCTCCTCAGCCGAACCTTTCTGATTGCCTATTACCATATTTGGCCGTAGTCAGGCGCTGTAACAGCCGTAATTGTGTAGTGTCTCTTTAAGATACTCTAGTATTGCTAATGATGTCAGAAGTATGCGCCATGGCTTCTCTGTAGAGAGCGTGGGAGAAACGTGCTAGACGGACATGTTAGGTCCCTAACTTTTTAGTAATGTTACGGGTTGTTTGGACGCTGCTCAATTTTCATGTCTGATAATATAGCAGCCGTTCAACCGGGCTTTGTAAGGTTGGTGAAGAGCGTATTTATTAAAGGACAACACTGTGGAATTCCCAGTACCAGTGTGGTTGTGAGTTTTTGACCGTCCTGACGAATCAGCCGCCTCCTCTCCTCCCTTAAACACAACCCAAGCGTTACAGCGCCTAACCTTAATTACGTTACACTGATCAGCAACTTCCGGGTCTAGACTGGATGCTGAAGCACGTGAAGCGGGAGCGGCAGCGGAAATTGCGCATGTACCGCATGCAAATAATGACAA